>NC_133896.1:94314199-94614199 GCF_964199755.1 Larus michahellis
GGTGACAAAACGGTCAGGAAGAGGCTACAATTCTGCTAACTGAAGTTGCTCCTGGTAGTGGGCTGACACCTGCACTCAGTGTCTTCCTAGGCCAGAGTGGCCAACCCAAACCAGTACATCCTGTCCTCTCCCTTAGACTGTGGTGGTAGATGCTGGAGTTTTTATGTGTCTGACTGTGTGTGGCTTGAAGCTGCCAAAAATAGGAAGCTTCATTAAATTGTGGCTACAAAGGTGAATAATGGATAGCTAGTGGAAAACAAATAGAGGGGAGACCATCTCTCTAATACATATTGTCCATGGGCAGGATCCAGCCTTGCCCTAGGACAGAGGAACACAGTAAGTTAGGCAGGTTGAAGAAAGTCATTCTTGGGACTGATATTTCATCTAACCCCATGCACGCAACCTTTGGATAGATGTAGGACTCTAGCTGACTTTGGAAATATGTTTTATTGGATGTAGGGGATGTCATGTGATGTGTAAGCAATGGTAATGCAGCTGGGAAGTGTCCCATGTAACAAGCTCCTTACTCTGTCAGCCCCGGGGCAGCTGTGTGGCTTGGGGACATATCTCTTGAGGCACTCTGAGCAACGTGTGTGTGGTAACGGCATCCTGAGGAGTGAGACTGGAATTGATGTTTGGGAGAGGAGCGGAGAAGGGCAGTGTGAGGCAAGACAAAACCATGCGAGTCGCTTGCTGAAGGTATGTGACTGGCTGAACACTCACAAGTCCCTGTGCACTTCTGGGGAACTGCAGGATGACACGCATGTCGGATAACCTGAAATAAGTCAGTGATCGTTCAGTGTCTGAACTGCGATGTGAGAATCTATGTTTTATATGCCTGTTTGACACTGCGTTGACTGCACTGGAGGGCTGAGCTTTGCCTAGAGCGGGGAAATCTCTTTGCTACACTGTGAATTACAAGGGGTATCTTCAATTTTAGGCTCTCAAATCGGAAGCTTTATTGCTGTAAGCAAATTTTTCGGTTTAGCCTTGTGCTTCTTAGTAAGGCACTTAAATGAAACGCTGATGCTGTTCTCCCAGGGTATGGGTATTTCTGGATAGGTTACCCTGCTATAACTCTACTGCCTCGTTAAAGCTCGAGGGTACAGCAAAGCCTCGAGATTGCCTGCCCGTCTCTCCTCCCCAGGCAGCCTTTCCCTCCAGTGCTCACATGCCTCCTGCTGGACACCTATCAAACACTGTGTCTGACACTGCAGAAGAAGCGCTGCATGGGCGCTGCGCTTGACCTGGGTGTTACTATTTCCTCTCTCCTGCATCTTTGGAAAAGGCAGATTTGGCTTTTGAGGGGGTTAAACAGACTGAGCTCCGCCAGGCTGGAGTACAAACTCCAAATTACAGTGCCTGGCTGGAAATCTGTGACCAAGCAGCTATGTCATGCTGGAGAGCATCCTGGAGTGGGGCTTCCCCCTCCTTGGTTCTTATCTCTATCTCCTGGTGCCCAGAACTGAAGCAGCAATACAATTAGCTTCGGGTCACAATGTTTTGGTTTAGCAGCAAGGACTGTGTGGGAGCCAGCAGTGGAACCCCTCTGATCTTAGGAGAGCTGGCTGGGGCTCTTTAGTAGACTGTTTTCCTGCTTCTGCATGTCTACATTGTGGTTCCCAGCCCACAGCAGTGGGCAGGAAGGTGTAGGAAGTGAGGAAGACTTCTTCTGGGGAACTTCTCTGTGGTGGGGAGATCCCCCTGGGGCAAGGGCTGTGGAACAGGAGTCTGAGTCTGGTTCTTTAATTCAGATACGGTTTGGAGGGTGGTGCTTTCAAGAGAGATCTGTCTATCTGCACATGTGGTCTTGGTTCTCTGCCCCCTGGACTTTTCCCTACAACGGGAGTCTGAGTGCTTTGTTGCATTACTGCAGTGGCAGCAAGCTACATTTCTGACTGTGCAGAGATGCATTTGTCTCCTTTTTGCAACTGCTGTCCTATTGGGCATCAAGAGCAATGTCTAAGACACCAAGTCCATCAGACTGGAACCTCTGGTGGATGGGGTCTTGCTGTGGCCATCTCTGTCTGGCAGAATAGAGATAATAACTATCTGACAGTGACTGTGGTTTGAATCGGCACCAGGCAAGGGTATGTTGTAGAAAAGGAACCAGCATAGCAACACAAAAGTATGCAAATCTGGGGATCCCACAGTGTATCTACTGTTTTGTGCACTTAGTGAAGAGGTGAACCTAGCCAGGGTTACCAAGTACTGGTAGCACAAGAATCACCTTGAGACCATTTAAGGTAAATGTGGAGAGACCCAAGAAGAAAGGCTGTGGTTCATCACCCCATGACTGTGCTCAGGGATATGCTATCTTGTGCCTTTCTTGGACTGATATAAACATCCTTACACAAGGAACGGGGATAAAACAGGCCAGAAGCATGTAGTGTCACTCACATGGTGATCTTTGCTGTGTCCTTGGTGCTGTTGCTGCAGAAAGCGATCTCAATGCTGGTGACTATGTTTCGTTTCTTCTGCAAGCGGAACTCAACCAGGCTGTGATGGACTGAGCAAGAGGTAAGGTATGTGGGAGTGAGGGCAGGTATTATTGGTTGGACTCATTCTCTGGCCCCACCAGCAGAAAGAAAATTAAACAGACATAAGAAAGAAACTAGTCTCTGTGGTATGAGAGGCACAGTGGCAAGGTCTGCCTAGCCCAGTCTAAACAGACAGGCATTTTCACCACCCTTTACTTCAGTCCTGAAGCCATGTGGCTGTCTTAATCCACAGCTGTGCCCGCACTAATAAACCTGTTGGAAAGGGATTTATGGGGGAGATGTGCAGAGTTATTGCTTTTCAGCTGTGTGTCTCAGACCGTCTGGGCCACAGCAGCTAATTCTGGTGGGGATTGTGGGTTGTAACTACCTAGCCTCCCCAGAGAATCTGCCTTATTTGGTCAACACCCTCCTGAGGTGTCCCTGCCCATGGCAGGGGGTTGGAACTAGATGATCTTTAAGGACCCGTCCAACCCAAACCATTCTATGATTCTATGACTCTTTTTTTCTTATGCTACTTACCACAGAATGGGGCTGAGGGGCTAGTCATTAAATAAACTTTCACTTCCTTGGGCAGATTCTTCATGTTGACACCTGCCTGCTTCAGCAGGCCTGCAGGAAGAAATAAAGCCAGTGCAGGGAAAGACATGAATCACCCAGAACAGAAATATAATTGGTCCTGATTCACTTCCACTCACATCGCCCAACTCCACTGTTCCAGGTGACAGATTCTTTCTTTATACCAGTGCAAATCAGAGCAAGTTTGTGGTGTCTGTTTGACAGGTTAACATTCCCTCGGAAAACCTATTCCAGCTACCCCGAGTAATCATCATCAGAGTACGTCTCGGTGGCTTTGTTTCATTCCTCTGCTAACAAACTGTCATCAGTTGCACCTGTGCAAAATGAGCAAGACTAAAGACTACCAAGTCAGGAAACTTAGTGCAGACGTAAATGACAATGCAAACACAAGGTGTTGGGAAATTGAACTTATTGGTCAAGTGAGAAGACCACCATAACTTGACTAGCTGACAATGTGGCTTGATGAGATGAGGAAGGGGTGGCTGATCTGAAAGCACCTATACCAAAAGAGGCCTCTCATATTGCTCTGGTGCCAGACTGCAAATACCACCAGAGGACACCTCCTCTCCTCATGCCACAGTCCACCTTCAGAAGCCTAAAAGAGGCAATTATTACCTTCTCCCCGTTCAGGGAGTCCATCTTTGGGATGGCCATGGCAGGAATTTATGATAAGGAGATGACCCAGCAACAATAAGTGGTTTGTAGAAGAATGGGACTTGAAGCTTGGGCTAAAATTTCCAGCTACTTCTCGAAACAAGACACTTTTTGAGCTAATTGTCCACTTGTTAGGCAGGTGATTCTGGAGACTCTCTTTCAACTCATTTTTGGGCCCTGTGAAACATTTAAAGACCAGAAATGTTCAAGATTTTGTTGGTCTACCTCAGGCAATATATGAGCTTTTAGAGTTCCTCTAAAGAAGCCTGAAAAAGAAACAGCTTCTCACTGTCCCCAGAGAGATCCAAAGCAAATCCTGCCTAGAGAGATCTGAACTGCCTCCTGTGCTCTGCACTGACACCCATCAAGAATGTATTGTCATCTGCTCCAAGAAGGTCTCATGCTAGTGCTGTACCTATTCTGGGACAGGAGAACAGGAAGGGGTCAACGCAGTCCAGGCAATGTCCATTTAAAAAATCTTGATGACTTGCACAAGGGAACGCCACCATCGGACAGGAATGTTTCAAGGCACTGACATAGAGATGTACTGCCCTCATGTGATCACAGATCAGATATTTATAGCCTGCAAGAAAAAATGCACCCAGAGAAAAGCAGTCATGAGCCTTTCCCTTGGCTTCAGTCTTTCTGCATGCTCCCAAGAAACTGAGAGTCAAGAAACACTCTTACTGATTCTGCAGCCATCTCCTTCCCATTAATAACATCTTGCAAAGCGTCTCTGTGACTACAAGCCCAGATCCCACTTTAAGAGAATTTATGCAGGAAGTTAGAAATTTATCTCCCAGACTAACAGAGTGTCCCAGCAGAGAGGGACAACAAGGCTACCATGTGTCCATCAGTGTACCATTGATGAGGCCTCAAGTTCTCTGCAAGGGGGTACAATAGCTGTGACTCCCAACTGCACTGGCACCCCAGCTGTGGGAAGTGAGGTATCATAGGTGTCCCTCAAACATTTTTGAGTATTTATCCACATTATTTGCTGTGTAAAGTCCTATTCTCCAGAAGGAAAAGGCAGTAATCATACACGCTGTCTCTCTAAGTATCAACACAGCTTGCAGCATGAAAACAAAAAGAAACTTTTGCTAGTAGTATCTAAGAGCCCTTCTAGCAAAAAAATATTTTCTTTGTTGATACAAACTCTATTGATGCTAGGGTTTTGGCTCATACAGTGTCAACAAAATCATGTCTCTTGACAGAGGTGCTGCCAAGACACTTGACCTGTATGTGATTTTAATTTCAGCTGTTTGTTGTACTGCTGAGAGGAAGCATGAGCCATGAATCTCTCCTGCCATGCGTCTTTACAAATATATGTATACATGTCGGCCCTGACTGTAGAAGGAGCTGGTTGCCAAACAGTGTTTTCACAGGCATCTAAATGGCCATGAAAGCCCTTTGCTTGGCCACAAAGTGTTCTCACCTGCAGAGATGAATCGGGGGCATCCTGGCTGATCTTTGCCTCCATTGATGTAATAATCAATGTGGCCTACAGGAATCCGGATCCCGAAATCTGAAAGGAGGTAAAATGTCACGTCATTTATGCTTAGCTCTTCTATAGGCTTTACTCTACATCCTGCTTGACAGGCCACAATAATAGGCTGAACATTAGTAGTGCTGGACCTAATTCCAGTGCTGGAGACAGCAAGGACAGATTTCCTACACACCTGCATTGTGCAAGTTTGCTGCATGGAGCAGAGAGTGTTCCAAGCCCTGCCATCAAAATGACTGGGAGATGCAGCTTAATCACCACCTCTGTGACTCAGGGTCTTGATTCTGTATAAAGGAGAACAAAACTGACCACAACCTTAACGGGGAATTATGAGGCATGATTGAGAGTTATGTAGATAGAGGTCTTTGTGATCTCCAGGCAAGAGGTGTGCCTCAAAGGCACATTATTCTTCAGCACATGTTCTGCCTATGTAGACCCTATGTGCTTTAGAAAAGTTACTCTGTTGTTGCACCAGCTGTTGGTTTGACTCTTACTTTCCACCAGCACTCGCAGTGGCACCCTTCTTAGACCAGGCGGGAGAAAGCAAAGTGAGACTAGACATGTAAATTCCTTCCATGTGGTAAAAGCCACGCTGAGCTGTTTCTGCATAAGCTCACTCTGCTGTAGCAGGGTTAACTAAGAAATAGTTGCTGGAAGATCTCCCTCTGTCTAATCTCCACTTGGCTGTTGCTTGAAGCTCTCTGGGGTACGGGTACCTGCCAATTAATTCATCGTTAAAGCCTATCTAATCAAGAAACCTCCTCTGAGTGAATCTGAACTCATGGTAACCTGGCAAAAAAGGGACAATGACCTACAGACTCCTTAGCAATAAAGATGGCAGGAGGAACAGAAGCACAGGCCAAAGAAGATGGAAACCAGCTTACTGTCAGCATCGGTATGAATGGCCTCCACGAAGAGGGCATCCCCAGGATCCAGGCGTTCCTCAGGGCTGGCTCTGGTGTACTTAGGGCCTGCGGGATCCAGGCCTGTAACAAAATCAAGTGCTTCAACAACAAGTGCTCTTCATTCCCTCTTTTTTTTTCTGGACCAGTTATTTTATCCAAAATTTTAAAAACATTGCTAGGCAAAGTGATAGATTATTCCCTTGTCACACTGATTATGCTCCAGTACGGTTTCTGCCACTGCTAACTTACACTACAGCTTCCTTACCTGTCCTCCAGGGTTCCACTCCCCTTTAGCAGTTTAGTACCTGAAGTTTCTAGGCTGTGAAGCCGTGACTGAGCTTCAGATAGCCCTGACAGAGTGGCTGCAGAGTGGCTTTTGGATTTTTGGTGAAAGAGAATCAAACTCTTAACACCTTCCCTAACTGTACTGTCATCAGGACTAGCACTACAGTCTGAGAAATGTTACTGAAGATCATCAGTTAGGTGATGAATTCATCATCACAGGCAGTAACCAATCCAAGCATTACAAAGGTTTTATACTACCAAACATTCTTAAAACAAAGAGGCTTCTGAGCCCTCTGCCCACAAATAAAATCAAGTCCTTAAGCAGCCATCTACATTTTTGCCAAAAACTTGCTCCTAGATCAACTTCTGGGGAGTCAAAGGAATACAGAAAATTATCCTTGGCAATACCAAGTAACAGGTTAAAGATTATTATTTTTTTGTGTGTTCTGGCTGAAGTTTATCCTATTCGCTTTTCGTAGAAAAGTAATCTCACAAGATTTTTTTCACTCCCCGGGCAACAATAATAGTTTAAGAAGCAGCTCTGCTCCACGAGCTACTTAGCCTCAGAGCTGGCCAGTTTCACCACCTTGGACTCAGTCCCATTACTTGTCTATGTAGGAGGCAATATCAACAATATAAACTGATGTGTCTGCATTTGTGAGGGGGAAGGAAAGGGAGGAAAAAGGAAAGAAGGAAAGAAAATTCTTTTATAAATAAAAGCTAATAATGGGACAAGTGGTCAGACGAATTTACGGCTCTAATTTTTCTTCCTTGTTCTTTAATCTTGACACATACAAAAAGCTGAGAGGTTCCCTACCCACTTCTACAGACCAAGTTTTAGTTAAAGGCTTTAAGAGATACTGAAAAGAGTTACTCAGTATAGCTTAAGGTTCCTCCTCAGGGAGAAACACCTAATATGAAGAGCAGTCAATTCTAGCACAGCTCCAAGGCAAGCACGTTTCTATTCTGTGTTCTCTATGCCTATCTCCTCCAAGAATAAACTGCATAAACTCCATTGAGACGTACATCCTCAGCAGCTAAGAAACTATTCACTGAAGCTATACTGTATGCAACTGAATTCCATCAGGCTTTTTCATTTCCTCTGCAAGTATTGAGACAAATTGCTCTTCAGCAATTTTGGATATGGGCTGCTCATTCCAGTCCCTGTACCATTTGCTGTCCTGCACAGGGAGGTATCCACAGGAACACGCACGACTTAAGGAAACTCGTGTCATAAAACTAAAGTCTGTGCTCTGATCTCCAAGACTCACTCTGGTTTTGCTCCACAGCTCTTTTTAGGTGATTGAAAACACTTCAGCAAATTATGGCTCTGGGTTCACATTCCTCTGTGTGTGAGGAGGCAGGAGATGCAATTAGACATATTTTGGATCTAATTCCACCTGTCTTTAGACTCCTAAATCTGAACTGGAACCTGCAATGCCCAGTGTACCTATGAAATCACAGGACAATCAGGAGTGTAGAAAAAGGATTGTCTTCTAGCAAAGTTAAAAAATAATGGCATAAATAAACCTACAGAGCTTTTTTATTACATGTAGACAACATAAACGGGAAGAGTCTCTGGCTCTGAAGTTAATTACCATGATTTCCTGGGAAAGTGTCTGCTTCTGCTCATCTGAAGATGTTCTGATCATAAAATCCTGGTGCAGGAGAGTGGTTATTTCAAGTCCCTCCTAATGTAAACTTTGATTCACAGCTTAAGAAAGGGCCCAGCATGAAACACAGCTCCTATTAAGAAATGCCTGGATTTTATGCAGTGTGGGTAGCTGTGACATGTGAATGCTGAACCAATGTTTCTCTGGAGTGCCCTGCTGAGTGTGCAGTGAGAGCCTCCTTGAGGATGCCTCTGTGAGATAGACCAGCATGGGCTGAGGCAGACTGGGAGATGTGGTCACTCTACTGGAGCTTTTATGTCTGTTCCTTCTTAGTAACATTTTCTCTCCTACCAAAATGCATTTTCATCCCTGGGGATTCCCAGAACTTGACAAGACCCTTGACAACCTGATCTGACTTAGAAGGCACCCCTGCTTTCAGTGGGGGGGTGTGTGGACTAGAGACCTTCCAAGGTCCCTTTTTACCTAAATCATTCTGTCACTTAAGTCAAGCTCCATACCTAGAGGCTGACAAAGCCCTAAGTGAACCAAAAAGCTGTAAATTCCATGATCAGCCTCTAACCATCTTTCTCTGTAATTCCCCCACTGCAACCTCTTCCTCACACCCAGACTCCCGAGTTTCCAGGTCAGCTCTGATTTGGTACAACTGGGTGGCCTTAGACCAGTCTACTGTGAAAACAGTTGACTTGTAGGAGAGAACACCAAGAAGCCTCATCTGGGATCTCACAACATTGGCTCAGGCTCTTGCCTTTGGTCCTTGCCTGAGTTATGTTGTAGGGATGCCACACCCACTCCTGTGTTTTGCTGGGCTTGCTTTTATCTTGCTGACTTGACTTCCTGTCTCGACCTTGGGCTTGTCTCATCACTACAGAGTTGTCTGATGATCACTGGATTGTGGATGACCCTGGTTATTGTCACTGAACCTGCTCTGCCCTTCTTGACCAGATACAGTAGGACTGTGCCCTTGTCGGTGAGGCCACTGCCCCTGCCTACCTTGCTGTCCCCTTGGCTCTCAGTTTACATTTTCCTGCAGAGCAGCTCACTCCTGCTGCTCCCCCACAATGAAATGCATTGTGGGTTTAATTTTAAGAACCACGGAGATATACGTGCTGTTAAAGTGGAAGCAAAGCATGTGGGTGTTGTGGGTTTTCATTAGTCATGAGGCCTCATATTCTTTTAAGCTGGCACCAATTTGAAGAATGGCGCAGAGGCAAAGGGACCCTTTTGCAAATACATGCATTCTTTTGGTGGTGTGGAGGGGTCTGATGGCTGGAAGATGCCCATAAGCTTGGATCTAGTGAGCTCTTATGCAATTAAAAGACCACTATAGATGATTCTCCTTCCTTGCTCTTTCATTCTCTCCCTTGAAGAGGAGGTGAGGACCCAAGACTCAGTTTTATGATACCTGTTATCCGTCCCAGCTGACCGCCATGGAAGTGCCCCACCAGGCCACCAACATGCGCACCGAGGCTCACCCCAATGATGTGGATGGATGTCCCCGAAACTCCCAGGGCCTGCAGATTGATGATAATACAAATTAATGTTTCTGTAGCAGAAAGTCGAAATACCCTGTCCCAGCCCACACAGCAGCTCTGTAACTCTTCTAATACAGGATTGCTTTTGAGGTGTATGGAGGAGAACCAAATAGCTGTGGGAATAATGGGTATTGCCCTTTCTGTTTTTCAGAGTCTTTCTTCAGGTCCACAGATGCAAACCCAAGACTAACCAGGTCAGTCAGATGCTCCTGTTCATAACTACATAGCCTGTAGCTTCTCTTTCCACAGCTTGCTTTAGACTGAATTTCCCTCTCTCAGCTGAGTGACCCACATTCACCATGTGAATAATCTTTTTCTCAGTAAAGCAGAGGAAATTTTTTTTCCATTTTTATACCACCATTGTACCAATATCCTGATTAGTATTTTAAGATTATATTTGCAGAGATTAAGGATTTATCCATGGGCTGAACCACCAGGTAAAGCACAGCCACTTAGACCTGATGTGAGATCACCACATCCACAGGAATTCGGCTGCCTGCAGGCCAGTCTGCACGATGCATGATAGGAGAGTGTACGGTGCACAAGACTGTCAGGGCAAGATGAAAAAATTCTGACTTTGAAATGTATGAGGCCATATCCTGCAGCAGTACAGAGATTTATGAGAAGAGAATGTAGTCTTCTGTGGTGTAGTGTTGCAGGAGAGGCTGGACAGAAAAAGTCCTTAAGTCGCTGGACTAGAGCTCAGCACAGACATGGAATAAGGGGTGGGGACAGTGTTCAGCTCAGCCATTTGTTCACTGTGTGACCTAATCAGTAATGAGGGATGACAGTCCTCTCGCCCCATCCCCCATCCCCATCCTTCTAGTGACAGAGTGGCTCCAAGGGTTGCTGTATTTCTGGATAGGAATATGTGACTGTGCACATGGTGCATACTCAGGAACTCCCATGCTGTGCAGCCTGGGTCTGCAGTGCAAACATTATACAGAGAGTTTACGCATAGCTGATTAACACAAAAGATGTATCACCCTCATTGCATAAGTGTTCATCTGTGCCAGAACAAACTGGGACACATCTGTGGATTTCCAGCTACTGGGAAGTATACCTGAAGCCCAAAGCAAATATAAAATAGCCTCAAATCCCACCCCCTCCAGCTCCCTGGACAAAATTTCTGGGAAGAAGAAGAAGAAGACAACTCCTCAGTGAAGCATGGACCTGAGAAAACCCAAGGCATCCTTCAGGTTTGTCCCAGGCTGGAGAGGCAGCTGTTTTTCCAGAAAATGCCAAAACTCAAGAGAAAGAAGCAAAATAGTGGCTTGCTCAAGCCTGGACTGAGAAAGAGGGAAAAAAGAAATCTCTTTAGTGCCCCACAGTGCTCACTCTGGAATAAAAAGCCTGCTTGTCCAGCTCCTGGTGACAGCAGGTTGGGAGCAGCTCTCTGGATTGTTTGCATGAGTGATGTTCTCTGGCCATACTCCCCTGCACTGGAAATGCACAGTAGCTTACCAGGAGCTTGCTGATGAATTGTGAGATGGAGAGGGCCAGCTGTGTGACATTTTCCACTGCGGAGGGATAGGCTCCTGTCGATCCATAAACCCAGTCTACTGCAATCACATTCACCTGGCTTGTGTGCAGTATGGCATGGACAAGCCCTTCAATCCAGGAAGGTTTGGTGCCCAAAGCCCTGTAGAGTCATTAGAAACAAGTATGTTAGGTGTCTTCCAAAGCAGGGCATGTGCCAATATGGTGTTCACTGGTGCTGGAGTTTCACATGTCTCAGAGAAGGCTGCCAGACAATTGCTGAAATGTTTTTCTGGTGCCAGACACCCTGTCATTTCTTTGTGGTGGTGTTATAACACTTTCCAGAATGGGCAGATTCAGAAGAGAACCAGATATTTTAATGAATGATGTAACATTTGCAGAGCTCAGGCTGAGATCTCAGTCTTGCTGTGGTGCTTCAGTTAGCAACCACAGAGCCCATCTGGAGTGAGTGAGCTAACCAGGAACACTTGGATCCTGCTCTGCTACCAACTGGCAGGAAGTCCTTGGTCAAGTCACCTAGCCTTTCATTCCTACATTTCTCATCATTAGACAATTAAAAAAGAAATTCTATACCCAAGAATTCAAGGAAAACTGAGGAGGCTGCGACCTACCCAGCATAGGCAACAAACAGGAGGAGTTGGAAGCCACCATGCTACTAGAAAGCTATGACCTAGTTACCATTACTGAAACTTGGTGGGATGAATCCCATGACTGGAATGCAGCTATCGATGGCTACAGGCTGTTCAGAAGGGACAGGCAAGGAAGGAAGGGCAGAGGTGTTGCCCTCTACATCAAGAAATGCATAGAGTGTGAAGAGCTCTCTCTGAAGAACAGCCACAAGCAATTTGAAAGCCTATGGGTAAGAATAAGAGACCAAGGCAACAAAGGGAACCTTGTGGCTGGTGTCTACTACAGGCTGCCTGATCAAGGGGAGTCTATTGACAAAGCCTTCTTACCCCAACTACAGGAGGCATCGCAGTCGCAGGCTCTCGTCCTGCTGGGGGACTTCAACCTACCCCAACCTCTGCTGGAAAAGTAGCACAGCGAGCTGTAGGCGATCCAGGAGACTCCTGGAATGCATTGAGGATAACTTCTTAAGACAGGTCATGGAGCGGAGGTGCAATACTGCACCTGATGGTCACCAAGACAAGTGAGTTAATCAGTGACATCAAGATTGGAGTCAGCCTGAGCTGCAGTGTTCAGGCACTGGTGGAACTCATGGTCCTGAGGGCTATAGGTCAGTGGAAGAGTAAAGTCAGGAGCCTGAATTTTAGGAAAGCAAAATTCTATCTCTTCGAGGAGTTAGTCAGTAGGACCCCCTGAGAAACTGTCCTCAGGGACAAGGGAGCAGAACAGAGCTGGCAGATCTTTAAGGATGCCTTCCACAGAGTGCAAGAGCTCTCAATCCCCAGAAAAGGAAGTCAAGAGGTTGGTATGGCTGAGTTGAGACCTGCTGGTCAAACTAAAGGACAAGAAAGAGATGCACAGGCAGTGGAAGCAGGGACAGGTATTCTGGAAATAGTACAGGGACGCTGCCTGGTTGTGTAGGGATGGGGTCAGGAAGGCCAAGGCACATCTGGAGCTGAACTTGTCAAGGAATGCAAAGAATAATAATAAGGGCTTCTACAGGTATGTCAGCCAGAAAAGGAAGGTCAAAGAATGTGTACCCCCATGATGAGCAAGACTGGCAAACTGGTAACAACGGATGAGGAGAAGGCTGAGGAACTCGATGACTTTTTTGCCTTGGTCGTTACTGGCAACCACTCTTCCCACACTTCCCGAGTTGATGGACAGGAAGACAGGGACGGGGGGAGCAAAGCCCATTCCACTGTAAGGTTCATGACCACCTGAAGAAACTGAATATACAGAAGTCTATGGGACCTGACAAGATGCATCCCAGAGTCCTGAGGGAATTGGCTGATGTAGTTGCCAAGGCACTCTCCATGATATTTGAAAGTCATGGCAGTCAGGTGAAGTCCCTGGTGGAAGTCCTGGAAAAAGGGAAACATTCCACCCATTTTTAAAAAGGGTAGTAAGGAGGACCCTGGGAACTACCGACTTGTCAGCCTCGCCTCTATGCCTAGGAAGATCATGGAACAGAGCCTCCTTGAAGCTACGCTAAGGCACATGGAGGACAGGGAGGTGATTTGAGACAGTCAGCATGGCTTCACCAAGGGCAAGTTCTACCTGACCCATCTAGTGTCCATCTATGACGGAGTGACTACATCAGTGGACAAGGGAAGAGCTATAAATGTTGTCTATCTATCTAGACTACTGTAAGGCCTTTGACAGGGTTCCCCACAACATCCTTCTCTCTAAGTTAGAGAGGTATGGATTTGCTGGGTAGACTATTCGGTGGAGGAGGAATTGTTTGGATGGTCGCATCCAGAGGGTAGTGGTCAACAGCTCAATGTCCAGATGGAAACTGGTGACAAGTGGTGTCCCTCAGGGGTCTGTATTGGGCCCAGTACTGTTAATATCTTCATCAATGACACATGCAGTGGGATTGAGTGCACCCTCAGCAAGTTTGCAGATGACACCAAGCTGAGTGGTGTGGTTGACACACCTGCCATCCAGAGGGACCTGGACGATCTTGAGAAGTGGGCCTGTGTGAATCTCATGACGTTCAACAAGGCCAAGTGCAGGGTCCTGCACTTGGGTCGGGGCAACCCGAAGTATTACTACAGGCTGGGGGATGAAAGGATTGAGAGAAGATCTGACAAGAAGGGCTTGGGGGTACTGGTGGATGAAAAGCTGGACATGAGTCAGCAATGTGTGCTTGCAGCCCAGAAAGCCAACCACATCAAAAGAGGCATGGCCAGCAGGTCAAGGGAGGTGATTCTGCCCCTCTATTCTGCTCTGGTGAGACCCCACCTGGAGTACTGCATCCAGCTCTGGAGCCCTCAGCACAAGAATGACGTGGACCTGTTAGAGCGGGTCCAGAAGAGGGCCACAAAAATGATCAGAGGGATGGAGCACCTCTCCTATAAGGATAGGCAGAGAGAGTTGGGATTTTTCAGCCTGGAGAAAAGAAGGCTCCGGGGAGACCTTATTGCAGCCTTTCAGTACTTAAAGGGGGTTATAAGAAAGATGAGGACAAACTTTTTAGCAGGGCCTGTTGTGACAGGATAAGGGGTAATGGTTTTAAACTAAAAGAGGGTAAATTTAGACTAGGTATAAGGAAGAAATGTTTTATGCTGAAGGTGGTGAGACACTGGAACAGGTTGCCCAGAGAGGTGGTAGATGCCCCCTCCCTGGAAACATTCAAGGTCAGGTTGGACGGGGCTCTGAGCAACCTGATCTAGTTGTCCCGGCTCATTGCAGGGGAAGTTGGACTAGATGACCTTTAAAGGTCCCTTCCAACCCAAACTATTCTATGAGTCTATGATTCTATGATACCCACTTCCCCTAATACCACCTGGTGGGGGGTGTGCTATGTCACATGAGGGCAACATAATGAAAAGACCCTGCAACATCTTCTGTGGTTTCATCCTGATCTTCTATGCACTTTCCATTCAGGCTTTTGCACATCGAAAAAAATGTTATATGGTCACACCTGGCTGAAAAATGGCACAGTAAAATAAGCTTGCAGACTGATAACAGCTTAAAAAAACCCAGATCAAATCCCTACAATTTCAAGAATAGAACTATGTATCTGGCAGGGCTCCTAAATGGATGACTAATCCAGGCTGTTGATAAATCAGGACATGAGCTCCCAGGAGACAATTTAAAGGGACAAGAATCTTGAAGAAAATACTTCTTAAATAAAAAGGCTGAAAGAAGGAAAGAAAAGAAAAGACGAAAGGGAGAAGCGAGCAAGAGGATGAGCAAGAGAGCAAGTGGAAGGAAGGAAGGAAGGAAGGAAGGAAGGAAGGAAGGAAGGAAGGAAGGAAGGAAGGAGGGAAGGTAATTTCCTAACTTTTTTAGGCTCCAAAAAATGTGAAACACATACAAAATAAGCAGCTGGTCACAAACTAAAGGACTCTGAGTTGTGTTGTAATGATAGTGGTCAGCGGCATTTTCCATGCCTCTGGGTGGCCCAACAACAGTCTCCCAGACAATTCCCAGGTCCGGTTGGGGCTGGGCACTCCAGACTCTGTTCTTAGCAGGTGTTTTGCACGTAGCCACCCTGCTGAGGAGACTAAGAAGGTCACACAAGCAGGGGGTTTCCATGACAACCCCACCCAGTGCTTGGAAATGCCCCAGCAGTGCTTAATTTGCCAGTAAAAACTTAGTCAGAGTGCTCTTCTTTCTCTCACCTGAAGCCATGGATTATGATCTTGGTTTCCAGGCTGCTGTTGAAGCTGGAGTCCTTGATGCCATCATCAGTTAAAATCAGCTCCCCACAGCTGGGGCTTGAGGAGGTGAACAGGAGAAACTGGACCTTAAGTTTACTGCCCCGTAGGAAATTTGCTGTCTGGAAGTCAGTGCAGTGATGCTCTGAGAGTCTGTCTGTATTCCCTGCAATGAGAGGGAGTGAATAGCATATTTAGTCTGCATCTGTGCAATGGAAAAAAAAAGTCATTCTAATTAATTAGGAAAATGAAGGTAGGAATCTTGCTTCTCTTGATAAATATTAAGAGGATAGAACACAAATTAAAATCAGCCTATTCTGGAAACTTTATCTGTGTGATAAAGTTGTTTCTGTCCTTTGATGGAATTGCAGCACTGGCTGGGGAAGATAACCGTGGAAGTCATGATAGCTTTTACTTCTAAGGGTTGGTTTACCAAGATGTGAATGACATTCTGTTGGATTTTTTTTTCAAATCGGCCACATATGCCAGCTACCAAGTACATTTATGAGCTGGCTATTAGATCTTTAAAAAAAATGGTTACCAACAGATAGTCACCACTGAATGGGGGTATTTCTATTCAAATTCTGGTAGGCTTAGCAGAAGGTACAGGTCTAATTGGCAATTGTATCAAAAATCCAGAAATAGATATAAGAATGCTGATGACAAAATATAAGAATACTGATGACAAAATGTGTCAATGATAATTTCACGACTGATTCATTTACTGGATGCATTTAAAATGCTTTAGGGGAAGGAAAAGGCAAATACTGGAAGGCACTTTGATCTAGACAGAAAAAATATAATCTCAAACCTGTACTAGTAATAAACTGAGCAAATTTAGGCTAGAAAGCAAGCATAGAAGTTTAGCAGTATGTATAGCTGGGTTACCCACAGAAGAGCTGGATTCTCCATCTTTTGTCATTTCAGAGGACTGTCTGCTATTTTGGAAGGCTTGTTGAAGGTACGATGTTGGATTTACTGAAGAGCTACTAGGGTGAAATTTATTGACATGCGATGAGCAGGAAGCCAAATAATTGATTAAATGATCCCTTCTGACCTAAAAAGCATTACTTTTTGAACTGGCATAGTTGCATCCTGCTGCAGTGACAATGCATGCACCTTCCCTTTTCTGGACTGAAGGAAGTGAAACAGCCTTGAATCTGTACGTACAATAAAATAAAAATAAAGAAAAAAAAATTTAAAAAATCATCAACCAGCTACCTAACTGCTGTCCCTATAAAAGATACTTTACACTAGCAGGCAGAACATGGCCTAAAGGTCAGCACAAAGAACTGAGATTCGACATTCAGATTCCCCCTTGTGGGATGTGACCATCCCTTATTGTTGTTTATTTTGGTCTTCGTGTGTACTGAAGGCAACAGAGAAAGACATGTTCTCTGAGATCAGTTTGGAAAAAACAGCTCGTAAGCCAGCTTAACTAGCAAGGGCAGGTTCACTGCAAGCATGGTGCGTGTCAGAAATGACATTAAGATGAAGGGGATTGTAAGCAAAGGTAAGGCAGGAGGTGAGCTGCTGTGAAGCTGCAGGTGATGTGGGACTGTAGTGATGGTCACAAAAGCAATTTTCATTGACAGTACAATTAAAGAAAGAAATGGAAGTGTGGCGTCTGTTTATTTTCTTACACTTGCTAAGCTTTCAAAGCAGGAGATTCCTGTGCAGAGGTCAGGAGTCCCTTTTCCGCTTCCTTACACTTCAGGGTAAACCTGGATCATTCTTTTAAATCAGGTTAGTGGAATGTAATCACTGAGACTGGTTGAATCAAAGCATGGGAGAAGAAAGGTCCATTCTTGCACTACCCTTTCTCCTGGCATCTCACTAGATTATAGCAAGAACCTCTTGACACACAGGTTGTTTAGGGAGAATCGAATTCAGATCCTTCTATGTAAAACTTTCAACCCCTTGCCAGGCACCCTTGTCTTTCTTACCTGCTTGTGCTGAGCTGAGCAGCAAGAGGACAGCAAGAACAATGAGCAGCTTTCTCTTCGGATCCTCGGCCATCTTCCTGTTAGTCCACTACAAGTACAAGGATTGTCCAGGGAAAAACAGCCGTGGTGGGCTGCTCGATCAGCTTGGCTCTGTTAATGATCAGCCAGCCTGTGCTGTTTGGGGAAAAAAGGGTAGGGGCAATCACCTCTGCTCTTGTTTGACCATTAGCCAAAGTCTGTGTCAGCGAGGGCTTCACTGACATTTTGGTTAAAAAAGATGCTGACCCCCCTTTACTCCCTTACTTCTCACTGCAGAAATCAGCTAGTGAAATCAGTCACAGCAAGCGACAGAGTTACCGTACCTTATCCTTGCCACCTAGACCTATCTGCCAAATCGTGACTGGGGACACTGATTTGTCACAAGGCTTCACAGTAAGTCCATGCCAGGAAGATTCATACCAGCCTTGCATTTTCCTATTGCATTGCTGTCTCTTTCCTCTATTTCTACTTTTGGTCAGATTCCCGTAACTGACAAAGAAGGCAAGGCAACAGATGATTGCTTCTGAAATTGAGGGGAAAGACAGGCTAAATGTAGCGGCCATAGAGTGGCCATATTGCTGTGATAGACTCTGACTGTACATTTCTTAGGGCAGGGACACTCCTCCTTTGGAGACTGTATTTCAGATAGTACAGGAAATAGAAGGATGATCTTAGTAATTAAACAGTATCATAAGCATGCAAATACTTCAAACGGATCTTTGAATAGAAAACTTTACTGCTTTGGTGTAAACAGATGGAGAAACATAAGCACACAACCAAATGTGTAACTAGGAGTTTGTCACGCCACATTCATGAGACGGTGGTACCGTATCCCTGGCTGTGTTAGACTTTCAAACATGCACCTGTTTCCTAAGTTGCATTGGTGCACGTCAGTCCTTCTTGCAGAGAAGAAGGCAGCTTTGCCTTTGACTGTGTTAAATGGTAAGAAGTGTAAGGAGCAAAGGAGTGTTCCCTGTCCAGGCACTATTCTACAGCTGCTTTATTTGAACAACAAAATGAAGAAATTGCTTCAGTCTGATCTGAAATATGACTAAATACCTTTCCAAAAGCACCAGACATTATTTTCCTTTACAGTTATTGGCAATAGCAATCATTTCCTTACCCCAGTTTGCTCCAGCCAAAGCCTTTGGGGCTGTTTTAAGCAAAAGATCTTTTTTATTTCCAAGTCACTCCTTAGAGAAATTTCTTCAGTTCTTACGGGGAAGTTAGGCAGCATGAGCTGCCTGGCCTGGAGGGCTACCGAGGCCCTACCCCATCGACATCCTCCCATGGACACATACACTGATACATTCTAATCCTGAAATACTTGGCTCCACCATCAAGCTGGCTTATTGTCAGAGAAGTAGGTTCTTAGTGTCTCTTCAAATATGCAACTGAGTTTGTCAACCCAATCAATTTTCCAAGATTGAAAGCTGCGATACAAATAGCCAACCCCTGGCTTCCAGCCCACTTTTCATCTTTCCAATGCTAGCACTAGACTCACGTTGATTCACAGATTGTACAACAAAAACCGGTAGGCTGCAACAGGCCCTCTCCTTCATGACATCCACAAATTCCAGTGATCTGGATAATCTCTCAATCAAGAAAGAAGGAAATAAACTCGTGAAATCATACCAATAGGCAGTGACATTTCCATACAAGCCTCCAGAGCAACAGCATAATTGTGAAAATGACAAATTTCTTCAACTTAAACAAATTGTAGCACCGAAAGAAAACCAGCGAACACTTCTTTCTCTTTTTTATTTCAAATCATGGTAATAAGCTCTACTCTTTGTAGTAGGATGCAACTGTTACTCTTTGCCAAGTTCTATGGAAATTTTGAAATGCCATGTAATATAAAGCAGGCACCAGTATTACAGTCTTAAAGTAAAACAAACCCGCGGTCAAGATGTGCAGATTTGATTTATTTTTGCACTGCTCTGTGTATTTGCAGAGCTGTTAAAATAACATCCTGTTATGCTAAAAAAAAAAAAAAACCTTCATGAAATTGAAAATTCTGTTTCCTGAGCATTTTTTTTCCTGTAGTCTCAGATTTAGTAATTTCATGAAATTTTTGATTATATCAGCACATTGTGGTGGTCTCTTATGCAAACAGCAAAAGCCACTCAGTTCCTCTGGGCTTAAAATGCTTTTACCAGTAAAACTATTTTAGTATGAAAAGTTTTCTTTTTTTTTTTATTTGTGAACTTAATTACTCAGTAACTACAGTTATATTAGTTCAGAAACATAATGTTGGTGCCACTTATTTTACTTACCAATGGGAGTGATTATAATGGCAATAGGAACATCGTTGCAAAGACTTTCAAACCACATTAAATTTCTTTTAACAGTTCCTTACAGCATATGATCACGAAGCACAGCGTGATTCACTTGAGAATAAGTCAGGGATAATGAAAGCAAACAAACTCAATTTTATGCACAAATTCTTTTCATTAAAAAAATTGAAAAAATTGCACTGAAAGTGCCCAACTCAGCTGAAAATGTCACAAAGCAACAGCTGGCAGAGGCTGCAAATGCCCATAGTCAAGTGGAAATCTGATCACAGGAAAATCGTCTTAAACTGGAAAACTGTTCATTGATACCGGAAACAATGCAGTCGGGGCAGCAGTGCAGGACCTTGTGGGAAACAAAGTATGAGTTAAATAAATGACGACTATTTAAAACCACTCCCTGTGGTCTTTGCATTCGAGGGGGAGCATGAAATACATGCAGAGCTTAGCTCACTGTACATTAAGGCCTAGCTCCACCCTACTGCTGGAATACTTGGTATCACAGCTTCTATATTTTCTGCCCTTTGTCCATGGAGTAGAAACCATGGCTTTATGCTAAGCACCTAAGCTCCTATGTATTGTTCCCAGGATTGACAGAGGAACTGGGTTTAGTTCTCACCTCAACAAAAAGTGATTGAAACTCCTGACATTCAGAAGTGTCGTAACTATAAGATAGTAGGAAGAAAACCTTAAAGCTGACTTGGCAACTGAGGAAGGGAAAACATGGGCAAGTCAGATTGGGTATTCAGTCAGGAAAGGAGGAAAACCAGTCATTTTCTTGAGTCTTTCATGAGTACTTTATGGGCCTTCTACCTAGTATGACTGTATAAGTATGCACAAGAAGGAAGAATGCATCATTGCCACATATTCCTGTAGTCTCCCAAAAATAAAGGAGCCTAGGTGAGGGCAGTAGTCACCAGGATCAAGTGTCTCTATCACTTCTTCTCACCTGTGAAGCCCTAATCATCTTCTACAACGTGAAGCAGTTCAGTAGGAAGACCTTAGCCTTTCTTGAGTGTGGTGGGTGACCTCCTTGTGATTCCTTCCACCCTAAAATAATCCAAGTGAAAGTGTCAGTCCTTGTTTCAGATTTCTCTCTGCTAACCCCAAAGATCTCATAACCTACACGGAAGCTGTAGTGTGCAAGGCGGGAAGTGGCATCCTCCCAGCAGCATGGTTCAATCCAAGGTCTCTGACATCTTGGGAGGACATTTTACCTCAGAAGAGGACTAGTTAGCCGCAGAGAACGGCTGCTCCAACCACCAGGATACAGCAGGGAGATAGCCGCGTTACATTTCTGGTGTGACTTGGAGCCTTTACAGGGTAGGGAGCTCCCTTTGACACTTGACAGAGATTGAGAACAGAGAGGAAAGGTGAACAGAGGGACAGAAAGGTTTATTGTGCGTTTCTTTCACTGAGCAAAAGGAATTTATGGGATGGGCCTGACTCCATTTGGAAGCCAGTTATGTGCCATGTTGTTTCAACATAGCTATGGAGAATGGATCAGTATTATTCTGATGTTGTAAGAACTGAACAAGACAGCATTGCTTAGCGCAAGGTGCAGTGCCATTCTAGCTCATGCTGCAGCCTGCAGTGATGAGGTAAGGGAGCTTACAGTGACTCCTAGAAGGAAAGAAAAAAAAAATTCAGCATTGGAACAACTTCAGTGTTGATTTTGGAAGGTGCTCTGGTTACATTCTCCATGGTTGTGAATTCTATTTTTTTTCCCTGAACTGCTACAGGCACTGTTGAGTGAAGAGCAGAGCTGAGGTCGCTCCAAGTGGTGGTGCATAGCCTGAGACAGCTGCTCGGCAGTGAGCGTGTGGGTCAAATGCACAGGGAGAGAGCCAGCTGATGGATAAACCTGTGGTGAGAGCCTTCCCACCCAGCATTAGTGCTGTGCTGGTGTTCCCCAGGCCAGGCAGTCAAGCTCCTGGGAACTGAGCATGCTTTGGGGCTGTAAGGTCTGCAGATGGACCTGCCGGCAGCTGGATTCTTCTCAGCCAGGATAACGCACTGTGAGTGGGATGCAGGCAAAGGCAGCTGAAGTATCCACTCGCTGTGACTCACTGCCGTAGGAGGAAAGCTGGCTCATGGCTGCTGCTGAAGTATTTGTCGGAGTAGCAATTTTTCAATAGCTGCTGAGTGTTTATGTTTCCCAAACTGTTGGGTATTTTCCCTTTCTTCCTCAAAAACACTCTGTAGGATCAACAGGGCAGTCCTCCGTGAAAGGGAATGAAAGTTTGTTTTAGTTTTGTGAATGGCCTTCTGAGCAGCTGGTGTCGAAGGAAACCCCTAGAAGTCAGAGCTGGTTTCTGTTCTATTTTATTTTTTCCATCACTCAGGCCGAACGGTCACCCCCACAGAGGCCAACCCAGCCTTGGCTGACACGAGTGAGCATGGCCAGGCTTAGCCTCAAGCCCACTCTTCAAATGGAGACACTGCCAGCTGCCCCCCTAAGAGAACAGTAGGCATTTTGGGGAGCATAGGTGTCAAACAACGGGCTCTGGGGAGTACTAGGTTTAGATGACCATCAGTTTCCGAGGCGGCATGTTACCTGCTAAAATGCGTCCTCCCCCTCCCCTACGGGGCTCCCACTGCACATAAAATTGATTTAATTTCAGTTTTTCGATTAGCGGAGCCGAAACTTCCCCGCTCTAAGAGCAACGTGACGGTTTCTACCGCCGGTGCCGGCTGGAGCTGCGTCCCGTGGACCAGAAACCCCCGCTTCGCGGCGGCGTCACCCCGCACCCCGGCTCCTCTCAGTCAGCCGCAACCCACCACGGCACACCGGCGGCGGCCGCCGAGCCTGAAATCCCCTCTCCGACCGCAGGCCCGGAGTTTTCAGAGAAGCCCGGTTACTCAGCACCCCGGAGGGGCCGCCCACCACCGGGGCCGCGCTGGGGCGGGGAAGGCGGGCCGCCCGAGGGCTTGGCGGGCCGGGGAGCTGCAGCGGCGACGTCCTCACCTTTCTTTCGCTTTCCCTCGAGTTGCTCGGGAAAGCGGCGATGAGGCTGCCGGCTTGGCTGGGGCGGCTCCTGCTCGTTGCGTCCCTCCTCCTGGGTAAGTCGTAAGGGCGAAGGGGGGCGGCGGGGACCCTTCCCCAGCCCCTCCGCCTGTGTTCCCCTTCCCGGCCGCTTCCCCTCGCCGGTGTCGGGGCGGAGGGAGCGGCGGGCGGGAGCAGGGCGAGCAGCGGCCGTTAACGGCGCCGTCGCGTGGATCGGATCACCTCTAAACCGTCCCTCGTCAGGCGGCCGGGCGGGCAGCGGCCGTTAACGGCGGCGCCGCGGGGAGCGGGGCACCCCTAAACCGCCCCTCCTCAGGCGGTCGGGCGGGCTTGTACCGCCCCGGGGCCGCGGAGCGGCGGCTTCGCGGGCGCCGTTCGGGCCTGGGGAAGCCGCCCTACGGCCGCCGCCGCCGCCCCCGGCTGCCCGCGGGGAATCGGGCGTGGTCCCGTCCATCCCTCAGCCCCGGCCCCGAGCTCCGCGGCGGTGGCTGCCTGCAGCCTGAAGGAAACGGGCTGCCCAGGGAGTCGCCATCCCTGGAGGTATGTAGGAGGCGGGTAGACGTGGTGCTGAGGGACATGGTTTAGTGGTGGTATTTGTCAGTGTTAGGTTGATGGTTGGATTCGATGATCTTAAAGGTCCTAACCTAGGCGATTCTATGAGCCTTGCCGTTTGTTTCCTCTCCTTCTCAATGGCAGAACGAAATAGTCGCCTTCCTTCCCCTCCCACTCCCCTTCATTTAACACTAGAATTTCTTAGTATCAGCGATCGGTATGTTTAGGATACACCCCAACCCCCGTCCCGTTCGTGGAACGGGTCATAAATAATACTTGGGCCCCGTTTGTCTCAAACTTGTGTAAACGTGAAGAAGGCTGCAGTGGGAAATGGGTGTGATTTTTAAGGTACAGTTAATTTCCTGTCCAAGTGAGGTTTCTCTGCGCTGCGGAGGAAGCCCTCCTCCGCATGCAGGGAGCCTCCTACCCCCAAAGCACGTTTGCCCACGGGTCCTGAAGTGTTAAGGAGTTTAAGAAGCTAGCTTTTATTTAAAAAATATTCTTGTCATCCCTGCCTATGAAAATGCTGTTTATTTTGTATTCTGTGTTACTTCTTGCTCAAGGAAAAATCGTCAGAGTTCTCAACGGTTTTGTTTTGTGGGTTTTGGTTTGTTTGTTTGTTTTTTAAATGGGTGAGGCTTTTTTGTAGAAGTAATTTATTAATATTCACTTCTGGTGAAATACTAAACAAAGGCCTTCTTACTCCAAATTCCACCTCTGTGTCCAAGGAGCATAGTCCTCATGCCCATAGCCCTTGCACAGGGCTATTAACATGAGAAGTACAAACAAAACTCACTCATTTTTGAAGTTGAAAACAGATGTACGAACTTTCTCATTGTCATCAGAAGTAGCTGCTATTGCTGGATGATACAAGCAGCACAGCTTGCTCTATGTAGATTTTCTTACCATCCCTCTAGTCTAAGGGGTGTCTCAGTGGCTTTTCTGTTGCTTTTGGGAGCTTCCTGGTTGTGCCTAAAATAGGACCTATTGCATCCCCTTTTTTAAAAACAAAGGACGGTCTCCTCTTGTTTTTCCTGAAGGCTTTAAGGAGCTGGTTCTGCTACTGAGTGTACAGAATAACTGCCTGAGATTTCCTCCCATGCTATTCAAGAACCCTTCAGCTTGTTGTGTTTAATTAAGATTGTTAGATCCTGTTCTGCAGATATGTAAAGTGGACCAGTGGAGAAGCTAGGACTGTGCATACCTGTGTGAGTCAGTCTGCTCATGTTCAGCTTTAGATGCAATTTCTTCACCTTACCTGCAGTGCTTTTGCAGATCGTTCTAAATGACTGTTAGTAATAGATGATTGAGTGTCCTCTTGTGACTTTTTGTGTGTGTGTGAAGGTGCTTTGTTACCTCACCTTACATAAGTTGGCATGCTGCTGCTACTCTGAGCAGGTGCTGCATTCCAGGAATGCGATTTAATAGCACATGCGAATAGCATGTGCTATTATCCAGGAAATGAGATTCCATGTTCTAAACAATGTATAGTTAAAAGGGAGAGATGATGGTAATTGGACAACTGGAGAGGGTAATTGTGGGTGCAAGTATCATAATATCCTCATTTAACAAAAAAATTAACTAGCTCTGTTGTCTTTTCCTCTGTAAAACTTCGATTTTGCAGTGGTTGATTAGGATAGGAGATCAGGAATACAAATACACACGCTTGTTAGTTGTTCGCTGAACTAAATCAAGATTTCATGCCCTCTTTTTGTTTGTATGCTTGCATTATTGCTATTATGTGTGTTGTTGACGATGTGTAAGTGTTCTTATGGTAATTTTGTCAAGGTAAAATAATCTGTCATCTCCATATGAGAAAATCAAGACTCTGAAAAATCAGACTGATTTGCCCAAGTGCATAAAGTAAATCAGTAGCAGTTTGACTTGGCATACAAGTTTCTAGCCTTGCAAACAGCTGTTGTAAAGACTGGGATGCTGTTGGTAGATCCTTATCCTCTATCAGCCTTCCCCTCCTGAATCCCTGCCTTCCTAGGCTTCCTGCATCTCCACCCAAATTCAAAGCACTGCACCTATCCCAGTCTTATGTCACTGAACATCTGGAGATGCGGGGGCTGGGGGGTGTGTGTGTGTGTGTCCGTGTAGAGAAGCATATAGCATAATCCAGCCTGAAGACATGCTTCTTCATCCTCCTGTGGGCACCTGTGGCACACAGAAGCTGAGGTGTAGCTTTGGCATCAGAATCCCAACTCACCACGTAAAGATAACTTGTTTTCACAGTGCGCTGCTGCGTCAGATTTCTGTGTAATAAAACCTCAGACTAGCAAATACAATTCTTAAAACTGTAAAGGTCACACTGAGGCTATGAAGTAGTTTGATTTTCAACCTACCAAGATCATGTTCCTTCAGTCATTGGAAATTCAAGCCAAAATTGTGTTCAGTTTTGGGATCATGGAGATTGTATGTGGGTGGAAGAAAAAGTCAGTGTAGTATCTGTGGATCAGTTTATTGTAGAAATCCACAGAGAGATCTTTGCACCCTCCCTATATGAGGTGAATAAATTGTTGGCTACCACATCAGCAGGAGGATCTCAGTGCCAGACACATGGTGGGAACATTCTGCGGCACTGCAGATGGCAGCCAAACTTCTAGTGGCTTTAGCAAGAGTCAGGACTTCACCCCGAAAGCAGAGAGGGTATGGGAGGTAAGCCGGATGAGCGAACTAGAGCGCCCAGAAACATTCTGCATCTGTAGTGAGGCTTATCTGAAATCCAGGGAACTCCTTCAGTGTTCTGAGCATCAACTCATTTTTAAGCAGTATTACTACCTTCTAGTTCTTGCATATTTTGCTGAGTTCCTTGATGCTTTGTTTCCCTATTCAACTTCTTTTACAAGAATTGAGTTTTATGAACTGAGGGGAGAAAACCTGGTTCACTTAAGAGCAGAAGTTACCATATACAATATGGAGCGTGGGCTGTCAGCATATTGGCTGACAGAAGGGTATTTGTTAGCAATTCTCATGTTTTCTTTCTGACTTCTTCTCAAAGTGACCAACAGAGAAACCAAATTTACCTTAATGTGGCTTTTTATTTATTCCCCATTAGACAGCTTAACAGGTTTGGGATGGTTTTTGTTTTGGTTTTAACATTTCCTTCCTTTTTTTCTCTACACGCAGAAATACATGCTCCTTTCTAAGTTTTTTTGTTCATCACAAAAATATCAGGATTGCTCAATGTTTTTTCCGGTGTCTTTACGCTCTATGAGAGATGTCATGGGAACTACATTGCAAGGTATTGGGATGAATGGGGAAAAAGCTGGACTCCTAACAAATTCAGGTTGCTTGTAGAATGTGGTTAGTTCGGTAGGTTGCTAATAGAAATGTTAAACACAGTTTAAAATGATATGAGTTGAAAAATCAGGCATCGGCAATATGAAGCTGATACCTGATTATGTTGTCCTGTTACCTTACTTTTGAATCTTCCTGTATAAACAGAGGAAGTTCTGAATTTCTCACAAAGAGGGGAAGAAAAAAAAGAAAAAATCCTCTGCCCCCTGCTTAAGAACTCTTGATAAATCCTTGCCATTGATATTTAACACTACAGGATGAACACAGAGTGAAAACTGTTGCTGCTAGTTTCTTGGATTAATGTGATTAATGGTTTTAGTCCGTAGAAAGCCAGGAACACCTCTGGCTTACATGCACAGACTCCTTTGGTCTTGAGGGTTGACAGTGTGGTTAAAGGTGTTTGCCAAGAAAATAAAGATTTGATTGTGTATATTGATTTGTCTTTTTTTTTTTTTTTTTAATGGGCCTCCTATGAGTTTACAGTTTCATGAGACCATACTGGCTGTGTTGAGGGTGGTGTGGCTATAGGCTGCCTAGATGATATAGGGTTTGGAAGAGGCATGGGTTGTAGTTTGGAGTACATTTGAGCTGGTGTTGGTGAACTGGTCTTGGTGAACAAGAACAGTTCCTCTCTGTGTCATCCGTTTGTTCCATTCTTTACAAACAAAACAGCAGAGATGATCCGTCTGGAAATTTAACTCGGTTGAGGGAAAAAAATTATTGAGACAGATTATTTTCTCAGTCCTGTTGATCATACAGCAACATAAAAGCTGTGCTGGTACAGCATGGAAGTGCTATCTGGATGTTGGGAATAAGTGGCCAGAGGATTTAAACTGCTTTTTTTCTGGAAGTTCAGGGTACGCTTAAATGCAAGTAGGATCTGTCCCTAAGCAAAGCCCAGAGATCAAAAATAATTAGTATCCTACAGGACACAGTGATCCTCTGGATCCTCTGTGACTCTTAAGTTCACCATTGCCAAAATGGGGAACCCTAGTTCTCTCCTTCCCTCTCTCTGTTCACACTGCCATGTGTTGGCCTGGGCAGTCATTCACTGGGTTTAACTCATTGTGTTAATGGCAATGTAATTTGTCAAAAAACCCTATAAAGTTAATGAACGGTGTTCTCAGTCCAGGGAGCATGCCAAAGGAGCAGGACCCTGAGACTGCAAAAAGGAGGGCAGAAGCAGGTGGAGGGGAGGGAGAGTGGGATGGCTGCACACACACCACAAATCAATTGTCTGCGGCAGGGGGCACAAGATTTTTAGAACAGGAGTTCTCACATTGCAGCCTGCTCCTGTGTGTGACCGGAAGAAGGGCCTTGTTGGTTATGTTCTTGACAGGAGAACTAGCTGAATCTAGGTTGCCTCAAAGTACAGGCAGTAATAGTCTACTATATAAACCCTTCTGAAGCTGGAGTTAAGTGATTAGGTTATCCTAAGTTTGTATATGCAGAGCACATCATGCTATAACTACAGAACATAAAAATATGATTTTATGTGCTCTCTTCCCACCATTGCCCCATATAGTGCCTCTCAAAGCAAAAGATTTGGAAACCGTGGTCCTGCAGTAACCCCTCCTCTGTATGGTGAATTCCCTGGAGTACTGCTCTGTTAGTGGACTTAGACTTCTGCAGAACAGATGAAGTTTCCCTGCTCTAGAACGGCATGTAAGAACGAGTGTTTTAAGGCAGGTCTAAGTCTTTCTTTGCCTCTTAGAGAATGTCTTGCACTTCCATAGTCTTTCTTAGTAAGATGGGTTAAACCAATGATCAGAGTAACTGTGACTGAATATTAACAAAGTCATAATGCTGCTCAGAGGTAATTTCTGGGAACTGAGGCTCGGAACTGAGAAGGGCTATACAAAGCTGAAATTCTTGGGTTGTAAGACTGCATTACTCTCTGAGTGATAGGAATGATGGAGGTGAATTCAAGTTTGTGATGGATGGTAAGAAGTTGCATGACAAACTGGATGTGGTTTGCTTAGCAGAAGTGAAAACTCCTTACTTAACCCACGGTGATGATGAGAGCTGTGAGTACGTGAAGTTTGCTAATAATGTTGTGTGTATCTAGGCTGTTACATCAGAAATTTCCCGTTGCCGTTAATGGAGTGCAACATAACCAAGTATGAGAGAGGTGCAAGTGCAGGATGACCAATGTGTTAGCCACTGTACCACAGTACTTAAAAGGCAGAGATGCGACATTAGCTAAAATACCAGTAGCTTTGTGAAGCTTTTTCTCTTTCTGCTACCTTTAGTGTGGCTCTGGTGACACCGTACACATACCTTTTTCCTGGTATATGAACAGGCAGACTTGCTAGAGATGGAATATTTTTGTTGATGTCTGTTTAGTATGAAATGAATAGTCTTACCTAGAACTAACCTAAGGCAATGCTTTGGCAAAAAGAAAACACATAAATAAAGAAGGTGCCACAAAAATAAGAGCTCATCCATTTACATTCTGAAAGGGGAGCATCCTTTCCAACTTGGAAATACTGCACAGTGGATACTGCTAATACGAAGTTTATTTAGAGGCATTTCCTAGAGTTGCTTTTATATCAAAAGTTTTCATGCTTAAGAAAATTTGCCAGAGCTGCATGATCAGTATGCATGTTGAGATGAGCACTGCACTGGGCTCAGAGCTTCCATTTCAGATCTTTGAAGAAACAGACCTCAGCTGCAAAATTTTGCACTAGACAGATTCTGTCCTTAATTCAGAGGCAAAGACACCAGGATTTCAGGTGCATTGCTGTGAACCAGATCCTCTTGGCTCACAGGAGAGTCAGAGGTGGGTAGAGATCTGGAAGTAAGTTGTGAAGCCCAACCTGGTCACTTGCTTGCCCCCTTTCAGCAGGATGGAGTATGAGAATCAGGAGGGCAAAAGCACGAAAAACTCATGGGTTGAGATGAAGACAATAAGTGAAGGGGGGAAAATAAAGCGGGGGGGGGAACCAAGTGATGCGAAAGCAATCACTCCTTCCCACCAGTGGACTTCTTTGAGCAGCAGCTACTTTGGAAAAACACCCTCAGTCTCATTGCTGACCATGACATATGGTAGGGAGTATCTCTTTGATCATTTGGGGTCAACTGTCATAGCTGTGTCCCCTCCTAATGTCTTGCTCATCCCCAACCTACTTCTAGGATTGGTCAGAGTGAGAAAGAGAGGTCTTGATGCTGTGCAAGCACTGTTCAGTAATAGCTAAAACATGAACACGGTTTTGGTCACAAATTTAAAACACAGCACCATATGGGCTGCTATGAAGAAAATTAACTCCATCCCAAGCAGTCCTAGTACACAAGTGCATCGTAGCAGTGACCACACCAAGTAGTAGGAAGAGCAGGACTGGGCAAGTAATCAGAGGACAAGGGGAGTGGAAGAGACTTGTGCAGGAAGCGGAGTGGAGGGAGCTAGAGAGATCTGCAAGGTTCTGCAAATGGAAGAGAGATGTAAGTGAGAACAGGGCAGAGGAACTGAAAATTCTGGGTATTGCAAAAAAAGAAAAGAAATCTTTGAAACTAAACTTACAAAAATTGTTGGAGATTTGCACCTTCCCCTCAATTCTGATGTCAGTCAGCTGGTGTCTGACTCTGGTGGCACCTTTGTTTCTGTGGAGCTAATGTTTTCCCCATTCCTCAACTTCTTTCCTGGAAGTATCCAGAATTGCCTAATCTGCATCATAGCCAAGCTTTTCTGTGTCTTGCTCGTGCCTAAGCTCAGTTGGAATCCACCTAGTCCTCCTGTGAGTCACATAGCAAGGCTTTGATAACCCTGCCATAGGCTTCCCTGAGCTGCGCAGTGGAGCGTGCTTGGTCTTCCTCCTCTTCAGGCTGTGCCAGTGTGCACGAGGGAATTATAATGCAGCTTGGTTAGGACATCAGTGAGAAGGCTTTAGGCTCTCCTTCAATTGACTGTGCATTTTATCTCTTTAATGTAGGAAAAAGTCTTGAACATGTGGTTTGACTAGTGAGTTACTGGAGAAAAGAGAGGCAGTATCTCTGACGGCCTTATTTGGAAGGTCTTACCTCTGTGCTAGGAAGGTTTAGGGCTGTGAACCCAGAGTGGAGAGAGGTAAGCGCCCTCAGTGAAGGGATTGGATTTAAGGTACAGCTCAGTCCTCATCATTTCCTGCTAGCTATTTTAAGAAATCTGAGCCTGGGGCATGGGTGCGGTCGCTGCACTCTGAGCCAGGCCGGTGCTGCTGGCCAAAGGGATGGTCTTACTCATGTTGTTGTTTCCTCTCCATTCCATGCACAAGCACTCGTGTTCCCACAGCAAGTCACATCTGGGAATTAACAATCCTTCTGTGTTTTTTTTGTTTGGAGTGAGGGGTGTGTGTCAGGTTAACTGTCAGAAAGTTGTACGTGCTGCATGACTAATTGCGGGAACAGGCAGACAAAAACAATGGAGAGGGAGGAATGGGTAGGTCATCCGCATACTTGTGGTGAGCAGCATAGCTTTAAAATGACTGGGTAACCTTTGCCTGTTGTGAGGCCTGTGCTGACGGATGTAATCGGAGGCATGGATTTTGTGGTGGGGAGGGACTCGGACTTGTTGGTGGGTGCTACCCTTAGGACCTGCCTTTGCTCATGTGTAGAGCTCTGTAGATGCAGGCAGCCCCATATTGTCCAGGAGTAGCAACACATATCATAACAAGTGAAAAACTCTGCTTTTGATGTTACATGTCAGATTTGCAGTCATTCCTACCCGAATCCAATTTGCTCTTGCAACAACCTGGGACACTGCTACAGCTTACTGTCGTCTGCATTCTCTCTTTCCTGGCTGTAGCTTTTGCCCGTGCTTTCATACCTCGGGTCTAAGTGCTTTCTTACTAGAGTTTGGGAAGAGGGTCATGTTTGTGGCCTGTGGGGGAATTAGGAGGACTATGGATGAATATTCTGATAGTCCTTCTGGACTGAACTTTTATTTCAGGATTCTTGGCAAGTGATGGTTCTGAGGGTTAGGAGGGAACCTAACTCTCCACTGCTTACAGTTGCTGGGGGAATTCAAAATAATAATTAAAAAAAAAAGCCTAAAAAAAGGGGTAGTTGGGAACTTACAAAAAATAGAACAAAAATCCACTATTTAAAAAGCCCGACTCCTGAGGCAGACAGTTCCTTGCTATATGCTAATCTGTAAGGACTTTGCCACCCAATTTCAGCAGGTGTGCATTTTGAATAGGTACTTGAGACCAGGAAAGATTATAATGATAGCATTAAAAATAAAAAGGGAATTAGCTTACAGAAGTTCTCCGGAATAACTATGCCTCACATCAGCTCCAAGAAAAGTAGTGAAGAAATTAAAATCAGGTATACAAATATGGTAATGAAGCATTTATTGCTGATAAATGGAATATTGAATTCCACTTATCCAGTCTGAACAGAACATGTGGATACCTTTAGCCTGCTTAAATCCTTAAAGAGTCCGAATTATTCAGGTGAATACTAAAACTTGAGTATAGCATGGTAGGTTGTATGAGTGACCTGTTACACTGTGAGTGAAGGACTGTGCCTTGTCTTATGTAGGTTGCAATCCAAGCTCTCCATTCAGAGACATGATTCAGTTAGCATGGAGTTCCAGGTTACATGCATTAGCTGAGTTGTTGTCAAACATGAGAAAATCTGAAATGTTTTCATGTACTGCAGAGCAGGCTAAGATTCGTGGCTTGCTGTTTGCTGCAGGCCAAATCCATGCACCCATACTGTTGTTGCAGTTCAGCTGATGTGTGGTAGGCAGAACACTTCACTGTGGCTCTGAATCCTGCATAGGATGAAAAGACTGTGTAGGTAAAGGTATCTGTCTGCTGGAGAAGTGGGAACAGAAGATGATGTAGATGAGATGAGGTGGTGGGTGTGCAGAATAGGATTTGCTCGCACAATGTTAGCTTCTCTTTATCAGTAACACTTTCACTATGTAATTTGTTTGGAAGGGTAGAACACAAAGGCATGCCATAAGAAGGAATTTGGAGTGGATTGAAGGAGATACAGGAGCAGGTAGTCTGACAGTTTCTGTAGAGGCTACTGGAGGCCTTAGCACAGCACTGCTTTGTTGTGTGAACTTTATCTTGGAATAATAGGGTACAATAAGGAGAGAGGGAGAAAGCAGAAGAATATCGTTCTTATTTCTAGTCTTCCAAAAAGAGTGTATAAGAGTGTTTAGCTGTTACTTCTCTGTCTTTGCTCACAGCAGAGAAGTTAACTGCTGTGGAATGGGAAATCTGTCTCCATATAAAATGAAATAGAGAAGAGGAGGAAGGGTTCCTTAGAAATTTAGAAAGTGTGTGATGACACGTGCATTCATTAGAAGCTCAAAGATACGTGGTGGAGACCTTATGCAATGTTTCTGTATGATGTATAATTTCATTGAAAAAAGGAAGCTGACAGTGTTGAGTGGGATGTTTCTTCATGTTTTCACTGGAGTAGTGAAGCAGGGAAGTAAAAGCGTCCAACCCCTGGTTTTAGACAGGAAATGATGGTTATGCTGAAAGGATAACCTTTTCCCTGTCTTGCTCCTTGGAGTCCTGAGTGTCCTTGGGCAGGAACTCTTCCGTTCCTTGCTGCCAAGTCTTTGTTTCACCAGATGGCAAGAAGAGAGTATGCTGAAGAGGATGGCACTTCCCCAAGATAAGCAGAAAGTGTGGAGGAAAAATGTGTTTTTAGCTCTGCTTTCTTCCAGTCTCATTTCTGGAAGAAAGCAGAAACAATCTTACCCTCATTACTCCAGGCTAGCTCTTATGACTTAAAGAGAGCAAAGATGCGGAGAGTTTATGCATCAACATGCATCAAGACCCAGGCTTAGGAAGTTATTAGTGGTTGGCAGAGCACTAGTGGCAGAAGTTATTAGTGGTTGGCAGAGCAGTAGTGGCTGTCCTTGCTCATGTTCTTACTCCCTAGCAAATGGCTGCTTTCCTCCCAGAGAGGGTTATGTTACCTTCCTCTTGTCAACAGCTACTGTGCTTGGCTTATTCATGCTGACGTTAAGCCACCACAGCTTGGTTGTGTCTGTGATCCAAAGTTACTAAGAGGTAGAATTTCACAGTGAGTAGAGCCGGGAGTTTTTCTCCATGCTAGGAATACTATAGGTCTCTGGGCAGTGAGAGATGACTTCTTGAGGAAAACACACTCCTAAAAATTGTCTTTATGAAGTCTCCAACAAGACTGCAAGCTTCATCAAATCAAAACAGTGTTTTGTCTTGCCCAGCATCCTGCCTTGGACCACAAGGTCTCCAAACACAAATGTTGGAGCTCCTGGGTTCTTCTGTTTTCTGAACATTTTTAATTGAGATGGGTGGAAAGAGATGCTCATACTGCAGCAGTGGGAGCAAGTGAGATGTTTAAATCTGTCTGAACAGGATAGAAGACAAAGATAGGCAGGTGGGTTGTGTTGAAAAGATGTGTGAGAGATAGCCGAGCTGTCTTAAGCATGTTTACTTTTCCAGTTTCTGTGCCTGAAAAAGGCCACAGCATAAGTGCAGACAAGAAGTAGAAACTGTAGTGGCATGAGAAAGAGTACTTTCATGGGTAAATTGCAAAGAAATTGGATAGTCCATGAAAAGTAAGGCATGGAGAAGACCACCTGTGTGTGCAGTTCTGTACTCAAGCACAGAAGTGTGTTTCCCATTGCTTGCTTTCAGTCTCCTGTCTGAGACAGTCTTTGTTTCTATGGTGTGGCACCAGGCAGAAGAGCAGGACACTCAGTATGCTGGTGAGCATTGTTCGTTTCTGATGGGGAACCTAATCTTCTTGATGACTGGCCTGGCTGACCTCCCAACTGCTTTCATGTGGAAAGGAGATAGGATGTGAAGCAAGATGGGCTATGGTTTGTTTTCTGGACTCATATACAGTGAAGAAGTGACTTGTTTTGATGTGATAAAGCTGTAGTATCCATGTTGATTTATGAACATTAGTAAGCAAGGGAAGCACAGAATGATATAGGGATTGGTGGGTTCTTGACTTGATGCCATTTAGGAATCAAAAAAAAAAAAATCAAAATGAAAACAAACCCAAAATCGTAGCTGTCACTTGGTAGTAGTTGGCTTGAGGAATAGGCTTCTGAAATATTTCTCTTTCACCATGCACAGCTACTTTTTAAAGGGACATTTTCCATGGTGCATATTGGGAATCTTGCCTTAATGTGAGATCGCATGTATATCTTAATCATGCCCTTCCTTCAACTTAGTAGTAAAAAGTTACCAGCTACCGTGGAGCAGAATCAAGTCCTTAATGCATGTGTAACTTGGAACTCAGTATTGGCGTGTTTTTGTCTATGTCCACATACATGTCTGCCATGGCAGTAGTCTTGGGATTTTTCAGAGCCATTCAAAGTTATTCGGAAGTAGGAGATGGTTGCTGAAGACTGAAGCAGGGACACAGAGATGCTATTGGTCTACAGTATCCCTTCCCTACAGCAGAATTTTGTCTCATCTGTTAGATCTGTAGATTTTTTGCACATGAAGCTGTTTTTAATAAAAACTAGGGAAAATCTCTTATCCGTCTTATTTTCTGTTGTTGTTTGTTTATTTATATTCAAAGTTTAGGCATTTTTAAGCAAAATATTATTGATTCAAAACTGATAGCAGTTAAGGTTTCTGCTCCCATTTCTTGCTTGCAACTCTGCTAGATCTCAAAGGTTGGGATGCTATTTCACATACATTGGCTGTGAAATAAACTTGCTTGAGTGACATTTCCAAGGGAAATCCCTAGTATCCTCATGACTTCAGAGCAGGTGCTTTGAACCACGTAGCAATTTTGTGTCAGAAGTGTGCTTTTTACTAACTCTGTTAATATTCATGCTGGAAGAATTGCAGCTTATTTCCTCAGCAGGAGCTTCAGTCTGGGCATTCTGCAATAAGATTGTGAGATAAGAATTGTTGTCACCAGCAAAATCTCATTTCATCTTTTTCCCCAGACCATGGGCAGGAGACTAATTCAAGTGAACGGAGGGAAAGTACTCAGGATAGAGGAGCTTAGGATAGGGAAGAAGATCGTGACAAATGATTCTGTCTGGGACCAGAACATGGAAACTGGATCTCTTGGTGGTGCCTGTCACATGGTTGTGCAGACAGGCTGAGTTTGGGTAATTCTTAATTGACACAAACCTTACTTTGCAACATTGTGATGTGCTTCTAACTTAAATCTGAATGTATCTCATAGTGCATACAGCATTAGTCAAGTAATAGTTTGTAAAGCAATTGTTAAAATAACTTTTTTCTTTTTTTTTTTTTTTTTTTTTTCCCTGTAGCACACATCCACTGCGAGGAAGTGTTTGGCATCGTGGGAGAAAATTTTACCTTTCCAGTAAAAATAGACCAAAAACCAGTGGAAATTTTGTGGACAAAAAACAAGGATAAAGTGGCTGAATGGGAGGGGCAAAGCAAAACAACATATTTTACTTCTCTCCGTAACAGAGGCTTGCTTAATGAGGAGAATGGGTGCCTGACTATATTTAACTTGGAGAACAGTGATACTGGCACATACGTGTTAGAATACTTGGATTCTATGAATAAAAAATATAACTTAACCTTTGCACTTGCTGTGTTAGGTAAGTAGTGGAAGAACTGCATAATGAATTTGCACCACTTTATTCACTTTAAGAAGGTTAGAAAGCGGATTGTTTATTTGTCAGGAAAACAAACAGACAGAGGGCGGGTGTTCTTTGGCTCTATTGTTAAGTTACTTAGGCGCTTTAAACAAATTTTCAAAGGTGGCATCTAATTTGTGTGCCCATCGCTACTCACCTTGGAATGTCTTCTAGAGTGTGTGTAGATGGCACACTGTGTACTTTCAGGTAGATAACTAAACTCTTTGAGCAAGCTGACCAAGTTATCCTAGGCATTATGTATCTACTGAAGATGCTCCTGCAGGCATATTATATGTGCTTGAATATCTGTGGCATCATCCTGTGCTGATCTGCGCAGCTTTACTAGTAGTCTTTGGGAAATATATTTGACAGTGTGTATATTAATCTTATTGGTGATGAACCATGAGAAGTCTCCAACTAGTCACTGAAGAACCACAAACAGGGCCACTCTTAGAACTGCATTTCTCTCTCACGCACAAGGTGTGCACACACACGCACCTTACATGTATGCTTTTATCTATGCACTCTCCTGCTGCTTTTGTTGCTCCAGCCCTTGTCCTGTGCTAAAATTCAAGGCAGTTTATAACCAAAGTAATACAGAATGTTTTCTCTCCTTCAGCTCCCCCTCCAGAACCTGAAATAAGTTGCAACATCAGTGGTGGTGACCTTGCGTTAAAATGTACAGGAGATTTCCAGAAGCCTCTGATTTATACTTGGAAGTTCAGTAGCTTAGCAGTCACTCGTCAGACCCAGGAAGTTTTCATCTCTAAGAATGTTGATGCTTCCGAGAAAGCTACATGTTTCATTAAATTCTCTCAAACGGAAAAGAGCTCTGAAATCTCTTTAACTCAATGCTTTCCAAATAGACAAGGTAATGAATGGGTCAGGTGGTATATGCAAGTCTGAGGGGCTAGGTTGGGAAGCAGCATGGACTTTGACTGTAAGATTTCTACTGACTTCTCAGGAAGTTAAATTTAAAGAGTAAAAAGCATCAGAAGTGATTTGTGTGCTAAAAGTGTGTTTAAGGTTGTTAAAAGGTATGAGGTTGACAGCTTGATCCCCCTGGAAAGATACTTTTTGCATGGATCTCTACAGAATAAAGCCTTCAGCTGTGTCTTGAAATGAGTAATAATAAAGAAGGAGACATACTTAGATCTCTTCTAAACCTTCTGGCCTTGTGTAATTAATGCTAATGACTATTGTGCTCTTTGTACTGCTTTCCATGAACTGGAATGAAACTATTCAGTCATTTCAAATAAGTCATCTAGCAGCCATTAGATAAAATAATTTCTCATCTGGCGTGTGAGTGATTCAATGAGCATCCTTCACAGATAAATATAAAAAGGAGAAAAGAGAGTTTTCTGCTATTGCTTATTGCTTTGGGCCAGCCTCAGCTGAGCTTCAGGTCAGCTTGAGGCTTGCCTCTTTTTTTTTAAACATAGAACGAGAGCATGTTTGGAACCATCTGGTTTGTAGGGTGCATAAGGCAGTCTGTAACTGACAAAATTTCCCACTTCTGTGCAAAAGTCATTTTCATGGCTTACCAGTACAGAATTCTTCCTTCTTCACTGGAATTATGTGTTGGAGGGATGTGGTGAGTTGACCTTGGCTGGCTGCCAGATGTGCGGCAAGCTCTCGATCAATCCTCCCTCCTCAATGCAACAGGGTGAAGAAAATATGACAGAAGCCTCATGGGTTGAGATAAGGACTGGGAGATCACTCAGCAATTACCATCACAAGAAAAGCAGACTTGAGTAAAATTAATTTAATTTATTTCCAATCAAAATCAGATCAGAGTAGGATAATGAGAAACAAGAACAAATCTAAAACACCTTCCCCCACTGCCCTTTCTTCCTGGACTCAGCTTCACTCCTGGTTTCTCTACCTGCTCCCCCCAAGTGGCACAGGGGGATAGGGAATGGGGATTGTGGTAAGTTCTTCACATGTTGTCTCTGACACTCCTTCCTCCTTGTGGGGGAGACTTCTCACACTCTTCCTGCGCTCCAGCATGCGGTCCCACTCATGGGAGACAGTCCTCCATGAATTTCTCCAGCATGGGTCCTTCCCACGGCCTGCAGTTCTTCAAGAACTGCTCCAGCATGGGGTTCTCAATGAGCTGCAGGTGGATATCTGCTCCACTGTTAACCTCCATGGGCTGCAGGGGAATCTCTGCTTCGGTGCCTGGAGCACCTCCTCCCCCTCCTTCTTCACTGACCTTGGTGTCTGCAGAATTGTTTCACATATTTTCACTCCTTTCTTCCAGCTGCTGTCGTGCAGCAGTTTTTACCCTTAAATATGTTATCACAGAGGTGCTACCACCATCATTGATGGGCCCACCTTTTGCTAGCAGCAGGTCCGTTTTGGAGCCGGCTGGCACTATCTCTGTCTGCCATGGGGGCAGCTTCTGGCGTCTTCTCAAAGAAGCCACTCTTGCAGCCTCCCTGCTACCAAAACCTTGCCTTGCAAACCCAATGCGAGACATTTGCTGAAATTTCATTTGGCTGAGATCTGTCTCAGCCTTTCATAGGCTGAAAAATGGAATAGCCATCACCTTTCAAGCAGTGATATGCCTTCACTGAACTAAGATACTTACCATGTAACTTTCCTGGAGCTGGCTTAGGGTTTTGCTGATAACCTAAGCAAAGGTTATTAACTTTGTCGCATTAATTTCTTGAGGTTACTTGTTTAAAAGCAAATAGCTATAAAGCCCACTCAGGGTTGTATTTCTACTGAAGAAGTAGTTTATCACATAGTTGCTTTTCAACTAACCAGTCATTATTTCTTTTATTTTTTTAAAGGAGACAGCTATGACAAAAGAAGCAGAGGCGGCCTTATCGCAGCTTTTGTTGTCTTAATTCTAGTTGTAGGAATACTAGTATTCCTATGCAGAAGAGGTATGTATAGCATGTCCTAATTGAGCTTAACATGCTTCAAGATTATCCTGATTTAAGGTTCTGTAGAATGCATGCAAGTTTCTGGCCATGGTATGTATTGTAAATACAGTAATAGAAACAAGTACAACTTAGGCAAAAACTAGTAGATTTAAAGGAAATAATATACTGAACTTTCCTGTGCTCAGTCACTGGGCTCTGTGTACTGGGAAATGCTCTAGTTTGTACTTGCATATTTCTCCTTCAGACTGTGTGTTTTGTTTACTGTATGCTTCTACTTACCAAGCGTCTGTCCTCTCCCGTTGCTACCTGAGTGTGCTTCCACTGCCTCTTTTGAGAGCATCATAAAGCTGCTCTCAAGATCAGATTTATCGCTGGGACAGACTCTTACTAGGGTCTGTTGAATATCTTATGCTGAGTCTAATCTAACAACTCCGTGTGGTCAACTGATACATAGGGACGTCTGTGCCTCCTGTCAGCCTGTGTTGCCATCGTCTTGGAGTTCTAGATTTGCTTCATGGTTCATCCCTACGCTGAATACAAGTATCTCTTGTAAATCTGACGGTTTATTTGGAAAAGGTAATTGTAAGCTATCATTGTGTATCTCTTGCTGGCACCTTTTTAGGTTAATGTGTCAGATTGTATTCTGGCTTGAAAAAGAGATGCACACCATCTCTTCTCTTTGTGTTTGAGAGTGTCCCAACCAGGAATACATTGCTTCATCCTAAAGGTGTTCTGCATGGAAGACTCCTGTTGGTTTCCCAGTGGGGTCATCATTTAGGGGTCATTGGAGGATGAAGAGCGTGGGATGCATCTCCTATCCGGGAAGGGCTGATTGATGATATTCAGGAGGGAGGCTCTGATCAGAGCATACATACGTGTATTTTGCATGTGAAACTTACGCTTTCATGATCATTCTCCATTTAGTTTCTGTTAGCATGAAATCATGAAATAAACTAGATGGGAAGGAATCTCTGGAGGTTTCATTGAACTTGCTGCTCAAAACAGGATCAACTTCAAAGCTAGATCAAGTTGCTCAAGGCCTTGTCCAGTCAAATTTTGAGTATTTCCAAGGATGGAATTTCCACAGTCTCTTTCAGCATGTGTTCCAGTGCTGAGTCACCCACGTGGGGAAGGATATTTTCCTTATTTCTCTTAGACATTTCCCTTTTGCAACTTGCAACCATTGCCTCCTGCCCTTTGTTCTGTACTTTTGAGAGGATTTTCCTTTGTTTTCTCTGTAAGTTAGTTGTAGACTGCAATTAGCCATCCCCTTAGCCTTCTTTTTCTTCAGGCTGAACAAACATGATTCTCTCAGCACCTCCTTGCACAGCTACTGCTCCCTAAACATCTTGATGGAAATTTGCTGGACTACCTTCAGAATGACGATGTTTTTTCATTAATCGAGAGCCCAAAACTAGACATAGTACTCCACATGTGGTGTCACAAATACGGAATAGAGGGGAAGAATTATTTCTGTTGATGTGCTGACTATGCTTCTGCTAACAGAGCCCAGTATTTGTTAGGCTTGTACTGCAAGGGCACATTTCCGACTAATATTCAACTCATCACCCACCAGGGCTTCCAGGTCCTTTTCTGCAGAGCTGTTTTCTAGCCAGGCAGAGGTAGGTGTACAGCTCCATGGGATGATTTCAAGAGGTGCAGGACTTTACGTTTGCCTTTGAACATCACGTCTTTTCTGCCAGCACATTCCTCCACGCTGTTGACATCTCTCTGAGTGGCAGCCCTGCTCTCCAGCATATCCCCTGCTCTCCCCAGTTTGATGTCATCTGCAAACTTTCTGAGAGAGTCTTCTGCGCCCCTTGTTGATGTTGGTGGTGTTCAAGAACACTATGCTTGGTATCAACGCACAAAGAATGTCATTCATAACGGGCCATCAGTTAGACTCAAAACAATTCAGCTACTTCCCTGGAAACAGCAAAGCTTTGACCATGCTAGAAAAGAAAATCGTTATACCTCAGTAGGGTAAGCAATGCACAGGTATAATCAAACAGAAGTTGTGATTTGCTGATTTAAGTATAAGACTCAGAATCATGAATTGGTAAGCTCTGCTTTCATTTGGTTAGATGTGTTCTGATTTGTTGTTGTTGCAGGAGGCCCATTTTGTTGATCTGTCGCTGACTGTCTTTGCCCCAAAACAATATTTCCCTCTTTCTTCTTTCCCAAGTCAAGTATTCAGTTGCATGTCCTCAGTGATTTTTTTTTTTTTATTTGGTTTGAGGGGTTGGTGGAATGGATGGAGGCTGTCAGCTAGTTTCCAAAAGCACAAAATGCTATTTCTGTGTAATTTCTCCCGATATTCTATTTGTTTTTGTGCAGGTAGAACTAAACTTGTTAGAGGAATTGCTGCTCAGAACAACAGTCCAGTGTGTGGCTCAGGTAAGAGAGCTAGAGTGTCACAAATGTGTAGAAATCAGACTATTGCTTCAATTTGGTCTAGGCTTGTAAATTTTTCCTCTGTGACAGTACAGTCTTTTACTGGAGAGGTAAAGGAGTAAGTTTTCTTTCAGGCCTTAGTTGTTTTACAGAGTGTAGTTATTTTTTTCCAGGTCATTAATACATTTCTAAAATAAATACATTTCATTATAGGAGAACATAAGCCACTTTGCTCTGTGGAGAGTCAAGAACAGCTTAACTCAGACAGAGGTAAGAAACCTGTATTGAGGTATAGATGTTTCTAAACATCTACTGTTGGTTGCAGCAAGGAGTCTGATCTGCTCTTCCCTTTTGTTGCAGGGTCTAAGCTTTTGAGTTGGATTTTAGGGTGTGCACATGCAGCCTCAAAGTCTCAGTTGAGGTCCCCTGTGAAATGGAGTCAGGCTGTTCGTCATTATCTCTGGTGGAAGACAGTACTCCATGTGCATCTGTCTTTAACCTCTCTGATATCTGCTGGGAAGGCAACACAGCAATTCAAGCAGTCAGGAAGATTTCTGAGCAGTGTCAGGGCAACTTCTTCACACAGGCTACCAGATGCACCAGCAAGGGCTGATGTGTGGCTGTATCTGCTGCTCAGTAACAGGAAAGGTTTGCATGGCGATGTGGTCACGAATAGCTGCCTTGGCTGTAGTGACCAAGAAACAGCTCCGGACCCTGAGAGGTGTGAGGAAGTTAAGCATCAGAGTACAGGCCCTGTGCTTTCAGAGAGCAAATTTCTGCTTCTTCAGGAAGATGGGAGGCAGCAGGATCTCATGGGAGACAGTTTTGAAAGGCAAAGGAACTCAAGAGAGCCATCATGCCTTTAAGGAGGACTTTCTCCAAGCATAAGCACAGACCGTCCTCATGGTCAAGAAAACAGGCAGGCAAATCAGAAGATCAGCTTTGCTAAGCAGGGAGCTCCTGACAGGGTGCCAGTGCAAAAATTGCTTATACTAAATGTGGAGGCAGGGGCAGGCTACAATGGAGGAATTTAGGAACGCTGTCCAGGCAGGTAAGGATGGTGTCAGGAAAGCCAAGGCTCAGGGAGGCTTGAAACCATGAAGGGATGACCAGGACCATGAGAGTAGCTTCTGCTGCTGTGTTATCTGTAGAAGAATAAAAGAGGAAAATGCCAAACGGGATTTAGTGATATCTGATGCTGATATAGGCTGTAGTATAGGCTAGATGAGCAGACAGTGAGGTGGACTGAAACCTGAATGTGTTTCTGTTCACGGGAGAAAGATGATGACTGTGAGTAAGCAGGATGGTTTTACTAAGCATAAATCGCAGTTTACCAACTTGACAGCCTTTTTTGGATGAAATTACTAGATCTGTGGATGAGGGGAGAAGAATGAATGTCATATACCTTGACTTTAGCAAGACTTTTCATGCAATGTCCCACAGCATTGTTGGAGTCCTAAGTTGGGATGTCCTAGTCTGAATGAATGTCTATCTACATGGGTGGAAAACTTGCTAGATTGTCAGGCCTGCAGGTAGCAGTTAATAGGTTGTATTCCACATGGATGCTGGTCACAGTTGGAGTACTGAAGTGATCTATTTTTTGGTGACCTGGACAAGGGAGATAAAACAATGTCATTGAATTTATAGATGACAAAATTTATAGATGCAAAATGTAGAGTGCAGTCAATCAATATGAGGGCAGGATTGTCATTCAGAGAGAGCTGGAGGGGACTAGGCCTGTGCGAACCTCATGAAATTCTGCAGAGATAATGCAGGGTCCTGCACCTGGATGGACCAACAGCTTAGGGGAACAGGTTGAGGACCCGTGTAAATCGGAGGACCCTCTCCCCTCTTCTCACCAAGCAACAGGAGAGGATCGCAGAGAAGAGGGGGAATGGAAACAGGTCCCTGCTTGAGGAAGCAGGCGAGTCCCCTCCCAACCTCTCCCAGCTTCCCAGTTACCCCTGCAGAACAGGTATGGGGTCCTGCAAGAGGAACTGGCCGATGGAGAGGAGGATGGCACACCAAGACTAGAGAAGACAGAAAGTACACGTCACAGCGGACCCAACTTCACTACTAGCTCCAAAAGGAAAAGGAGAAAGGTCATAGTTGTGGGTGACTCTCTGCTGAGGGGGGCAGAGGGACCAATATGCCGCCCTGACCCGCTACACAGGGAAGTCTGTTGCCTCCCTGGGGCAAGGGTCAGGGATGTGACAAACAAACTCCCAGACCTAGTAAACCCCACTGATTATTACCCCCTGTTAGTATTTCAGGTGGGTAGTGATGAAATGGGTAGGAGGAGGCCGAAACCAATTAAAAGAGATTTTAGAGCCTTAGGGCAGCAGCTCAAGGGGTCAGGAACACAAGTTGTCTTCTCTTCTATCCCACCAGTGGCAACTGTGAATAAAGAAATTGATAGGAAGAGGCAACAGATCAACTTGTGGCTCCGGGACTGGTGTTACAGGCAGGGCTTTGGGTTTTTCGAACATAGGTGGCTATATGAGACACCTGACATGTCATTGTCAGGTGGGACACAGCTGTCCCAGAGGGGGAAAAGAATTTTGGGGCAGCAGTTAGCAGGGCTCATTGACCAGTCTTTAAACTAGATATGAGGGGGGAAGGGGAGATAACTGGGCCTGTCAAGGTTAAACCTGAGGAAAGCATGACACAGTTTGAAGGAGACCAAATTAGTGAGGACTCCCACTCTGACATTTCATCAGAGAAAGGTGATAGAAGTTTAGAAATTACTGCTAGAGAACATTGGGAAAACCCTTTCCTAGAAGGGGAAAAGGGTACTAGGCTAAGAGTTAACAAAGTTCATGGACAGAGCTTTAAGCCGAAAGTTAAGGGGGAAGGGGATAAAACCAGGCCCGCTGGTAATGAACCTGAGTGTCAAGGGCCAAAGATGGGGGTGAAATCAGTAGCCCAGGTCAAGTGCATCTACGCTAATGCATGTAGCATGGGCAACAAACAGGATGAGCTAGAAGCCATTGTGCGGCAGGACAACTACGACATAGTCGCCATCACGGAAACGTGGTGGGATGATGGTCATGACTGGAATGCTGCAATGAGTGGCTATAAGCTCTTCAGAAGGAATAGGCAAGGAAGAAGGCGGGGGGGCTGGTGGCTCTGTACATTAGGGAGCTGTTTGACTCTATAGAGATAGACTCCAGTGATGAAGAAGTTGAGTGTTTATGGGTAAGGGTGAAAGGGAAGGCTAACAGAGGTGATTTTGTGCTGGGAGTCTGCTATAGACCACCCAACCAGGATGAACAGGTTGATGAGGTATTCTATAAGTGGCTGGCTGCAGTCTCGCAAACGCCAGCCCTTGTTCTAGTTGGGGACTTCAACTTACCAGACATCTGCTGGAAATATAACACAGCAGAGAGCAGGCAGGCTAGGAGGTTCCTCGAGTGTATGGAGGATAACTTCCTGACACAAATGGTAGGTGAGCCTACCAGGGGAGGTGCCTTGCTAGACCTACTGTTCACGAACAAAGAAGGGCTAGTGGGGGACGTGGAGGTCGGAGGCTGTCTTGGGCTTAGTGACCATGAAATGGTTAAGTTTTCCATCCATAGTGAGGTAAGGAAGGGGGTTAACAAAACCTCCATCTTGGACTTCCGGTGCGCAGACTTTAGCCTGTTCAGAACCCTGGTTGGGAGAGTCCCGTGGGAGGTAGTCCTGAGAGACAAAGGAGCCCAGGAAGGCTGGACGCTCTTCAAGAGGGAAATCCTAAAGGCCCAGGAGCAGGCTGTCCCCATGAGGCGCAAAATTAAAGGGCGGGGAAAATGGCTGGCCTGGATGAACAAAGAGCTCTTGATGGGACTTAAGGAAAAAAGGAAGGTTTACCACCTTTGGAAGAGGGGACAGGCAACTCAGGAGGAGTACAGAGATCGTGTTAGGTCATACAGAGAAAAAATCAGGAAGGCAAAAGCCCGGCTGGAACTCAACCTGGCAATTAACATAAGGGACAACAAAAAAGTTTCTATAAATATATCAACAAAAAGAGAGTGACAGAGAATGTCCATCCCTTACTGGATGCGGGGGGAAACCTTGCAACCAAGGACGAGGAGAAGGCTGAGATACTTAATGCCTTCTTTGCCTCTGTCTTTAATAGTCAGACCAGCTACCCCCAGGGTGTTCAGCTTCTTGGGCTGGAAGATAAGAATGGAGAACAGGACAACCCCCCTGTAATCCAGGAGGAAGTAGTTAATGATTTGCTTATGCACCTGGACACGCATAAGTCTATGGGGCCGGACGGGATTCACCCAAAGGTTCTCAGGGAGCTGGCAGGAGAGCTCACCAAGCCTCTCTCCGTTATCTATCAACAATCCTGGTCAACAGGAGAGGTGCCGGATGACTGGAGGGTGGCCAATGTGACGCCCATCTACAAGAAGGGCTGGAAGGAGGATCCCGGAAACTACAGGCCTGTCAGCCTGACCTCTGTACCGGGAAAGATCATGGAGAGGATCATCCTGAGTGAGCTCTCAAGGCAAGTGCAGGGCAGCCAAGGGATCAGGGCCAGCCAGCATGGGTTTATGAAAGGGAGGTCCTGCCTGACCAACTTGATCTCTTTCTATGACCATGTGACCCGCTTTCTCGATGAGGGGAAGGCTGTGGATGTTGTCTACCTGGACTTTGGTAAGGCCTTCGACACCGTCCCCCACGGCATTCTCCTGGAGAAACTGGAGAATCATGGCATAGACAAGTGTACCCTCCGCTGGATAAAAAACTGGCTGGATCGCCGTGCCCAGTGAGTTGTGATTAATGGAGCAAAATCTGGTTGGCGGCCGGTCACCAGTGGTGTCCCCCAGGGCTCAGTTTTGGGGCCAGTCTTGTTCAATATCTTTATTGATGATCTAGACAAGGGGATTGAATGCACCCTCAGTAAGTTTGCGGATGACACCAAACTAGGTGGGAGTGTTGATCTGCTTGAGGGTAGGAAGGCTCTACAGAGGGACCTGGACAGGTTGGATCAATGGGCCAAGGCCAATGGGATGAGGTTTAATAAGGCCAAGTGCCGGGTCCTTCATTTTGGTCACAACAACCCCGGGCAACGCTACAGGCTTGGGGAAGAGTGGCTCGAAAGCTGCCCGGCAGAAAAGGACCTGGGGGTGCTGGTGGACAGCCGGCTTAACATGAGCCAGCAGTGTGCCCAGGTGGCCAAGAGGGCCAATGACATCCTGGCTTGTATCAGGAATAGCGTGGCCAGCAGGAGTAGGGAAGTGATCGTGCCTCTGTACTCGGCACTGGTGAGGCCTCACCTCGAGTACTGTGTTCAGTTTTGGGCCCCTCCCTACAGGAAAGACATTGAAGTGCTGGAGCGTGTCCAGAGGAGAGCCACCAAGCTGGTGAGGGGTCTGGAGAACAAGTCCTATGAGGAGAGGCTGAGGGAGCTGGGCATGTTTAGTTTGGAGAAGAGGAGGCTGAGGGGAGACCTCATTGCCCTCTACAACTACCTGAAAGGAAACTGTAGAGAGGCAGGGGTTGGGCTCTTCTCCCAAGGGAATAACGACAGGACCAGAGGAAATGGTATGAAGCTGTGGCAAGGGAGATTTAGATTAGATATTAGGAAGAATTACTTTACTGAAAGAGTGGTCAGGCACTGGAACGGCCTGCCCAGGGAGGTGGTGGAGTCACCATCCCTGGAGGTATTTAAGAAACGTGTAGACATGGCTCTTCAGGGCATGCTCTAGTGCCCAAGATTATTGTTTGTGGTGGGGTGTTGTGTGTGGGGTTGTGGGGTGGGTGTGGAGTTTAGTAGGTGGGTGTTGGTGTGGTTTGTTTTGTCTTTTTGGTTTTTTGTTTTGTTTTGTTTTTGTTTTTTTGGTGGGTTTTTTTTTTGTGGTTGGACTCGATGATCTCAGAGGTCCCTTCCAACCACTAAGATTCTGTGATTCTGTGATTCTTGCACTGGTGCAGAATAGGGACTGACTGGCAGGGGAGCAGCTCTGCTGAAAGGTACGTGGGAGTCCTTATGGACAGTACAGTATTAGTCAACAGCACTCCCTGGCAGCAAAGGCAGCTGATAGCATCCTAGAATGTTTCAAGGAGTCCTTAAGCCAGTACATTGAAGCAAGTAGTTATTTTCCGTTACCTGGCACTTGTTAAATGATGTGTAGAGTATTACAACTAGTTTGTGGACACCCAGTGCTGGAAAAGTGCTGATAAATTTGAGCAAGTTCAGCAGAGTGCCACCAATGTGGTCAGAGGCTGGAGCACAATTCATCTGTGGAGACGCTGAAGAAACTGGGCTTGTTCAAGTCCAGAGAAGAGCAGGCTTTCAGGGTACATAACAGCAGCTGCTAATACCTGTGAGGATATTGATAAGAAGACCAAGCCAGGCTGTTTACTTAGGTGTATAGTGGGATATCAAGGTGATGGTCCTAAATTGAAGCAGGGGAGATTCTGTGTGGATATATAAAAAAAAAAGATTTCTGCCTTTTAAGTATGACTAATCACTAGGACAGGCTGCATGGAGTTGTCATGGAGTCTCTACCCTTGGAGGGTGTTAAGACCTGACTGGAGAAATTCTTGAGCAACCTCTGGAATGTTCCAGGAGCAACCTGGAAATGAATGTTGACCTTTCATTGAGGAGGGGTTGGGTTATAGACCTCCTGGATTCCCCCCCAGGGCAAACCTGAATGATTATTACAATTCTTATGAATTGTAGCTGGTGACTCATCTCTAAGTAATGACTGATACCACTGTGAAGTTATGCAGTGGGATGTAGCTACCCTGTGATCTCTTTTCAGAGCTCTCTACCAAGCAGAACAGCACCCCGATGTCCAAGTGTGCAGATGACCATGGTGTAACCGAGGGAGGTGAGTGCCTGTTCTGTGGTGGAGAGCTGTCTTGGGGGAAAGGTGTTGGCTTTGTGGTGTTAGCTGATGGCAGTATGTTGAGTTGTAGCTAGCAACTCACTTTTATGCAATGGCCAGTACCTTGAAGCTGAGCAAGGCAGGGGACTGTAGTTGTCTTCTGATCTCTCTTCAGACATCTCTAAGGAGGACAACAGCAGCTTGCTGGACAAGCATGCAGATGACGATGGCGTAAATGAGGGAGGTAAGTGCCTGTGCTCTGGAGCAGTCTTTGTTCATTGTGACTTTTGCCTAAAGCTTCTTGGTGTGAAGTTACGGTGACACTATGAGCGCTCAGTGCCTTCTGTGCTTGGCCTTTGCACGGCCTGGGAGGGAGCGTAAGGACAGTGTATGGAGTCTGGTATGGAGGAGAGAGGGGAGGTGTTGCATGATGGCCCCGGGGGGGCAGGGGTTGTTGATCAGGGCTATTATTGATGCTGAACAAATGGCCCAGCTCTCAGTCAGATTACTCTTGATATATATGGGCTGGGAGTGAATATCGCCTGTTGTCCTTGCAGAAGTGACCCGGGGTGCAGAAGGTGGAAATGAGAAGCGCCTGAGCAACTCTTCCAGCTGCAGTAAAGAAGGTATGTGAAGGGAAAGCTCCCTGTGTCTCAGGAGAGTATGCAGACTGTCACAGAGGCTGGCAGTAGCAGTGCTGGTCCAGGCTGTGTATAACCCTGACCCATGGATGCAGGGGGTGCATGTATGGTGGGCACATGCGTGTGTGATGTGTGCTAGAGAATCGTGTGCTTGTGCTGGAAGTATTTAGAACGCTGGCCAGTTTAGCCAGTTTAAAACTGTAGGATTAAGGGTTACTAATCTTCATTAATAACACACCTCTTGCTTATGCTTGCATTTTTACTTTATTCCATGCCTTAACAAGTGATAAAGGCTTATAGTGGCTAAGGTGTCAGTAGATTTCTGAACTGCAGTTCTACCTTGTTAATTATGAATGTTGTTGAACATCATATCAAAGTAGAGAGATATTGTGTAACACTGAAGGGTTTTTTTATTGCTTCGGTATGCAGCTCTGTCTTCTTTGGTCACAAAGAATGCAGAGTTTACTTAATATGTGTTTTGTTTTTTTATTCTTGTGGTTTGTTGTTGTTTTTTAAACCTACATGGACGTGATGGGAAAGCTCTTCTAAATAAACAGACGAGTGGGCCTAGGGAGTGACACATGGAATGAGAAAACTGGTTATTATGCTGTATGGGTGAATATTCATCGACACTACAATTTATGGATATTAGTGAAATTCAAGCTGCAAAAACACAATGTTTCTCTACAGTTGTTTCATATTCCATGAACTAGTTATAACCTTTACACTGTAGTCATCGGTTCTGTGTGCTGTGTTGTCCTGGTTCTGGTGGGGACAGGGTTGATTCTCCCCAGGTTCCAGTAGGGACACAGGTATTCCATCCCATGTGAGCCATGCCCACTCTGAGCTGCTGGGGGAGGGAGCAGGAAGTCGCTGCTTGGAGTGGGCTGGGGCATCATCCTGGGTTGGTTGGTGAGCAGAGGTTCTGTAATTGTGTTTGTATATTCCTCTATCCTTGTTACTGTTGTTGCTTTCTTGTTCCCTTTGCTGTTCTGTTAAACTGCCTTTGTCTCAACCCACGAGTTTTGCCTTTTTCTTCTGATTCTTCCCCGTGCTGAGGGAGCTCGAGAGAGTAGCACGTGGTTCTTTGTTGCCATCTGAGGCCAAACCATGACATGCGTTTGCTATGGGGGCATAACAGGCCTCCATTTACGTATCTCCAAAGATACTTAGCCCTCTCAGTCTTTTTTCTATGGTATGTGTGCAGACCAGAGCATCTGTGAGTTCACACAGCTGCTTCTTGTGGGGGACTTCAATTTCCCAGATGTCTGCTGGAAATACTACGCAGCAGAGAGGGAACAGTCCCAGAGGTTCCTGGAGTGTGTGGAAGACAACTTCCTAACACAGCTGGTGAAGGAACCAACTAGGGGAAGTGCCCTACTGGACCTACTGTTTGTTAACAGAGAAGGTCTTGTGGGGGATGTAAAGGTTGGAGGTCGTCTTGGGCACAGTGACCATGAAATGGTAGAATTTTCAATTCTTGGTGAGGCAAGGCGGGGAGCCAGCAGAACTGCCACCTTGGATTTCTGAAGGGCAGACTTTAGCCTGTTTAGGAGCATGGTCGAGAGTGTCCCTTGGGAGGCAGTTTTGAAGAGCAAAGGTGCCCAGGAAGGCTGGTCATACTTCAAGCAGGTGCTCTTAGAAGCACAGGAGAAGGCCATCCCCATGTCTCGAAAAACAAGCCGATGGGGAAGAAGACCAGCCTGGCTAAATAGAGAGCTTCAGCTGGACCTCAGGAAAAAAAGGAAAGCTTACATTCTCTGGAAAAGGGGGTTGGCAACTTATGTGGATTGTCAAGATATAACGAAGTTATGTAGGGGGAAAATTAGAAGGGCCAAAGCTCAAGCAGAACTCAGCTTGGCCACTGCAGTTAAAGACAATAAGAGATTCTTTCCGTATATCAATAGAAAGACTAGGGAAAATGTAGGCCCACTGATGAATGAGACGGGTGCCCTAGTGGTGGAAGACACAGAGAAGGCAGAGTTACTGAATGCCTTCTTTTCTTCGGTCTTCACTGCTAAAGGTGTCCCTCACGAATCCCATACCCTGGAGGCAAGGGGGAAGGTCTGGAGAGAGGAAGATTTTCCCTCAGTTGAGGAGGACCGGGTCAGAGACCGCTTGGCCAAGCTGGACATTCATAAGTCCATGGGCCCTTATGGGATGCACCCGCGAGTGCTGAGAGAGCTGGCAGATGTTATTGCTAGACCACTCTCCATCGTCTTTGAAAGGTCATGGGGAACAGGAGAGGTGCCTGAGGACTGGAGGAAGGCTAACATCACTCCAATCTTCAAAAAAGGCAAGAAGGAGGACCCAGGGAACTACAGGCCGGTTAGTCTCACCTCTGTCCCTGGGAAGGTAATGGAGCGACTCATTCTGGATGTCGTCTCCAAACACGTTGAGGAACAGGAAGTTATTGGAAGTGGTCAACATGGATTTACCAAGGGTAAATCATGCTTGACCAATCTGATAGCTTTCTATGATGTTATAACGGGTTGGCTGGATGAGGGGAGAGCCGTAGATGTCATCTACTTTGACTTTAGCAAGGCTTTTGACACTGTCTCCCGTAACATCCTCATTAGGAAGCTGAGGAAGTATGGGCTAGATGAGGTGACAGTGAGGTGGATTGAGAGCTGGCTGTGTGACAGAACTCAGAGGGTTGTGATCAGTGGCATAGAGTCTAGTTGGAGGCCTGTAACCAGTGGTGTCCCCCAGGGGTCAATACTTGGTCCAATTTTGTTCAGTATATTCATTAATGACCTGGATGATGGGACAGAGTGTATCCTCAGCAAGTTCACTCATGATACCAAACTGGGAGGGGTGGCTGATACTGCAGAGGGCCGTGCTGCCATCCAGCGTGACCTGGACAGGCTGGACAGCTGGGCAGAGAAGAACCTAATGAGGTTCAACAAAAGCAAGTGCAAGGTCCTCCACCTGGGGAGGAAGAATGCTAAGCACCAGTATAGGTTAGGGGTGGAGCTGCTGGGAAGTAGTTCTGAGGAGAAAGATCTGGGGGTCCTGGTAGACAGTAAACTATCCATGAGCCAACAATGTGCCTTTGTTGCCAAGAAGGCCAATGGAATCCTGGGCTGCATAGGGAAGAGTGTGGCCAGTAGGTCAAGGGAGGTCATTCTCCCCCTCTACTCTGCACTGGTGAGGCCACAACTGGAATACTGTGTCCAGTTTTGGGCTCCCCAGTTCAAGAGAGACAGGGAACTGCTGGAGAGAGTCCCGCGTAGGGCAACAAAGAGGATTGAGGGACTGGAGCATCTCCCTTATGAGGAAAGGCTGAGAGAGCTGGGACTCTTTAGCCTGGAGAAGAGAAGGCTGAGGGGAGACCTTATTAATGTTTACAAGTATCTAAAGGAGGGTGGGTTTAAGGAGCATGGTGTCAGACTCTTTTCAACGGTTCCCAGTGACAGGACGAGGGGCAATGGGCACAAGTTGGAACATAGGAAGTTCTGTTCAAATACACGGAAAAACTTCTTTACGGTGAGGGTGACAGAGCACTGGAACAGGCTGCCCAGGGAGGTTGTGGAGTCCCCTTCTCTGGAGACTTTCAAGACTTGCCTGGATGCAGTCCTGAGTGATGTGCTGTAGGCAATCCTGCTTTAGCAGGGGAGTTGGACTAGATGATCTCTAGAGGTCCCTTCCAACTCTGAAGATTCTGTGATTCTTGGAGTGCATCAACATGGAGAATATAAAAATTCAGATTAATCCTGTCCCAAATCTGGTAACAGAAGGTTATAAGGGCTGTGCTTTAGTAAACTACACAGGCAAGGGCGTACATTGGTTTGTCATCCATCCAGACGAGAATACTCTTTCTGTAGAATTTTTCTAGAGTAGAGAAAGCCGATGGAATGATAACTGGTTTCGCTCCTTTTACTAATTAGTTTCACACTGTGATTCTCAAGAAGAATTAAAGATCATAGGTTTGCAGCTGAGATCCTTGATCTTTAGTGTATAGTGAAAGTCTTACTGAGACATCTAAATCTGGCAAAGAACACAAAAAAGGTCAAGCCCTTGCCAAGAGAGCAATTACTGCACTCCCAAGTTTGGCTTCCAAAGCACCTGGTAGTATTGCAGAAAATCCTGCTGAACACATCTGTAGAAAATCCAAAGTTCCTATCTGTGAAACAGGAAGGTTCCAGGCAGAATAGTTGAAGCCGTACCATAGTACTATATCTCAGAGTCTTTGGTCTTTGTAACAGCCAGGTGGTGGAGGTAGAAGTAATTTCCCCAACCTAGCAGATTCAACGGCAGCATGGAGAAGTGAAATGAGCTGCCATCAATAATCATGAATTTCTCAGTTCTAAAGGGATACAGTTGAAGCGCATGACCTGCTTAGAAAGAATTTCACTGGAGTTGTGTAAGATTTTTCAGAAGTAAAACTGTAGGTAAATATGTAATAAAACTTTCTCGTTGCTGGGGTGTCTGTAAAGCTATACAGATTAAGATGATACTGAGAACTGTTGCTGAACTTTGAATCCAATCTAATGAGGGCAATCAGCTTATCTGAGTTGCAGAGACTTGCTGTGACTTACCGTAGTTCAAGCATGCTTTATTCTGACTGTAGCAAGGTCTGTCTTCCCAGTGGATGGGTGAAAATTGTTCCATGTAGACTATAATTTGTGGGATGGCTTGAGCCAATGTGGCCCCTTACTATCACTAAAAGCGGAGGTCGTGCTCTTTGGACCACCTCTGATGTTCATCACACCCCTCTGTGAGCCAGTTTAGCTACCTCATGTAGCAGGAAACTGACCCAGCAGAAGAATCTGTATGGTCTTCTGCTGGACTAATAGGTTAAATCTGATCATAAAGGGCCTTGGTAAGCACTGGGCTGACATACTGGAGGGGGTGGGATGCGGGTCAGCAGTGGATTCAAAGGGAAAGAAAGGGCAGGAGATGAGGAAAGGGGTGTGTGGGGGGGTACTGTTGCAGTGATAGCAGGACAAGCTGAGATGTGCGTGTGAAATAAGTGTGGCACGAAACGGTTACTTTCTGACCCATAAAGCTTTGCTGGACTTTGAGCATGCTGTAGAACAGCCGTAGTTTAACTGAGAGTGAGCCTAGTTGCAGAGGGCATGAGCTGGTTTCCCAGAGCTGAAGCCTTTGTCAGTGCTGGCTTTCTACAAGAATGTAGCCAGCTAAAAAGTATTTCACAAATAAAACATTGGTGAAAAAATAAAGTTTTTGGAGGCATGTGAAACTAGGTCAGCTATAGCAAGTAAACTGAGTGAGGAAAGAAAGGAGCGGGTGGAAAAAATTGTTTTGCTGTTTGTGAAATGAAAGGGGTGACCTCATCGCAGTTTACAACTTCCTCAAGTGGGGGCAGGGGAGGGGGAGGTGCTGATCTCCTCTCTCTGGTGACCAGCGATAGGACACAAGGAAATGGAATGAAGCTGCATCAGGGGAAGTTCAGACTGGACACTAGGAAAAGGCTCTTCACTGAGAGGGTGGTCAGTCACTAGAACAGGCTCCCCAGGGAAGTGGTCACAGCACCAAGCCTGTCAGAGTTCAGGGGGTGTCTGGATGACGCTCTTAGTCATATGGTTTAGTTTTCGGTAGTCCTGCAAGGAGCAGGAAGTTGGACTCGATGATCCTTGTGGGTCCCTTCTAACTTGAGATATTCTATGAAAGGTTTTTGTTTCCAAACTTATTAACTGAGTCACTAGAAACTTCTTGCTTTGAAATTTTGTATCTGACTTAAATTTTTAAAAGAAAATTTAAAAAGCTTTTAAAAAATGTGTACTGTAAGCCAGTGTGTGTCAAAGCATTTTTGTTTGGTAAGAAATGAAGTTTGCAGATAGTCTGAAAACAATTTCCCTGTCCTCAAAAAGAAAAATGTTGTTTTGTCTGTTGTATAGCCCTTAGTTAAGTGGTGTAAGTATGGGCATTTCGTACTGGTTTCTGCTTTTTGTGTTGTAGATCAGTGGTCTCCAATTTTTTTTTTGATTGTGCACCCCATCAGTAAAATATTTTGAACATACACACCCAATTTATGTATATTTATTTATAAATTATATACACGTGCTACTATACTCAAGTAGTAGTACATTATAAAACACGTACAAAGATAGAAATTAAAAAAGGATGATATAAGGATGAAGTAAACAGTATTTAATTTTTTAATTTTGTTAACGGTGTAAAAATATTTTCTTCATGCACCACAATGGATTGCCTTGCATACACCCCACTTTGTAGACCACTGATGCAGATAATCCATTTTAAGATTCTCAAAATGCACAGGAATGTGGAAGCTAGCGGCACCTTAGTGCTACAGTTCTCTATTCTGCCAGGTTTGATTCTTTTGAATTACCAGCCAAGCAATCACATTCAGATTTTTGTTGAAGACAATATTGAAAAGAAAAAAAAAAAAAAAAAATCTTCGAATGTGAGAAAACGTTGATGAGTGGAAGGGTGGGAGGGAGTTAGGACTCAGTATAAGAAACCTGACTCTGGTACAGATGAAGCTGCCAATGAAACTGTCACAAAACAAGGAAACAGACTTGAAACAGGGCTGTATAGCTGGAGAGGAAGCTGTGGTATCTTGTAATAACTGAGTCAGATCCTGTTAGTTGCCAAGGAGCAATACTGAAGACCGAATGAAGTCAGTCATTATTCCTGGCCTATGTGACTGAGCTGCTCTGCAAGGGCTACTTACTTGGTTAAACTGTGTTATTACGTCATGCTTAAAGGTTTAGCATCTGAAATAGTTATGTTGTTATGTCGTGTCAAGGCATCAGGTGTAGCTGTTTTGGTGCTGTTTGCAACCTGTGGGGAGACAGAACCCTGTGCTTAACACCACAGCTATAAAATGAGAGGAGAACACCACTTTCATATTCAGGCCCTCTCACTGCATAGACACAAGCAAATAGCAGCCGCCACCCTTCCAGGCTGGCTTCTCAGTCACGTTCTTTAGTGTTGTCATCAAGCTGGCATAAGTCATCCATAGTAGTAAACCTGCTTGGATTTTAAGGATACAAATCATAAAATTTCTTCAGGCTTATCCAGGAACTTTATGAGAACCAGACTAGGGACGTCTTTCTTTTTCTCATTATCTACGGAGATGAGTGCCATGTGTCACCATATGCTGCTCTCCTAGACTGCCTCCTGGCATTGTATCTTAGGTTGGAGTGATGCTGAGCTGGAGACTAGTGGAAGGGAGGGGTAGTGCTATCAAAATAGGAGCAAAGACTGTATGACACAGGGCCATGACACATCCAGTTGGTTCCCCTTATGCTATTGCTCTCTGTGCACCAAGACGGAAACACCGGTGTAAGTGGGCCTTGTGTATGCTTTATTGGAAATCAGCCTGGTTAGATGTTGATGCATGTTGCTGCAGTGAGTTTGGTTGGGCACGTAGTCTTGAACTTGCTGGATTCTAACTTCCTGCACTATAACGTACCTTTGCCTTCGGTTTCCTCGCTTGTCCAATAAGAGCTCTGTTTGCAGTCCTCAAAAGAGAAAACTCCAAAAGCACCTGGCATTGTTGTGTGGAAGAAATAGCAGCAGCATCACATCTGTGTGTGGTGCACAGCTGATACTTAGGTTATAGACCTGAATCTTTGCATAAAAGTGGTGTCTTAAGTGCATAGTTATGTGTTCCAAAGTTGTGGACTCAGAACAGCCTCACAGGTTACCAGCTGCTTAACAGGTGTCTGGCAATAAGTGATATATGTTCTTAACCTGCTCCAGTTGCAGAGGAATGTGTCTAACTTAAACGGATAATTTGGTCAAATGGCTAGCGGCTGTCAGGTACCACAGGTCACGTAGCTGCTGTAATTGGATTGTTTTGGCTCATGTGACAATGCCTTAATTCATCTTCACACTTTCTTAGTATTTAAAGCCTGTAGTATTCTTGTATAACTAGTTCCATTTCTAGAAGAGAAGACATAATAATTTACCTGTGTGCTTTTCTTTTTCTTTTGCTTCAGATCTTAAATCAGAAGCAAAGAATTGCTCTGTGGACCAAACAACAATGGAAGAGAAGCGGTAGAATTCAACAGTGAAGGAGCTGCTATTTTTTCTTTTGGGGGTTTTCCACCAGCACTTAAGTTATCCATAAAGAAGTGCTTTGAAGACCAGCTGAGCTGTTCCCAGTGCCCATTTTTCTTTCTCAGGACGGACAGACTCTTTTTCTAGTGTTACTGCATGAAGATAAATAGGCCAAATCATGCACAAAATGTTTTCTATTGTTTTGTATCCAGTTTTAACAAACAGTGCTCTACTAACACAGAATGTAAGAGCTAAGGACTTTTTTATAATTGGTATTTAGAGCTTAACAAAGTCAGACCCGTTTGCATGAATGCAGATAAATCAAAAACTAATCATCTTTCTATGGAATTTTGGATCAGTACCTTTTTATAGTCAGAAGAAAGATGGTTCATCCTTCAGCAGTTCCAGATGGATGGAAGTTCGCCTTTGCTAGTCTCACTTCTCCAGCAGGAGCTCAATGCTCCAGACAAATATTCTCCGAGATAGCTATCTCCTGAAATTGGCAGAAGACCGGCAAACTGATCATCTCCTAATGGTGGTTGACTTTGTGATAAAGCTACAATTCAGTTTACTGCTGCATTGAAATGAAGCTGCTGCTGTTAGCAGTGGTTTGGGGTTTTTTTCTTAGAACTTTTGATGTCTTTTGCATTTTTGGGGTTCTTTTTTTATGTCTTAGCTCTGCTTCACATTATTCTAAAAGAATGTCAACCTTATTTCTAAAGAATAATATATTTTAGGTTGCTTGTGACTGGAAAGAAAACTTGAAAACTGAGGTCATAAATACACTGAAGCTCAAAAAGAATCAGAAAAAAGAATACCATGTATTAATTTTTTCAGAACATCAAGCTATGGAGTGTGTTTCATGATTTCTGCATGCTGATTGTCTATGAAAGCTGAAAGCCATTTCAATTGACTGTGAACTTGGTATGTGTAAAGAATCATGAAGGTTTGACAATGATAACCAGAGATCAGAAACTCCTCCTTCATCTTCTCTCTTGTTTCAACTTACGCCCATTATCTCTTGTTCCCCCACCACGCACTACTGTGAAGAACGTGTCTCCATCTTCTTGATGATCAGCTTGTAGGTGCAGGAAGGCTGCTGTTAGGTACCCTCCCAAAGCCTACTCTTCTCCAGGCTTGAACAAGTATGGTGCTTTCAGCTTCTCCTCGCAGTTCAGGTGCTCTGACCATCTTGGTAGCCCTCCACTGGACTTACTCTAATTTTATTGATGTCTATCTTCTTGAAGGGGCTCAAAACTTCCTTACGCTGATCTGGTGTCCTGTAGCATGCTCCAACCATGTTGTCATCCCTACTGGCCTGTTCTGGGATCCTGACCCACAAACTCTCAGCCTGTCACCTGCTCTGTATCAGAGCTTCATACACTCAAGCCACTCTTTCACAGTGAACACAGCCTCTCTTCTCTTCCTCCCTCCATTACTTTCCTGTAGAGCTTCTGCCCATCCGCTACAGTGCTCCAGTCATGCAAGCTAGCTCACCATGTCTCGGTTATTCCAACAGTGTTGTAGTTCTGTGAACACATGGAGAACTATAATTCTCCCATTATTCTCCCATGCTTGCTTTCCATGCAGCATGTATTTGTGCATGTACCTTTATGCTGCCTTCTGCCATTTTTTTTTTAATTACTGCTGAGGTCTCTTTTGTTCCCATACTTTGGAGCCCTGTCCACTACTACTTAACTGTGGGTTGTGATCTCCCTTCCCATCATGCCTACTTCAGAGCTTTCCTCATGAGGTTGGCGAGCCTGTTGACAAAGATTTTACATTAGGGAGCTCCATAGAACATTAAGCTACTTCCGTGTGCTTTTTCTGGTAGTGAAACCTAACTAACAGTTACTAACAGTTTGAGAAGTATCACAGGTAATTTATGCCCCTGCCCTGTCCTGTTGTAGGAAGTATAGACCCTACAGAAAACTTGAGATCTTTCCTTTATTGTTATACATACCATCTTCTGCTCTTTGCAGCGGCACTGCAGGAGTGTTTAACAGGACCTTTTGTTAGAGGTAGACCATCTTACCTCTACAGCTGTCTGTAAATAGTTGCTGATAATTTATTAAAAAAAAAACTTGTTAAGATATAAAAAACTTTGCCATATCTCTTTGTAACATACACCTACACTTTTTATTTAACCTTAAAAGTCAGTAACAGATCCCAAAAAAAATCTTTAACCCAAAGTGATTTATTTTTATGTATGTATATTTAAGTCACAGCTCCTGAGCCAAGTGTCCTTCTCCATTGCGTCTTCAACAGGTTTATCAGAATGATGCTGTCTACTTCTTAGAAACTTTTTAACAAGTTCCCACACAAAGATGTCCTTTGTCATGTGTATTGTGCTAAGGGTAAATTTGTACGTTGTTTTCTGTTATTAATAGAGAAATAATGGTCCAAAAAATGATTATTTGGAGGAGCTGGCAGAAATTGCTCCCAGAAACTATACCAGTTCATCAAATATATTGCATTCATCCTGTGCAAATTAATACTAAACAGCATGCACAAGTCTCGCATAGGGTGTGGTTTTGAAAATTCCTCGAATCCTGGTATCATCAACTTTGTTTCCAAAGCAAAAAGCAACAACCTTCAAAAATAGTAAGCGGTTGTGGTTAATCAGCCATGGTTGCCAGAAGACTTCAGCATTATTCGTGTAATTTTGGAGCTTTATCAGGAGTAGAAAATCCCACTTATATGGCAGGCTGACATAACACCAAGAACTACAGGCTCTACAGTGTCTTACTGCCTGCTTTCACCCACTCACTTTACACAGTGTGTGCAGTGCATGAGAAACTTCTACGCAGCGGTAGAAGTATAGACTCTGCAGTTCTCAAGGCAAGAGTGAAGATCAGGGCTTTTGTTATTGGTATTATTGTTTCTTTGGTTTTTATGATCAGTAGATTATTTTTTTTCCATAGGCATGTGAAGCCAGACATTTGGGAAAATAAATTGACCTGACTTCCTGCCAGTTTTGGTGACAGGATTTGCAGTGCCATTCCCCATATCCCTCTCTCCAAACGTCTCTTGCACAATAACTAAAGAAGAATAAACTTTTTTTTCTATAAAAAAAAATTGTGTTCAGTCTTACTTTGCAGTGAATGCAAAAATAGGCAGTTTTTAATAGCAAAGAGTAGAAGCTCAATTGAGATGGAAGCAGTTACTTCTGGCTTGTGTACGACTTTAGTCCAGGAAATGCTGACTGTATTCCAGGAAGCGAGCCTGCCCTCTGCCACCCCAGAGTCCCAGCTCATGCTGATGTTGAGACCAGATTGTTGCTAATAACAGAAACTCACAGTGAGTAGAAGCTGCTGCTAAGTACTTGTGCTCACAGGACACATCCCAATTGATTCTTTGGTCTTGACTCTCCGTTTCTTTATACTAGCTTTAACCTCTGGAAGCAGTGCCTGCAGGAGATGTTGCTCCTTGTTTATCCCAGAATAAATGAGATCAGAGCTTGAGTGATGGTATATAAGTGATTTTACAGATTTTGGGCATTAAACTCAAACCATGGTTGTCAAGGCATCGTTGTGCTGACGTACACAGGCTAGTTTTCGGTTGTTTGCAAACACGCTGTCCTAGATCTAGCTGTGCTGGTTGAAAAGTAACACCATCCTCACTTTGTCATTGGCTGTGCAACTGTTGGGAACAATCTTTAATAGATTACAGCACGAAAGCAGTCGTGTGAGTTGAGAGAGACTTCATCGCTGCCCAAGAGCCACCTTCATATGAAGCTCCACAGGCAAAGTTGTAAGGACTGGCTTCCAGGAGCAGGATGGCAGCAAAAGCTAGGGACAGCAGGAAGCCTAACAGGCACCATGGTTGTCTTTTGACCAGGCTTGTATCTGTGCCTTAAAACCAGGGGCTGATAACACCTAGCAGACTGCAAGGAGGTGGTGCACATGGTATGTGGCACACTGCTGCTGGAATACAGTTCTCATCAAGCGGTAGCAGGTTAATTTACTAACAAACACCCAAAGCAGCAAAGGGGAGGAGAGCTTGTGTGGTCACACTGTCCATGGGTGCAGTTTGAACTGTGGCGTAGGTACAAGAACATGAAATGTTTCCATGGACCCTAATGATCATGTGAACAAAATTCTGAGGAGCTTTGCCTTAGGATTGACCTCAAGCGGACTTCCCTTCTTAAAAGGTAGTGAGTAGAGTTGACCATGGGGCACCATGTGGGCCACTGTGGCTTAACTAGTGCAGTCATGGGAGAAATCACTGTATCCTATGCCCAAGGACGGATCTAAGTTCCTACTTTGTCAAGTTTTATATGACCCAAATATAAAACTTGGGTATAATACAGCTTCTGCTTCATCCCTGTTGGGTATCTGAGGAGGGGCCTGTCAGTTCCAAAACTTGTCAATTTTTTCTAGCAGTTAGAGAGACAAACTGTGTCTCTCTACTTAGAAAAAGTCATTCCTAGCCTTACAAATACCAAGTTTCTTTCCCATTTGGACTGTGTTTTCCTCTTCTATCATATCTGATGCTTGTTTGCCGTTCCTCTTCATTGGGGGATTCAGTGCTCTTCGAGTATGCATTTTTGATCCTTGTTTGGTTCCTTGGGGAGAGAAGAAAAGAGAGTGGGGAGTTGGACCAGGAAGATGGAACAGAGGGGAACTGAGTGATGAATGGTAGGTGGAGGTAAGTGCAATTAAGGCCCAGAAATTCTGTGTCCAGTACTGCAAAACAGCCTGTTTCTTAGGGCTCCAAGTGTAAATTCATCCCAGAATCATCTCTTGAAATGCTTGCCTTATGCTGCAATAGGTGTGTCTTGCAGTCCTGGCAAGGGAGTTGTCGCGCCTTTCCATTGATATCAGCATTTCCCTGCTAGTTCTGGTTGAGAATTACATATTCAGAGGTTTCACTTCCAGTTGCGAGTTCTCATTTTTAAGTGAATGTTAAGCTAACCTAAATAACGAATTTAACTAAACTAATCGAGGAAAGTCCTTGGTGGTGATGGTGTCTGTCACTCAAGCCAGAGGACTGTCCCAGGTAGAAAACATTTGAAAAAGAGGTGAGAAGCTTTAGGTGCCAGAGTGGCAGCCCGAAGTTCTGTGTGCCCCGGCAGGACTTGCCCCAGGGCAGAACCCAGTAGCCTGGGTTTTTTTCCTGGTTCCCTCTGCTGTGTGGAGAGGGAGGATTTCTAGGGAATGCCATTGATCTGGGGGGAGAGAAAATGGTTCCTGAAGATGAATCCCTTATGGATTAGCTCTTCTACATTAAGAGCTGTAGGAGGCAGAGTTGGGCAGGTTGCTGCCCACTTACTCAGACAAAGGCCTTTTGGCGAGTGGGGGGGTTGCTTACCCTGTGGCATGGTTTGTTGCAGATGTTTTCAAGGGCCAATAATTTTTTTTTGCCTAGAGGAATTAGAAATTGGCAAAGACACGTGATGGTTTTTATTATTTTTAGAACATCAGAAAGAGGGGCCTGGGCCCATGGGGGAAATGATGTCAGCAGCAGCATCATGATTTAGGGTAATGCAAGGCCAGCAGGCAGGATGGGCCAAAGTTTGGATTTGAGAAGGAGAAAACTATAAGAAACTGGCTGTGGAACTGTGAGGTTGAAGGTCTTCATGGCTGAGGGCCAGCCCGTGGGGGTGGGGAGCTTGTTCTTTGTAAAAAGGTGGTGTGACCCAGGGAGGCTGTGGATCATGTTTCCCGGGACACTCATGGTGTCCTGGGCTCTGGGGACCCTTCTACTTCCCATCTCCACCGCTTTTCCCCCATCAACAGCGGGAGGAGAAAAATTTTACCAGGGCAGCAGAATTTTACCACTGGGGAGTGGAGCAGGTTCCATGCAGAGTTTTATTGCTCAATGTCCTTGCACAGTTGCTAAATAATGTCTGCTCTGAAGCACGCCAGCGCCCTCAGAAAAATTTTGCTGGCTTCCAGTGGGTGGGGACCTGGTTGGTTCCTGTGGCCAATCTGACAGGGGAGAAATGAAATAATACCTAATTTGGTACCACCGTTACATGATCCCCAAATATGTCAGTGTTTTTTGGCTCCATCATGGCTCTGAATCATGAGTTTTGCTCAACAGCACCGGATAAATATGAAAGTCCTCTGGTTCAACTGGGCGGTATACCAACCAAAACTCATACGCTTTTTCTAATCGCGATGGTGTCACGGTGCTAACAAGCATATGGTGAACTGAAGCACTGGAATCATAAGGAACATGCTCCATATTAATAATTCTTTATTATCTGGTGGTTTTTCAACTCTCTATTTCTGGAGACAAAGAAATTATGACAAGTTCATTCTAGTGGCAAAATCAAATACTGAAAGGTTAGAGAATGCTGCATTCAAGAATTTCTGCAGAATCTTCCATTATTACCCCTGTACTTAATGTGTTCTAAAAATAGACTGGTATTTTCAGCAGATTCCTATGGCTGGTAGTAAATGGATCCTGTTTCAACATTTCATTTTATTTTTTTGCATTAGCTTTGTGTAGCCCCCTGGCTTTCTCCTTTAGGCATAATCCAAGATACACTTTAGAGCAATTCAGCTTCTTTTGAGATGTTTCTGAGTTATATTGTTCACACCGTAGCATCTGACCAGTTCACAAACAAATTTTTTACCTTCTAAGGCAGATGATGGTACAGTCCCCTTTTTACACATGGGCAGACTGACACACAGTGAAATTATGATCAAGTCTCTTGATCTTGTTTGATCAAGATGTGTTCGCTGATTAAGGAGCATACATGACTAAGTCGTGGCTTTCCTGCATGCTTGCATGGTCTTGGGGCCTTGGTATGGTTGAGGTAGAGCTCCGTTCACCTTTGGTTGCAGCTAGAAGCTACTAGCAAGATCTGTTGTTGCACACATGGGGAAACAGGGAATGCACAAACAGCTTTAGCTTGGCAATCCATGTATGAATCCCGTTTGGGTGAAACTCCGAGTCTTTAGGCAGCAGAGAAGGTGGGGTTCCCTGTGCTCTTGTCCTCCCTTTCTGCTAGAAAAAGAAACAGTGCATTCAGGAGGAAAGCTGTTTATAAACGAGCTGTACAAGCTGGTGCTTTGACTTGTTGAATAAAGACCAATGATGTCCGGAAATCCTGTGCTTCACGTATGTGCAAATGTTTGTGTTCCGTATATATGCATGAATGTGCATCCATCTGTGTAGTGTGCACTGCTCGTACGGGGGAGAGAAGTATGCTGAAGAGGTACATTATTAGCCTCTTAGTGCGCTGGAGCTTTTAGAGTAGAAAGGGTTAAAGTCACTACAGTATTTGCTACTCAGTCAGTGCTTGTGCGGTGTCCATTTTGCCTAGACATAGCAGTCTCCACCGAGTTGTGCTGGAGCAGGTGTGGGGAGAGGGGTGCTTTCTTCTACTGAAACCATAGGATAGTTAAAACTTGTGCAGCTGCTGGGCCAACACAGAAATTTGGCCAGTGTCTACCTTAAATATGTATTCAACTGAATGTTTTGGTTTACGTAGAGCCTGGGGGCGTTCAAACAGCAGTACAGATAACATCCAGTTCTTCAGAAAGGCAGTTAACGGCCTTACATTGTTTTTGTCTGCCTGCCCACCTCACATGCCCTGTTTATGCTGGTAATGTAAAATGTCAGCCTGACAGTTCGTGTGTCAAAAATAGCAAACAGAGGTGAATAATGGGAAGTCTCTAGCTGAGGCTGCCTAACGTGGCACCACCTGCCATCAGTGAGAAGACATGGGTCTGTGAGCGTCCAAGAAAGAGTCTGATGTACAGTTTCAGCCCCTGGAAGACCTGTGAAAATGGATGCATCCCTTTGCCATTATTGGTCTTACCCATTTTAAACTGCCTTAGGAGCGAGGAGGGTGTGTGTGGGTGTGTGGATAGGTGTGTGTTGTTACATAGAAGAGCTGTAGGCTCAGGGCACATAATCCAAATCTTTTGACAGAACTCTATTTTCTTTCATACTGTAAATTCCAGAACTACGTGATAAACTACCTATTTTCTTTTGTTCATATCTAAATTGTCTCCAGATACTCAGGCTGAGGACAAAGTCCAGTATAATACAGTGTTATATATCTGCAGAGGTGGCATAAAGAATGCTGCATTTAAATCTCTGAAGATTATTTATTTGGGATTTCATCTTTTTTGTATTCATCATTTTGCGAGCATCCAAGACACTGCCTGTGTGACGAGAGCTGTTTCACCCATAGGATCATTCCTCTCTCCCAGCACATCATAAGGACAGTAAAAGGACAGGAGTTTTGGCACCCGTTGCACCCAGTTTGCATAGCAGTGACATTATTGGCATTTTGAGCGTTTTCTATGTGTAAAAGGTATGAGAAATGTCACACCTTTCAAAAGCTCTAAGTGATTTGAGGTGCCTTACGTTCTTAGCATCCACCATTAGACAAGTTAAGGAGCTTGCTGGGATGACACCATCCAGAATCTGAACTTTCACAGGGAGTGACATTATCAAAACTGCATCATAAGTAATCAAGTATCAAGTAATAAAGTCATCTCTTTCCTTGGGAATGGCTTAAAAATCACAAAACCTTAAAGAATAAAGAAAGATGAGAAACGGCACGGGGCTGGAGGTCCAATAGAAATAAATACCCGACTGATTCACAAAACTGGGACATCTTGTTTGCAGCGGGTGGGAACTTGGAGGCCAGCTCTCTGGCAGAAACACGGCGGGGCCGGACACGCAGCTCTTCCCTAGAAATGTTTTCCTGAACTTGACTGCAAGTTCAGCCTCGGTGGAAACGTTTCCAAGTGCTTCTGATGCGACCGGCCACCAGGCACCGCTCTAGCATCAGCAATCAGTCGGCTGCTTGTGGCATCTCTTTGGGAAGCGCTCCTCCCCGTCCCTTCCTGCTCCTTTTTCCAAGGCTATAGCTCAAGGCACCAGTTTGGCCTGAAAAGCTCCGGCACGGCCTGAGGGGGCTGTGAGCTGGGCAGTGAGTGTATTTACCTGCTCCCTGACTGCAGGGAAGGGGTTTCCCCAAGATTTGCGCTTGGTCACTGCAGGCGGTTCTTGGGCTTCCCCTGGGTTTCAGTACACCTGGATGTAGCAATGAACTGGCAGGTAGTTGGTCAGGAGGGAGTTAATTTTAACAGATTATTACTTGATCCTCTGTGCTTGGAGGTGTGTGGAGGAGCTACCCGAGTGGATATTCAAAGAACTGAGAAAATAGATTTCCTAAGGAAAGACTTTTGCTTACTGAAGTGGATTTTAGCCCTCGGAGTGCCTAGTGACTTGCAACCAGGTGCCCTTGTGCAAACACAGTTTGTGTACCCCTCAGCCACATCCAGACGCGACCTGTTCTGGTGTGCTTCTTTCAATACAGCTGCAACCCTCCCGCCCCTCCCTCCACCCTCTGGTCATACAGGTTTCCATCCCAGACTATTAAAGCAGTGCAAAGCCTGCATATTGCAGACTAGCTGTAATTAAATCTCCCAGCCACGGAAGTAGTTTAAACAGGTACGGCTGGAACTGACTGAGATTTTTCTTTGCTTCCTTCTGGGCTTAGACCAGAGTGGGGTCCTGCTGCCTCCCTGGAACAGGTAGGGGAGGGACCTGTAAGAAGAGGGCAGACAAAGACTGTAAAAGGGACAGCTTTGTCAGCTGGAAACCAATTGAGTGACCTTTCTGCTCTCTGGACTGAAGTGGGACAATTTCCTCTGTGTGCTGACATTTGCTCCAGCCCTGTCCTTCTGCCGCTTTCTTCACCTCCGCTTCACTCTGTAATTGCCTTTTGTATTGTTGGTTTACCCCACCCATCCCCGTGCTCCTTCCCTTCAGCATCTCCTCTCCAGGGATTCCTCTGCATGAACTTGGCCAACACAGGAGGCATAAAAAGAACAGTCATTACTCTGCTTTTGTTGCCCAGTCCTTCCCGTTCCTGTAGGTTGGGTCTGTCTTATTTGAGATCTCATGCCACTTACAGCTTCTATTTGAGAAGAAAAAGGTATGAGGATCCTTTTCTTTTTGCAACGTCTTCCCATGCAGATCTCCTGGAGTACTCAGGGCTTGACCTCTACAGCCTGGCTGGAGCTGCGGGAGGGTCAACTCTTAAACAGCACATCATTTCTTACTGCTCTTCTGTGCGTCACTGTGTTTATGCAGTTGTTACTTGCAAATAGCAGTTTGTGAGTTTGACTCGATTTCCCCTCCCCTCTCCTCTCCCCTGCCCCGTTCTTGCTCTCTTGTCTTTCGCTTGTTCCTGGTTTTGCATGATCTGGGCTAGACAGACTGGAGACTTTTAGGCTCCTAAAGACCTGCATTTCTAATATAAGAAAACAAGTGGAAAAACACTTAATCTTTTTCCCTTGGACTGAAAAAGGGCATAAGCGACATTTCTTTTCCTTTGACGGTCATCTTTGGGGCGGGGGGAGGTGGTGGAAGGGGAGGGACGTGGAGGAAAGACAATTCAGTTGATAAAACAAGAAACCAAGAGGTAGGATTCCTGATTTCTGTTCTCGGAAATCTTCCGGCACTTGCTGGCTGTCTCACTCGGAGCTTCTCGCTTATTCTCGCTTAAATTTGATGTCAAAGTTTACCTAACTGTTAAAGAATAGCTGTTGCTACATTTTCTCAGGCTCTTGCCTGCAGGGGGTGATTATGGAAAAGGTAACATTTCCCTTAACGGCTGAGCTGCAGCCGATTTAATTTGCAGTTGTTACGAAATGGTAGGTATTGTTTTACCTTCCTTCATCCCCAGGCTGGGGGAATGGCACAGTGAGTTCCAGAGATAAATAGCCAGCCAAATAATTATAGGCCTGGCTCCTAGGGGTGGCTTGAGGATTAATGGCTTTTTGTACAGCACTTGTAGATCCTTAGCTGAAATGTGCTTTTAACTCCGGGGCACCAGGGGCTGGAGGTGACGGGTAACCCCGGGCCCTAGCAGAGGTCAACACTGGGAGGATCTTTTGAAACAGAGACGCAGCTCCAGGGATGTGGCTGTCCAGACACAAGGGGAGGTTTATGTTAGACCTGGGAAACGCTCCTATGTAGGATGGGAAGGTGGGAGGGAGAGCCTGTCCCTTCAGGCTCGTTGTCTTTTAAACAGACGCGTCTGCATGGAAGAGAGACCTGAGGAATAACATATCCAGTGAATGCTTCTCTAGCTGTCTTTCCATCAAGCAGCACTGTCCCAGCTGGCAAGAAGTCGTCAGTGCTCAGCTGCCATGGATATATGAAGAAAACAGCTTGAATTGCCTTCTGGTGCCAGCCAGAGCCTCCTTGGTCTTTTCCCCTCAGGAACACATGGGTGACCTCCATAGGTTGCATTAAGCCAGAGCACTGCATTTCAAGTGTTTTGGAGCTGATAGGACCACAACTCATCTGGTGTGGGACATTCACTGTCATCACAAGGGAGGAAACTTTTCTGTCAGGTGCCTGCACAGTGTCGGAGTCCCAGCCTGGCTTTTACAGCCCTAGAAGGAAGCGCTGAGTGCGTTGCTTTCTCGTCTCGCTGGAGAGACTTTCAGAGTTGAGGCTGTGCTGTGGGAAGCAGCGTAAGGTATGGATGGATCCAGCCAGTTTGCGCCTGTTTGAATCCACAAGCAGCTGCCAAGGGCCAGGCGCTCGGGGAAAGTTCTCCCTGTCCCATGGGAGGAGCATGTGCGCTTGGAAGGATCCTCGAGCACTGCAGCCGCGGGTGGTGCAGGAGGGGACAGTTTCTCCCTGGGTCTCAGGGGTCCCTTAGGGTGGTGCAGGGAGCAGTCCAGTGCTCCCAGCATCCTCCTAAGCAGCAACTGGTGGTGCTCTGTGATGAGGCTCTCCTGGCACTGAGGTATAGGGACTCTTCAGGGGACTGAGTATGTCGGTAACTGCCATGACCATGGGGAAATGGGCCAGGTCAGGTTGTGGCTGAGGAGTCTGCACTGTACAGATACGGTGAATCCATCCCAAATCCTTTGCTAGTCATCCCATAGTGTGGGGGAAGGGAGAACATCTTATCTCCTTCCCTCTTCAGCACGAGGTTTCAGGGGAACATCAAGCATCTCTGAGCTACACAGCATCCTCCTTTCTTTGTTGTCTTCCTGTAAGAGGCGCATTTTAACCTTCTGTCCATCCAGTGCTCAGCCCACCACACAGCAGTAGCATGTGTATGGTCCTTCATCTGGTAGGACTGTGTTCCTTGTGCTGAATGTCACCTCTTTAGTATCTTCAACCCCCATTTTGGGTTTTGGAGATGCCATCGATCCACACCATAAGTTCCTATCTTGCTAAATCAGTTCTCTCTGCAGTATGCCCAACATCTTCCTGCTAAAAAGCCTTTTAAAATGACTGCCAATAGTCAGGGACCTCATCAGTGTCAGTCTTGTCCATCTAGTTAGGGAGGATTTGCTGGGGAACAGGCCTGCCATCTGATCTTTGTCAGCCTCCCCCCCCCCTTTTTTTTTTCTCTTTGAAGCTTTGACTCCTGATTACAGGTAATGTGGATAAAAGTGTCCATCCCCACCACCCCTGCCTCTGGAAAGCAGCATGCTGAGAGGAATGAAAGGGCCATGGGAATGCTAAGCATCATTTTATTATCATGACCTTTAAGGAGACAGTGGGAGGACAGAGGAGGAAGGCAAGGAAGACGCTAAGACAAGACCACACAGACAGTGCTTAAGGAGGGAAGAGCAAGCCCAAAGGGAGTTCGAGAGACAAACAGATGGGAGGGGAGGAAGAGAGAAAAAAACAGGAGACTGAGCAAGACTGGCAAGAGTGGGCAGAGCCACCTTCTTCTAGTTTATCTGGGGAGTGGTAGGAGCAGACCTGGGGCTCTCCATCCGTGAAAAAACAGCCTTCTGCGAACCATTCTCCCATTTTCCTGAAATCTCTGCTTTTGCTCCTCCAGGCAACCATTAATCTAATATTAAGCCCCTTAACCTCTCTAATTGTTCCCTTTCAGTGTCAGCTGGTTTCCTATTAACCTTTCAATCTCTCAGTAATGCAGTTACTTCTGACTCCAGCCAGCCCCGGCTCTAAAGCTTTACCTCCGGCAGTGAATTTTCCAAGCTTTCACTTTTTTTCCTCTTTCTTTTCTGTAATGATTATTACTGCTGTTAAGGAGCCAGTTTGAACCAGCCTCTAAGTGCACAGGGCTGAACCAGTTGGAGTCTATAAATAGCCCTTCACTAACCTTGCGCCTTATTTCATTAAGTTGATTGGCTTCTCTCTCTCCACTTCATTGCATCTCTCTCTCTCCCCTCTCCATTATTGATGCTGGTTCTTTTGTTGTTATCTGAGACACCTGCTTGTTGATAGCAGCATTGATCAGTCCCAGGTTTTTTTCTCCTGAACAAAATAGCGTTGTTGCTGGGGAAGCATCTCTAGAGTTTCATAACAGAGGGAAAGCAGAGGCCTGAAACAGCAAGTCAGAAAATGTCCACGCCATGCAATAGGAAATTGCATAGCTGAGCACCAGTCACAGGGACAGTTTGCCGCCTATAGGCTGGGTTTCTCCTGTGACACTCAATGTGATTATACTCGAATGCAGTCTCCTGTGCAAACCCCATTGTGCAATATCAAAGCCAAGGCGTCTGCCTAAGGACAAATGGCGCTGCAGTTCAAATTGAGAGCGCTTGCCTAAAGCAGACATGCGGATCTCAGAACGCAATGTGAACTGTCTGCTGCATCTGAGGCAGGTCCTCTGGTGGCTTCAACATCATCAATCAATATACTACTGCTGCTTGACCCTGTAACCTGGCAGAGCATCGTTTGCTTCACTGGTCATTGTCAGGTCGCAGCTCAACAGTATTTTTGTGCTGTGCCTCCTCTAACTCACCTGCTTCTTTTAGTGATGATGCACTTCCTGAGCTCTGCTTAACCCTGGCACCTCTCCCCAAGGCCTGCAAACTGCTCATTTTTTTGTAAAATACGGTGAATGTTTGTAGTGAAGACTGAGTTGGAGCAGTTGCATGAGATGAAATCTCTGGAGTCAGTGTAAATCACAGTTCAACATTACAAGGATCGGTCTGAGTTGCACTTGCCAACTGCTTGTGTGCAGCAATGTAGTGTGGCAAAGCATCTGCCAGTGCTTCACAAGTACTAAAGGGTGTTATTGTAGTACCGTAACAGGTTTTGTTTGATGGACCCAGCAACAGCAATGGCTTCTGCAGGTGGGGAAACACCATCTCATCACATAAGAGTCAGGATCAGGGACCCAGTCATGCCTCTGTTTTGCTGTGTGCTGAGGGGCAAGTTCTTTCCACACGGAGCCTCATTTTTGCCTGAAGAAAGAAGAGAGAGACTCGGAAGAAGCTTTTACGGTCGGTGCTTAGGCTGATGTTTACAGCCTTTTGCTTCAGCTCGGAAGAAGGATTTGTGTGTTTAAAAGCTCCTCTGTTTTTTCTAGCTGTATCATTTGTCTAACACCAGCTGTTACCTTTCCCTGAGAGTCCTGCCTCAAAGTCAACAGCAACTTACCAAAATAATAGGAGCTATTCTCTTCTGCTCTCTGTGCAGCTCTGTGTGTCCCTTCTTGCCCACTTATGCCATTCCTTGTTGTTGGAGGGCAGATTCTGGCAGCAACGAGCCTTTGTCTTTTTTGCTGGCAAATGTCCTCGGCCTGCAATAGGGCAGGAAAAGACAAACAGTGAAGAAATGAGAGCGGTTAAAAGAGAAGGTTAACTTCTGGTGGCTTCTTTTTTAACCACGGAGATCGTCAGAGGAAAAGGTTTGTAAAAGCCCCACGTGTGTGGAAAGCCACCCCCTCCCAGGACAGCTGGCACTCGCACCTGTTTAATTATACAGGTTCTTCAGGATGGCTTCCTGCTCCCTTTCCATCACTCACAGCCTCCTTGCCTTCATGTTTACCCTTTTAAATCCTCAGGCTTTGCCTTTGCTCCCCTGCCTTTCAGGTGCCCAAGACCCACTGGGACAAAGTGGGGTGCTGCAGCGGGGCCCCACGGTGGTCGCTGGGGCAGTGCCTCCTTCACGCCTGCCCCTGAGCCCTCCCAGACACCGTCTTGGCTGCTGTTAATTATGGAGGGAGCTCAGGAAATTGTTCACATCATGGCTCTGGGTGCCTCCTGGCGAGGGGGGCTGGTGGCTGAGCCAGGCCCTGACCGTGCTTACGAAGGGCCGTGTTCAAGCCCGGGATGTTGCCCCTCATGTGCGAGAAAGTGGGGCCCAGAGGCTGAAACGTGGGGCAGCAGAGGAATGTTGGGTGTTTCCCTTCCCCCTCCTGGGTGGGCCCAATGGTTGCCATCTCAGGATAGGCGTCATCTTGGGGTGCTCCCCTTGCTCCTGAGATGGTGTCTCTGTGGGGTCTCTGGGCCCGGTGGGGAAGAGGGTCTCCACAAGCTTTGTGGTCTGCCTGCGAAGAAGGGCAGCCATCTTGTATACCCCATCGGTGGGGGAAGGCCCTGTGGGGACCACTGCTGTGGCTGTGGATGGGGTGAAGCCCCTGAGGCCAGTCAGCATCCCCCTAACAGAGCCCCAGAGGAGGACTCGGGGGCTGAGGTGAGCTGGGCACTGCTCTGAGAGCAGGGTTCAGCTCCTCAAGCACCTACGCTGGAGGCAGGAGAGGAAGAAGACTCCCCCCAGGTTACACCAGGAGGTGCCCACTCCAGCGTTTGCTTTAGCACAGCTTGTTTGCTCTCTCCCTTTTCGCCCCCAGGAGGAGAAGGAGATGCAACGATGGTGGAGGGAAGGGTCAGGGAGCATGGCTGGTACCACTCCCCCACCATGCCGCTCCCATGTCGGCAGGGTTTGGGGGCTGCAAAGCCTCCTGGCCCGCCTGCCCTTCATAGAGGGTCCCATGCTGCCTATGGGAAAGCCAAAGCCCATGGAGGGCCCATTTGACCCTCTGATGACCATGTTTGCCTTTCTGCAGTGGAGAGAGGGGAGCAGGGCTGACCGGCACTGGTGGGATGGTGTCATGTAGTTGCAGAGTGACACGGACTGCCTCCGTGTCTCCCCGTCCTGCCCGCTGAAAACGCTGCCTTGCATTGAAGGTGATCCGGAGTCCTGGGTCAGTGGTGCAGAACAGGTGTTCAGAGGGGATGCCGATGGGAGACGTAACTCAAAGCAAAGCTACCCCTGTTTTTTTCATCTGCATTACGACAGGCGAATGGCATCAGACCACTCCCTTAGCTGCACCCCAGATGCCCATTTTCCCTGGCTTCTATGGTCCGTCCCACCTACTACCCTTCCCTGGGAAGCTTCCTAAATATTTACCCCAGTGATCAATCATATGACCCCACTGTGGCAATGTGATACGGCTTTAGCTGTGCTAATCAGCTTAGCTTGGGCCCCTGACCCCTGTCATCTTATTTTAGTAAAAAACTTTACACAGTGCCTGGTGAAGGCTGTTCAGTCCAGAGGATTTAAATCCAAAGTGAAAAATAGCAACACAGACTTGCTTTTTTATTTTCTAGCCAGAATTCAGCTTACCATTACAACTTCTGATTTGTCATTCCTCTAGGCAGAGTTGAGCTTTGAATAATACACACAGGTTTCAATTGCATGGTAAAATATTTGCCTCTTGTGACTGGTAACAAAAAAATACCCCAAATAGTAAATGTTGAGCGCTTTGGCTGAAGCGCTTAAGAGATGCTCAGTCATCCAAATGGACTTGGACACTGAATCACTTCCCTCCTTTCTCCTCCCAACTTTAAATTATGTCCTTTCAAGCAAAACAGGGTCTTGAGAAAAGAATAGTGTTTGGTGCAGGGGACTGCCAACATTAACTTTGAACCTCAGGGGGTTTGATGGGGGAGACACCAGAGGAGAGATGGGCCTAAAGAAAAACAGATTCTTAGAGTGTTTTTTTCTACACAGAGAGACATCTCTACTCTGAAGCACCAGAGAAAGAGACGAATGAGCAGTCAAGAGCAGCCAACACCCCAGCTCATCAACTGGTCAGCCAGTTGGGTGTGGGTGGGAGAAATTATGCTGAGAGTTAAGTCTCTTTCTAAGGCTCTATGAGTGTAGTGTGAGCCCCACAGATGCTATAAGAAAATAAGTAATACATCATGTCTGGAGGAGCTTGTCTTATTTTAAGGATGAGTACTAACAACCTTCTCTCTACTGCATAATCTCTGAAGGGAACAGATTGGCTTAGTGAGGGAGAGACAGATGAGGGCAAATTAACTATACTGGGGTAAAAGAATAACTGGAAATATGTTGTTGTGTAAGAGGAGGGTCTGGCAGAAACTGAACAGCTTCCAAAGCCTGAGAACTACTACCAATGACAGCTTCTGTCATCAGCCCTGCAGGTGAACATGCAGTGTGCTGCCAGGCCAGGAAACATCTCAAGACCCGCCTGAGGGCTTTCCCAGCCCAGCCCAGCCCAGGTGCTGCAGCAGCCTCTGTTCCCAAGCTTCTAAAGCACCATCCAAATGCAACAGGAGGATCTTCAAAATCCCTGTTTGCCACATGTCCAGCCCTTCCCCCTCTCTGTGAGGCATGTCCTTGCGTGAGTTAATGACCCTGCTTTCTCAGCGGATGAAAAGATCCTCGTTTTTAGCATCCCAGGGAGACATGGCAACTGCCCAGGCATAGCAGAAGACTTTGAACATCCTCAAGGTTTTGAACTTGTATTGTCCTCTTGACACCCATGACTTGAATGTAGTCTGGAACTGATTAACTCAGCTGCTTCGATCTCTGTAAGGGAATGTTCTTCCTTCAGTTAAATATTTACTTATCATTGCACATGGACCAGGTATTACAGAGGCTAGGGCTGCATTTGCATTTTCCCTCCATGAACTGAAAGGGGCATCCTCCAGTGTTTCAGTGCTTCCACTTCCATCCTTCATGGTAGTCCAGTCATGCCCACTTCAACCTAGCTATTCTGTTAGCTTCAGCTGCATTCCTAAACCTATGGCCATGAGATTTGTAGTTCGTGCCATGGGGAGCCTACATTGAACACCCAACAAATATCTCGGTTCCAAAGTGCATCCTCAGACAACAGCAAGAATCGAGCTTCTGAAAATCACGTGTCTCTCACACTTACAAATGCCTTTGCATGACATTGCTTTGGGAGAGGTAGAGATCCCCCCTGCCCAGCCTTCCACCGGCAGAAGGACTTTTATGGTAAAAGTAATTTCTATCTTAGGCAGCACAACAGTGAAGTGGCAAAATATGAAGCATCAATATGGGCTTTCAGAAACACTGGGATATCCCCATCTTCCCTCCAGCTCCTACCTACTGTAAATGCTGGTGTGTGTGCCGTTGACATGCTGATATAGCCAACAGGTGGCTATTACCCTCTTCCACTGCTGCCCAGCATCAGACTGGGAGCCGGGGATTTACACTGCATTCAGAGGAAGAAGAACAGACTGGGCTCCCACAGGTGCTCTAGGGCACTGACTCCTTCTGTGAGAGCAGAGAAAAAGTTGAAGAGCACATGGAGGAAGTAATTGAATTTACAGAGCGCCCCCAACAGCCCTGTCCGTGAGGACTGTCCTCCTGGCTGCTCCATCCTGACTGCGGCAGGGCAGAGGGAGCCACTTGCCAGCTCCAGGACCAGGACTGGCCCCCGGACACTAGCAGCTACTGGGTCTGTGGTGGGGAGAGAAGAGAGGCTGGGAGGTGTTTTGGCTGCGTGCAAGGCTGAGCAAACACAGCAGATTTTTGCCTGGGAATAGGTGCAGTCCCTGGCCACAGCGGTGACGTCCCTGCTGCTCCTCCTGGCAGAGGGAGTCTCCTCTTTCCTCTGGCTCAGGCAAGGACTCCTTTTTTTTTTCCTCCCATCTCCATGGCACCCAGCTGTTAGCTTACCATTTCAGGCACCAATGACGGCAACCAAAAAATAATTCCACTGTACTCAGTTAATCCATAGGAAAATCCCACATCGGCACACAAAAGGTGGAGTCGGTGCTCATGCATTTTCCCTAAGGGCCTTGGGCAATGGAAATTTTCTCAAGCTCCATTCATTAACGAAATAGATGAGCAGTTATGTAAGGTCACGTGAGGGAAGTGGTTGGGCTTTGGTCAATGAAAGAGTTAGTCACACATCATCGAGCTTGATGGGCCTGTGAGGAAATATGGAGCCACCCTTTGCTTGTTCAAGGACTGAAGGGGGAGAATTTTAGCCTTAAATACTCATTACCCCCTGAGCTTGGGCACCAGCTTTACAGACTAGGCATTGCAGAAAACATGTGGTGGTGCTAAGCAAAAGCAGGGGGTTGGGATCTGTTGAGATCCTCCCCACTTTCCTCTTCCCAGATCACTCACCCCTCCTCTGGAGGACTTAAGGAACCACCTGATGATTTTGGGGTGCAATTGTGCTGTTGTGCGTGCTCCCAGCCAGTCTGCTCTGGAAGCACTCAAGGGGTATGGTACATAATATGATTTAGTGGTCACAGGGCAGATAAAAGCTGCATTAGGGCTTTCAGGAACCACTAGAACATTACTAGGACATTCAGCTGGGGGAGGATTTTCAAGGTTCTCTTCTAAAACTTGCCCATTAGCAAAGTTTTCTCCTGGTTTGGATTGTTGTCTCTCCCAGTTTGAATCAAAGATGATGCCATCATACAGAATTTCCCCGGGACTGACTGTAGGAGAGAAGGCAGGGCACTGATTGGGATCCACATTTCAGTACGCACTTAGACGTGGTCTGGTATAGTATTTTCCCTCCTCTCACTAGCTCTTGTCCTCTCCCCTGGTAGCCCAGCCAGGAGTCCTCCAGTCCCCTGAGTTTGTGTTACCTTGGCCCTTGGCTCTTCTTAGCTTCTGCTTTGGGGCTTGCAGATCTGACTTTTAGACAATGACATCTTGCAGAAGACAGTCAAACCAGCTTTGTTTCCTCTCATTTGCTCTAATCCCCAGATGCTGAATAACCAGCTTCAACCTGCTTGTGTACATTCACCTTGCAGCCAATCTCTTGAAGGTCATTTCAGACCGTTGGACTAGCAGGGCAGCAAAGGTTGGCTGGCAGCCTCCATGGGACGTGGAGCAGCAGTCACCTGGCACAAGCTATCAGCTGGACTTGTGGCCTGATGAGTGCAGAGGGCGGAGGTCTGGAAAGGAAACTCGTGTTGGGCAGGCAGGGAGGATGTGGGCATCGGCGTGTATCCAAAGTGCTGTTTGATGCTTGAATACTGGGAATAAGTGGGAACTGTGTAAACCAAAGGCTGTCTCATGTTCACTGGTCTGCCCCAAGTGCTGAGGTTGTGAAACCCTAGAAACCTGCTGCAAGGGGGTGCTCACCCTGATGGTGCTTCTCAGGGCGTTTTAACCCACCCAGGAGGGGCTGCATTGCAGTGTGCAGATTCAACCCTCAGTAAAAGCCCAGCTGACTCCCTGAGCAGATGGTTTCCAGGAGGAGCCACATTCCTGACCATGAGGAGCTGAAAGGACCGCGTATGGGATATACCTTAAAATAGACAGAGATATAGGAACAGAGTTCAGGTCCCCAGGCAGTGTGGACTTGCTGGCATCTCAGGCGTTTGTTCATAACGGCAAGTGCGGCTAGAACTACAGCTGCCCCAGCCCTGGCTGCAAGTGTCACTGGAAGCCCTAAGGTCATCTTCACTCAAGTAAAGGATTCTGCGTGAGATTTTCTTTTCCAGCCAGATTCCTTTCTGTTTTGTTGTCTTCTGCTTCTCTAAAAGCCAAGCTGAGTGGGAAATAGATTCCCCCTCTCCCAAATGTTTGAGGTTTTGAGGAAGCATATGTATCTTGACGTGAGAGAAAAAGTTAAAAACTCTACCTTTTCAAAGGATTTATATTGTGCTAGAAAAAAAGCTCTTTTTGAAATATTTTCTCTCAGTGATGTTAAAATGTTTTCTTCTGTTTTTTAAAAACTAAGTGTTGTAAATCCGTGGTGATTTTTTTTTTTTCTTTAAAAATGTCTGAATGTTATGACATTTAGAAAAGGAATCCCCTCAGCAATATTTCAAGCTGAGAAATTCTTTGAAAGCAGTTCTTCCCCGGAAATGGTTTGCTTGTGAGGAAATGGCATTAAAATTTGAGAAAAGTTTGGTGAAAAGTTTCCAGCAAATTCTCCCAAAACCTGTATCTTTGAGCTGTAAAGCCGCTCCTGACAGTTTGCAAACCAAGCAGTGACGGGTTGCACGACAGCGCTTCTTGATGGCAGCTGGAGAAATCAGTGAGATGAATTTCTCTTGGCTTCCTTTCTTACTCTTGCTACATAGGTCGGCTTTGCTCTTTGAAATAGTTGTTATATGCCCCCCCCATCTAAATAATACACCACAGCGTCAGTTGTTTCTGTAGAATACTCAGAGCGTGCAGAGTCTGCAGAATTCAAAGAGCTGTTGGGACATCGCAGGTAGGAAGACCCAAGCATTGGCAGGTCACGGCACAACACCGGTGAGCAGAAGGAGAAATGAGTTTTTCCTTAATGCCCACCTCATGCTTAGCTCTCCAGTCGGCACAGCCCGACTGCCTTGCAGCATCTGCTGGAACGTGTGGTACCAGGCGACTGCGTGAGTTAATTATTAAACAAAATGGAGTCATTATTCCCTGTGTCACTGCGGTTCCTCACATAAATCTACCGCATGGTAGAAAAATGATCCTGTGCGATGGGAACAAAGAGATCTTTTCAGGATGAGCAGACTTTCCTCTGCTGGAGAGCTGCTCCCACTTCATCTCCCTGGAGCTAGAATAGTGATGCATTTGGTGTCCATAAAGGTGGGGTTTGGGAAAGGTGATACCGAGACTCGTGGCACTGATTTCCATGAATAATCTCCCCAGCTGTTAGCCTGGGTCCAGAGCCATTTCCTTATCAGAGAATACATTTCTACTAGCAACATTCCAGAGTCCAGAAGGAAATACTTTAAAGTTACCTTTGGCATTTCAAGGCTAGCACAATTTCCAGTGAGCTTCCCTGGACCTCTAGATAAAATATTAACTCCTGGGTGAGGTGCAGAGGCCCTAGCCAGCTGTCAAGCAGCAGTACAAATAAGGAGACAGACTCTGTGACAGAGATGGTGAGATAGCATCCAGTACTTTAAAATACATTTGTGACTAGTTTCACCTGACAGACACACAGGAAAAACCAAAGGCTTATAGGCGAGTTCCACAGATTCCAGACACCCAGGAAGGGGTCCCCTTCACCAAAACACCTGGTCACCTTAGCTCTGGGAGGCGATAGCAGAGAGCCCGTCTGGTTTCTCTGCTGTGAAGCCTCTCTGAAACTCCTTCTTTCACACTGAGGGGGAAGGTTCTCTCCTCTGTGGCTGCTAAACCTGGCAGGGGTGAAAGGTCCAGGAAGGGCATGTGCTGGGGCAGGAAGGGTGCATGGGCTGAGACCCCTGCAGAGCTCCGGCATGACCCCAGGCTGCAGAGGGGTAGGCAGCTGAGATGCTGGTAGTGGGGTGGGTCAGATCAAGGGACTCAGGCGTTGTTTAGATGTTTGGCTGGTGTCCATAATGTGGCATTCAGGTGCTTAAAGCGCTGTGTGGAGATGGACACCTGAGCCTCTGCCTTTCACCACCTGGCAGAGCAGCCCCACAGAAGAAGAGCACTGCAGGGTGGCTGGGAGGAAACAGATGGGCAACATTGTCTATTTCCCTGGGGATTTAATTCCTGAGGATCTGCGCTCCAAGCACTTTGGCAGGAAACCTCTGTACATGACACAGGTGTTAATGCTCTCCCTGTCTTCACCGGCCAGTGCCAAGCTGAGTTGGTCCTTTGCTGTTCTTCTTGAAGGGCACCGCCTTCTTGTGGAAGGAGCCTCCCCCTTTGCCACATGCTGTAATAGCAGGGAAGCAGAACCACAGAGGTCCTGAGGCCCAGGAAAGGCAAAAAGCAAGGTGACTGGCAAGGCTGACCATGAAAGCCAGGACTCCTGGCTCCTGGGAGCCGGCTGCTGGCTTGTATTGCTTCCCTGAATGTTGTTTAAAGGGACAACACCAAGCACACATTTGCTCCTGCTGGGCTCAGTCAGGTGTGTTTGTGGTGGCTCTTGCTTTACTTCAAGAACTTACCTTGGCTCTTTCCCTCTTGCTTTACTGGCACGCTGTGAAAGGAGTCCAGTGACCCTGGTCGTCCCCTGGATGCAGAAGGAGTGTCTGGAGTAGACTGAGGAGTCGAGAAATGTGCACGCTCCAGGTTGGCTACAGGCTGGCTAGCTGAGCTTGCAGGCCTGCTAATGCCCAGCTATGGCTGAATGTGAGGCATGCGGTGAGGTCCTGTCCCACTCCTTGCACGTATGACATACCACTGCAGCTCTGTGGTGTGGCCACCTTCCTTGCCTGTGACCCCATGGGCTGCACACGGCTGCCCAGCCTGCACTGTAATACCTGGTCTTGCGGGAAGTGTCCCTGCCAATGGCAGGGGGTTGGAAATAGATGATCTTTAAGGTCCCTTCCAACCTAAGCCATTCTATGATTCTATTATTTTATCCCCTGTGTGGTGCTGGGCACTGCGGCATGCCCAGTGCGGCCCCTTTGATGAGGCGCTTGCTTCACTGACTGCTCATGCTGCCAGAGCCCCCCGGCCGTACACCCAGCCCCTGTTTCAGGGACACAGACACTGCGTGAGAGGTCTGTAGTAACCTGCAAAGGATGTTCAGAGGGATGCTAAAGGAAAGGAAAGCTGATGAGAAAAGGGATTGACACCTGCCACTCCAGGGCTGTGTGGTCCATTTTATCACTGACCCTCCTTCACTCTGCTCCCCCATCCCCTTGTCCAGACAGCATCATGGGGAGACGGTATGAAGGGGTCCATATCTGCAAAGACTGGGGAAAGCCTGGACATGAATAAAAGGCATGGCTGAAAAGCTAACCAGCTTCAGGGGCACTGCACTATTTCATTCCTCACCAAAGCAAGCAAGGGCACATCTCTATGGGGAGCGGGGGGGCAAAGCCCATCCCCTTGCCTGTGCTCTGAGCTGGCTGGATGCGAAATACCTCCAGTTTAGGGCAGATGTAGATGCATGAGAGCCGTGGCTGAGTTGTTGTACCCTGCCTCTTGGTGTCTGTACTCTGCATGCTTCCCACTTCCATATGTTCACTGCTGGCATAAGCCGTAAGGGAGCTTTCCTCTCCCTCTTTTTGGTCCTCTGTTTTTGAAATCAGCTGACCTCTCTGGCAAAGTCCTCTCTGGTGCCTTCCCCACTGGGAAATCCCAGAAGGCACTGGGATTTCTTGAGAGTTCGGCCGATTGAGGATATAGCGTCAGGCCGATCACTCTCAGGTCATTTTGGACTGGTTCACAGTGACTCCCTGAGCTGCTCTTCTCTCCTCTTCTCCTGCCTCCCTGCTTGTCACAGTTTTATCTAAACTTTGAAGAGGAACAGACACCCCTCTGTAACCAGACAGCCTGTCTTGCCTGCCTAGGACCAGGACCTTGCAACTCAGTGCTATGTGGACTCTCAGCATCTCCACTACTTCATGGGCAGGAGACACGCAAGCAGTTTTCCAGGACAGCTCTGTGTAAAATATTCAGTGTCCCAGCAGGAGCAGGATATCTCCAGTATGTGTCATATCATTTAGGCTCAGCTTAGTCATAAGTCACTGCTTAGAGATGGATTTTGTTTACTTACAAATGCAAGTGAATCTGGTTCATGGATAGAGCCAAGTTACAAAGAAAATACACAAATGTCATGCAGAATTACTCTCAGGATTACTCTCAGCAGAAAGAAGTCCCTTCAGGTGCTTCTTTAGATCTTGGCTAACTTGTGAGGCTGACTGGTCTGCCCGCTAAACTAGAACTAAAATGCTGAGAGAAGTCCTAGAGCTTCATCTTTCCTACCTTTGGAGTTAAAGGTGACTGACGAGATACCAGGGCTCTGGATACTGGTTCCGGGTAGCCAGCACCTTCTTTCTCCTAAAGGGGAACGACAAGCCTTCTTCACTTGTCCCTTGCAAACCTTAGCTTCCTTAGCTGTTGTGATGGGAAAACACACGGAACTAAGTAATTTTGTCTTCCATCCTTCCCAAAGAGCCTTTATTTATTGTTTCCGCTTTACACCTTGACTGGATGTCATTCCTGAATTCAGATGTTAAAGTGTTTTCCCCTGCCTGCAGCCTCCCTGTAACCGTACAAGCTATGGATTAGGAGCTACGTATCACAGCAAGGGATCTGGCACAGCGTGTGTCTTTCTTCCTCTGCTTGGAAAGAGCAGGGACAAATATTAGTCTGAGATGAAAGTGAATGTCTTCACTTCGTTAGGAACAGGGCACTGATAACAACTCTGCCTCACATGCTTGGCTAGCCTTGTGCCATGCCCTGGGAGGCTGCCAAACTTGCGTTCAGCTGACCCCTCACTATCTGCGAGGGAAGGCAGAGCCAATGCCCACTCAACGGGACTTTGTCCTCCTGATGGCAGGCAGCTTATGAAACGTCAGCCTTTTGCGTGTGCTGGCATGGCAGAAAGGCTCCGGCCCTCACAATAGCGGCGTTCTCTGTGGATTCAGCTGGGGAAGGCTGAGCACAAAGTTAAACTTGAGCGCAGGCAGGCTTAGAGCACTTTTCAGCAAGTTCTCATCAGTTATTGGCAGTACCCGAGGCAATGACTGCAGGTGGGATGGGCTTTCCACAGCATGAGCATATGAACGATGGTGTGTGCATGCACATATATATGTCTACGCTTGCGTGTACCTTGTGTACTTGTAGACTTAAAGTCACAGACTTTAAGAGCTGTTAATATTCATCCACCACTTTCCATATACTCTGTGTATGGGGGAGAGGGCAGCAGGGAAGGCCCAGTCCTGTCTTACGGAGGACCATACTATCTCCACACCGTGCCTCAGGCTGCTGCTATCACAGCGCTCTGTGTGTCGCTGCCACAGACCCTGTTTGCACGGAGCATATCTTTGCCAACGCATCTAATTCTTTCCTGTCCAGAGATGCTTTCAAACTGTGAGAAAATCCTGTTCTGGCTTCTGTAGTCCTTTCAAAGGGTGGGCTTAGCTGTTGCGTTGATGCCTCCGTGTTCAGAGCTGCTGCTGGCAGGATCAGGTGCATCTTCTGAGCACGTGTTGGCCCTCTGGCTGTTTATGAGTAAGGGTTAATGAGGAGGTGGGGCTCTACAGAGCGTAGCCTTGTTCCTGCCAAGGTCTGAGCTGGGAGGCTCGCCTCTGAGCGTACTTTGTGCTAGCTGCTTGCAGAGGGAGCTCTGCCTGTGACCCAATTGAGGGAGCAGGATAAGGTGCTCGAGGGAGCTCTCTCTGGCTGGTAGGAAGGTAAATTTTTATTGGAAATCAAACTAGCTGACACAGGCAAGGGGAAATGTTTGTTCAGTTTGAGATCAGAGGCCCTTGTGTTGAAAGCTCAGTTTTATCCTCAGTCCTAACTTCTCTCCGTACAGCATTAATCACTGGTCTGGAAACAGAGGATTTGAACTGTCTCCAGGGCTATACAAGCAAATTTTGGTGGCTCTCAGTAGGGCTCTGTAAATAAGTCCCAGCAGGCAACTGTGTAAGTAAACAGCTTCTTCGCGAGCACCAGTCCCTTTCTCCGCAGGTTACTTAGTCCGGCGGAGGGTGCAACAGAAGGGCTGTGCTGGCTTTTGCAGGGACAGCCTAAGCACCACACAATGACAGGCAGCGACAATCTACAGCCAGCAACTGACAGCTTTACCACCCGCTTCGCTGCAGCTCAGCACGAGCAGGATTTCTATCAGGGAGCCAAGAAACCAGCTGTGTTGCAGAAACAGCTGTGCCATGACATCATCTTTGTCCCTTGGTGCGTTATGTGTTTCAACACAGGCTTTAATTACACAAGCGTGAACTCACCTTACCTACAGGGCCAGGTTTCTTGCACAGCAGTTTGTGCCTGCTGGAGGAAAGGCATGGTTTTACGACAAATAAGTGAGGGATGAACTCTTTTAATGCTTCATGGTAGACCTCTAGATCAGGGCATTCTGGTGCAACTGAGAGTAATATATGCCCCGAGACCTTGTCAATATTTTCTTGACTATTTCCCTTAGAAAAATGACCTTTTTTGGACTATTTGCATAGAATATTTCAGAAATTCTTTGTGTGCACATGCGTGTGGTTGAAAAATTAGAGAAAATGAATGCATTTGCCTTTTGAAATGTTAATTTCCATTAAAAAGCTGTTTTTCTGTTAAGTAATACCTGTTGTGTGGGTTTGTTTTTTTTCCAGCTGGACAACGTTGACTAGGCCTTGGGATCCTGGTGCTATCAGGCAAGACTCAAATTACTGAACCACCAAGGATATAAATAAATGCCACTAAATGGTTTGGCTCAATGCTCTTTGCACTTCCTGGGGGATGGAGCTCATCTTCCATCAATATGATTAGCGGAGGAGATTGTGTATTGATTAACTGTCCAGACTAATTTCTCATTATCTGGCAGTAGCTGGTGATCCATGACCTTTTTCCACTGAAGTCAAAGAAGCCCATTTTACTCCCTAGTGGTTGGGTGCCCAAATCCCTCAAGCTCTCGAGGGCCCATGCTAACAGATTTGATAGCTGTGATAATGAGGGTAAATGACCCACAAAGTCTTCTCCAGGAGGCCTCTGGGGCAGAGCTGAAGGCGCTTAGCAGGTGCGGGGAGAAAACCCTGCTACTCCCTTGTCTCTCTGGGGCAAAGCATCCCTAGCGCGCAGACCTTTGCAGAAAAGCACAAAATACAGCTCGGAGTGCAGGTGTGCACTGCGGCGCACACACACAGCTCACGCGTTGGCCGGTGCGTTGCTGAAGAGGCGGCTTAATCACCCTGCCTGGGCATTGTCCGTAAATCGGCGTTTTCCTGCCGGGGCTGGAGCACAGTCAGCTGGGCGTTGCTGCTTTCCCGGGGAGGAACTCGAAGTCCCACGGGCGAGGGAGTGCTGGCGCAGCTGGATGGAGCTGCAGTGTTTCCGGCACAAGGTGTCCCCAAGGCCTCCAGCCCCCAGAGCTGGCACCTCGTGCTGCCTATTGTGTGCGTGGCTGAGGTTTCAGCGCGAGTGTTAACCTGTTCTTGAGCTTCACAACAACACCCAGGCATTGCTGCCTCACTTGGATGGAAATTGCTTTTTCCCAGCAGGGCCTGGCCTTGCGACAAGTGGGATAAGGAGGTGGCATTTGCCAGCTCTATTCCTGTTGCTGCCATGCGGCATGACCTTGAGCAAGGCTGATGGGAGGTGAGGGGAGACGGTCCCGTGACGCTGCCACTGTCCTTTGCTGTGCTGTGGCAGTTTGCTTCTCAGCCCAGCAAGTGAGCATCATGCCAGTCGCCCTGGACAACGCCGCCCTGTCTGGGATGGAAACCTAAGGGAGGAAACACACGTGCTCCACCTGAGTGATGCTACCCAACGGCGCTGTGCTACCCAGTGTGGTACCCAGGCCAAGGAGGCAGGGGAGCCGTGGGATGGACTGTGGTTTAGGTGTTAGCAGAGGGGGGTGGGAGGTATGACACTTGGACTAGGGTGCTGAAGATGTGTCCATCATTTCTGCCTCCACCTGAGTTAATTGTCTGGGATGAGGGTGTCTAGGCAACATGGCCAGGTAGACATAATTATACAGAGACATATAATCCAAGTCCCCGACCCCTCTGGAAGCTCTTTCCGTCACTGTGATGTACGATGCATGTAGTAGTAGCTGCCTACCTCCTGGGGAGGTGAGATTCCCAACTCAGATTTGTAACAGGAATTGCTCTCTTGAGGTAAAGGCACACCTTTGCTGCTTTAAGTCAGCATGCCACCTCAGAGCTGATATCTGGGTAAGGCTAAATTAGCATTACAGCCTCTGTGCAGATGAAATCTCACAGCCCTTTTTGGGAGTTCAGGTTTTCAGTATAGAGAGGGATGCACTCAGGTTACCCCTACCATACCTTCTGAGCAAACATCAGGCAGAGCTTATCAGGCACATTAGCAAGTTCTTCCCTGCTACTGCATCATTTGAAGTTCAAGAAAAAGCTTGGGGACTGGGAATGGGGAGGAAAAGCAACAAGGAGAAAGGAAAAACTAAACTCACCAGAGAATGAAAAGAGAAGACGGGGATAGCTCGAGGTCAGAGGCCAGGGAAGCATGAGTCCAGGAAGTTGCAAAAGAGGAGAGGCTGCTTGAGGAGCTGCAAAGGGCCAGGGAAAGGGACAAAATGAAACTGGACACCCCAAGGAGCATCAGGAAAGAGAAGCCTGTATGAATGGGGACGCTTTAAGACAAATCATCACCCTGTTACAAAGGGGATCTGGAACTGAAAAGGAGCCTGATGGGAAGAGAGAATAATCCACTGATTCCCTGCACATTGAGACAAATAAGGGAGCCAGATTCTCACTGAAATGGAAGAAGGATGGCTGCAGATACTGCTCAAAGCATTTTACATACCTCAGTGACACATGTCCTAAGAGAAGAAGGACAAATCCACGGCCCAGACATTACAGGTGCTTTGGGAACTACTGCCGGCAATGCGTTGTCTCTTTGAAGGCATTCACAGAAAGAGGGGTCTCCTTGGCAGCTTGAGCGTGCATGTGGAGGAACACAGCCTGCTGGGAGCGGGATGGCTGAGACAGGGTTTAGACTAAGGCATGGGGAGGAGGACTTGGGATTTTGTGGGGGCTTTTTAGTCAGGACTTGTGTGGCTTCCTTGTCTGCTTTTGATGTGTAGTTGAAGGAAAAGCATAGATATTAAGATACAACGGTGACTAAACTAAGATATGAGAGCAGGAGTGTTACACTAATTTGAGCAGGAAACTGTTATTCCATCCAAGATTATACAGCCAGTACATATGGGAAACTGGGAGAAACAACCGAAGCACTAAGAGCGTTAAGACAAGGAGCTCATGAGCAATATATAGGTGAAGCCAGAACTCGTGTATGGAACTGCATATGCCAGGGCTTTTGGAGGCAGGATGGGCAGCTGGCATGGCTGGACCACAGACACTGAAGGATTTGTGCTGCTCAGAAGAGCAAAGAAAAGTGGGGTGTGTGGTAGTTTTGTCTGTTCATGGTATTGTTGAGTGCGAAGAAACAAGAAGCAGCAGAGGTGATAAAACAGGATCTGCACGGGCTTAAATCACCTTGAGGAAAAACAACTGTAGTACTGCTGCAGTTTTCCAAGGTTGCATCATGATATTGATGAAGGTGTCTAATATTTTTAGAAACATATACAGTACCAGGGACTGTCGTTACTACAGGTTTTAACTTCTTATGTGGAGGCTACTAGCATAGGCTGGCCCAGGTATTCCTGGATGCACTGGCTGACATATTTCTTCACTAAAGAGGCAGCAAACTAATCAGAGCTGCTGTTGTGTTTGACCTGGTCTTGGTAACCAGTGAGACATTGCAGAACAATGTGGCAGAAGATAACTTTTAACCTTGACTGGGCACAGACTGATTCTGTTTAAATTAAATGGAAGAGTAAATATCATGGGGCCACAGCTAAGATTTTTTCAGCCTCAAAACAGGAATGATCAGAGAAGCTATGGAACTGAAGTGATGAAGCAATTTGAGCCAAAAGTCACAAGTACCTGTATGTGCAAGTCGTTCGGGCTCAGCACTGCAAAAGCTAGCTTGCTTTCCTGAGCAAGAGTGGAAGGAGAGCGTACAGAAAAGGTGTCTCGCTCTGGAGAAAAAATTTCTTCAGTGGAAGATGGGAGTGGTCAGCAATGAAATCTACATTGCAAAGGTCACAAAGTTTAGGAAAAAAGACACGTCAGTCAGCAGGAATTAAGGTGAGATAGAGCTGGCAGAGGAAGTCATGAGTTGATGAAAGTTCTTTGTAAAGGTAAAAAGAACAAGGCAAGAGATCAGACCTCTGTGCAGTGCGGCTAAGATCAAGGTATGCCTCAGAAACCAAAAGTTTTGCCTTGCTGCAGAAAAGACAGTGTAGAAGAAGGGGATTACAAGTTGATGGCTAAAAGTGTCTGGAAATAGAAACAATCCCATCAGAGGTCAAGGAAAAGCTCACAAGGATCATTCAGATCAGAAGGTTCCCAGAGAAACATCAAGTAGTAAATCCAATAGTATCAGTGTTCAATCAACCTGTTTGACTGAAGGCTGAATGGGGACCACACAGTTGCATAGTACCAACAATTTGACCTGAATTTAATTAAGGAACGAAAAAGGGCTGTAGTTACTTACAGACCCAAGGGCTGAGAACAACTTTTATTTTTATCCTAGAACAAAGTGGGAATTATTAAAGGTATTGAAGTACGTAGACAAAATGGGACAAAACGCAACATGGCTGCATGAAATGTAAAGTTTTTTCAATTATTTTTATGCTTGGGGGGGAGAATAGATCATTTTAAAAACATTGGTTATGTGGTATAAGAAACGTATCTAGAGTTCACAGAAGGTGGTTGGAAAATTGTGAAAGCAGGGGAGTACAGCGATTCACACTTGAACTGAAAAGTGGGTAACGAATTGCTTAATGAAGAGACCCTGAAACACGAAGTAGTAGGCAATTGCTAATGAAATTCCTAAGGGACTGGTTTTGGCACCAGTTAATTTCATATCTTCACTTCACTGACCTTGGAGAAGAAATGTAGATGTTTGCTGAAGAGACAAAACAAGGAGGCATTGCCAGTACTGAGGAGGAGAAAAGTACCTTCCAGAAGAGCTGGAAAAGGAAAGAGAAAAGCTTAACAAGTGCAAAGAATGGCAGTAGAGTGATCTGGGAAAAAAGAGGGAGGTGATGGTAGGAGTCTAGACAGTCTTTGCTTTTTTTAGCCTAGCAAAAGGAATGTTAAGAGGGCATATGATTGCTGCCTATTAATACATCAGATGGGTAAATCCCAGTGAAAGAGAACTGCTATTTCAGCTAAAAGACTGAAGAGTACTGGCATGAGAACACATATGCATCACCTACTTAAAATAGAGGCTAGATACTAAGAGGCCATTTTAACCACAGTAACATAGAGGCTTCCTTCTAGCCACATGTAAACTGTTTTCAGATGTGTACCATAAAAAAAGCTCTGGAGACAAACTCTATCTCTCCCTTGACCAAATTCAAATAAGCTTAAGCCGTTCCCCCTGCTCCGTTGTGGGAAATCTTAGCTAAGCCGTGCTGTAGGTGACTCCTAATTCCTGCTGCAGAAGGTCAATCCCCCCCAGATGTCAGATTCAAGGTCATATGCTTTTGCCCAGCTTCATAAGAGCTGTGAAGTACAGTCCCTGGTCTCATTGCTCCTGGGATCTGGCTGCATGGGTGGCTGCTACTAGCATAAAGAAGAAACTTCTTTGCTGACCACCCCAAAATGTGCATATATGGCACAGCCTTTACTGTTGTGCGCTCTCTGATACAAGTGGACATGCTCTGGACAGTAGCCCACAAGGTAAAGGAAATAAAGAGATATAGTTAAGCAAAATGTCTTGCACTACAAAGCATCTTTTATCTTCCCTTTTCATTTTTCTCTTGAACTTACCCTGCATTTATGTGGACTCATCTGGTCCATCCCTACTCTAAAAAACGATTCAGGACCCAAACCCCAGAGGAGACTCTGAGCTGTGTTCCTGGCCTGCCTGTGGAGGCCTCAGGACAGAGGCAGGTCTGTCCTCATACATGTGCACTAGAGCCTGCTGGTCCTGTTGCCTGGCATCAGACGCAGCCCAAAGGGAAAAAATTAACTCTCGAGGAAGTGTAAGGAGAGGGGAGGAGAACATTAGTCATGAGCCCCATGTTTTGACTGATGTGGTCAGCTCCACCTGTTTAACTTCCATTCAGAAATGTTCATCTTTTGTTCAAGGAAGGCCACTCCTTGTAGTTGCACTAGCATGCACAAATGTGAACTGAAGACAAAACTTCCAAAGATAGATTTGGGATTCCTTGACAGCAGGCATCTCCCAGTGGTGTGACCTGTGTGCAGACAAGGTGACCAGTATGTGATGTTCCTGCTCAGGTCTTTGCATGCATCAAAACTATAGTGAAGGCTGTGGCACCTATGTTGGCTCCTCTGTACACTGCCTTTTGCTGCTCTCAGAGGTTAAAAAATTATTTCCCTGTTTTTGGAAAGGGAGACACTGAAACATAAACTTCAGATCTAATGTACCATGCTGCTTTTGTCAGATTCCCTTGGGGGACAATGACACTTAGGATTTCTTGTAGACCACTGAAAGACAGCTGTTTTTCTGTTATTATCTCGGTGTACTATTCTGCTTGTCCATACAAGATCGGTATTTCGCAAGTAGGTCTTTGTGTATATGCCTCCGAATGTGTCTTCTCGTGTGTTAGGACCTGTGTGCATCAGGGCACGGGCCCTATTTTGTGTCTCTGTGCAGGTTCACCCCTCTGTACCAAGAACAGGAGAAATGTCATGAAGGTGAAATGCTTATGCTGCCAAGTTAAAGAGCACCAGAGACGTAGCCGGAATAATCCTGCCACTCTGATAGCTCAGACTAGAGCTGTGCAGAGTGCACAGCCTGGGAATACTGGGATCACATCAAATGGCCTTGCAGGTGCACTCTCAGGTCTTCAGATATTGCTCCACTGTGTGTGCTCTCCATTTACAACATACAGATGCCAGGAAGGGAGACCTTCACTGCCTGGCAGTGGCGTGGCAGAGGGACTACCTGTCACAGGACAGCTGAATGTGGGAAATGTGTCTTCCAGATGAGTCCCCAGTCTGGGAGAGCTCTGCCACCCACCACAATGCCCTGCAGACTCTCTCCCTCTGCCGGATGCTGGGCACAGCCCCTTGCCAAAGATCGCTGGCTGAGAGACTACGTCATCTTGGAAAAGCATGTGCCAGAGGCTGGGATTACACCAGCAGTGGTAACTTGCCCCTTCTCAAGCACTGGCAAAAGCTTCTGAACTCATTTCTTCCATGCAGACGGAGAAAGAGGTCACCCTGATGAATGCCAGCTAAGACTCACCAACACCACCTCCCTTTCCTCTGCACTTATCTTCCAGGAGAGGCGGGAGAGCAGAGTGCCCAAGTGACAACTTTAGGAGGTGCTGAGTGTAACCAGAGAGATGAACCAGAAAGTGATAGGAGCACCATGCACGCTCCTGGCATCTTGCGGAACTGTCGGCTCAGGGCTTGTGAGCTGCCTGTGGTCATGCTTAGGACCAACAGGCTCCCAGGAGGATGCAGATCCACCAGGCGATAAGGAGATGAGCCTTTGCCTATGCCCCACCACAGGGGGCACCGGTGCACGATAGGAGCACCTCCCAAGGGTCAGGGGTGGCAGAGGTCCTGATAGGACCTGGCCAAGGCATGTCACCCATAGCTGATACAGTCTTAAAACATGCACTGTTCCAACACGCCTATGAACAACTCAAGGGAGGTAAAGGAAAGAAGGGAGCCCTTTGTCACCGCTCTGGGAACAAAGGCTGGTCTGTGAGACCCAGAGTAATACTGACCCAACCAGCATCAGCTGCCGTTGTTTCTTCCGTCACGCTGACAATGCACAGTTGCAGGGTTTCTTTCCCTGTGAGGAGAATGGGATTTAGTGATACCATAAGTTAGTCAAACAGCAGCCAAGATACCAATTCAAGTCCCGTTCAATGGATGCAGCATTTGCTTTGTGTTGTTTTTCTCCCACTTCCTCTGTTTTGCACTAAGACTCATTTCCTCTCTCTCTCTTTCTCTGTAGCACAAGCACCACAAACACGCGCACACTTTCACTCCTCTTGCTTCCATTTACCTTCTATTTTGGAGGAAGCAGCTGTGCATTTATATTGCTAAGGAGATCAAATGTTTTTGCCAGCACAGCCCTCAGAGAAGCAAACAATGTTAACCACTGAAATCAGCATTGGAGTGCACCAGCGGCATCATGTCCACCCAAACGGGTGGGACAGTGCACCTTCCTCTTTCAGGCTGCCTTTGCCAGGTTCTTGAGTAGACACTGGACCAGGGTCTTCCAGTAAGTTTCCTCTGGGCTTTGGAGAGGTACCACAGCCTGTTCCTGCTGGGGGCTGGTCTCTGGGCAGGGAACGCAGGCAAGGAAGCAAGGCTGTGATGTTGGATGCTGGATGTATGGACACTGAATGGGTCTCGAGCGACGTAGCTTGGCTGCTGGCTGATGACCTTGTGTTGTCGCTAGCTAACCCCTGAACAAGAGCCAGCCGGCAGCTCCAGGTGCAGCAGCTAGCCCGGGTGAGCTGTCCCTGCCCTGGCCACCCACCCGCCCTCGGCAAAAGGGTGCCTTCCCCTGTCTGCTGAAAAAGGCTGTCCTGACCATGTGGGTCCCACTAGGCACTCGCAGGGCCCCATGCGGCTGGTGGGGTGGGGGAGGGAGGGGACAGGTCGCAGAGTCATCTGACTGCTGGTGTCCTTGCACCTTGTGGCACCTGGAGCACTTAGTGCCCAGGAGCAGCTACTGAGCTACAGTTTCCCATTTCTCTTGAGCTGTGATCCAGGTGCAAAGAGCACTCTCTAAGGTTTCCTTCTCCATCACAGTTGTGCTTACCATCTGCATGGTCAGGAGGAAGGCATGCAGTCTGGCTAGATTTTGTCTCTGTCTGCAAGCCACCTGCTCAACTGGTCCCCATTGCTATGTATTCCTGTAAAATCAGGACAGTTCTGGCTGACTATCTGAAGTGCTAGAGATTGGCCATAGACAGGGAGATGAGCTGGTATGTGTTCAGGTTGAGCTGGGAAACCTCTCAAGGACATCCCTGGTGCATCTTGTTCATGTATTCAAGGGTGAAGCAGTGTCCAGATCTAAGCCAGGAAAGAATTTTTGTCCTGCTCAGACAGAAAAGAACTGTGGGGATATGATTTCCCCCCCCGGGATTTCACCTAGCAGATCTAGTCCAGCTATTGCAAGGAGCTGGGGACTGGCAGTCCTGTGGCTTCCAGGCTTTTGTATCGAAGGCTTTCCTGCAGTTGTAGGCGCTGGGAAGCATTTCTTAGAACAAAGAAGGGGCAGAGTTTGTGTGTAATAAACAGAAAGGCACCTCCTTATTGAGCACAGGCAGGCCTCTGTCCTGCAAATTAATGCCTGAATTATTGAGTAATCTCTGATGATCACACGGTGCCAGACACACAGAGAAAACATCAGTGCAGAAGGATGGGGCATTTAAAGCTCCACTGGAGCTCTGGGGCCATGGGAAGCAGCAGAGCAAGGTCAAAGACTGTTTCACTCGGTGCCTGTACGAGGTGCAAGGAAATAAAAATGCCTCAAGAAATAGCTGTAGTTCTTACACTGGCTGGCTCTGATGGGCTTGATAGGTTTGGTAGCTTTAGGGGAGGAGAAAGGAAAAGAGGAGCATAGCCAACTCCCTTGGAGGAGACCAGCCCATGGCTGGAAATGAAAACAAGAAGGACTGCTGGAGAGCTAGAGCTAACCCCGGCTGTGCCAAGCAACACAGTGCATCCCCTCCAAAAGTGTGGCTACGGTGGGGCGAATAGTGTCCTGAAAATGTATGAAGAGCTAGGAATCCACAGCACCACAAGAAAGGGAGTTGGGACCTGCAGAGAGAGGCGTGTGGGTCAAGGATGACTACACACAGACCCGCGGGCCCTAGGCAAGCCTTGCAAGCCACAAAAACATCAACATGGCTGGATATAGCTGATATCTGATGGTGTGATATGATAATGCTTGAGACTGGCTCCAGTTCAGTGTGTCTGTGGTAGAGCAACCTGCACAGAAGAGATTTGGGCTAGTGGTAACGATACCTATCATTACCAATATAATCAAGGAACGGACAAAATGGAAAATAATCATGCTTATTTTGAAAAAGACCCAAAGGAGGGCCTAAACTGGCTCAGAAACTTTCCATGGAGCGCATCTCCTGGATACCCTGCCATCACAGTTTCAAGAACACTTCTACTGGAAAGTACTGTGGCGAACAAGTTATGTGTGAGTATAGTGTCGCATGTATAAATATGGACAGGGATGACAGAGATATATGTATGTCTGGGCGTACACCTGTATGTTTGTATATGTCTGGATATACACACACTCACAGGCAACGTACGTATAGTATACTTATTAGATATGTTATGTGATGTATATATTATATATGTTACAACAGAGCACTTAATGAAGAGTGCGTTTCTGCCTGCTGACATCACCTTCAACAGAAACCTGAAGAGGAAGACCCTGCTGTCCAAAACATGGGGGATATGAAGCAGTACAAAGAGATAAGGAAACAACAAACACCCCCTGGGATCCCAGATTAGGAAGCAGGAAAGTGCTACAGCTGAAAGAGATCCCTGAGCCCTGCAGGGGCTATGAAATACCCATCTGAGGAAAATATCTGCTCCTGGTGGCAATTGTTAATGTCCTGGAGGAACCCTGCAAGACTGAACACTGGCAGTGGGTACTGCAGCATCTCTCAGGAACTGCTCTCCAGGCAGGTTGTTCTGGCTGTTTATAGCGATGCCCTACACTAACAAACTCTGCTGTTGCTCTCCCACTTTGATCTGAAAAGAAGATGTGGGACTGGGCATGGGACCTGACAGATATAGCCCTGACAGTCCAGGCAGGCTGCAGTGCAAGTTGTGCTGCGCAGAAAAAGGCAGATCTGCAGATTTCTGCAAAGAGCCTGAGACCCCAAGCAACCCCAGGATGACTGATAGCCCAGGAGTGCTCAGTACCCCGTGGTGGGTAGCCCACTGCCCTCCTCTGCCCAGCCCCTGCTCCTTCCTTCCCCGAGGGCAGAGCAGCCCAGGGTATGTTGAAGGTGGAGCTGCCTGGCCAAAATTAACATGCTCCTTGTTGCCTAATATGTGAGGACCCATTTCAGGGAGTCCCAAGAAAGCCTCAACCTGTCACACACAGGAGTGGAGGGCAGAGCAGCACCTTGCTTGCGTTAAACGTACCATCATGTGTTACCCTAGGCAAGGGAGTGCTTTTGTCACCATGATCACTGGGGTGTGATCGCTTACGGGAAAGCTTTCTTATCCCAGAGAACAGAATCTAAAGGGAAACAATTGGATTGCATCCCTGGCTCCAGCACACATAACTGAGCTCCCCAAATATTGCTTTAACAGAGAGTTGGACACAGAGCAGAACAAGGAGGGAGTCTCTCTTGCACGGCACGGTGACACCAAGCCCAGTTTCATGTAGTTCAGTGAAAAGGAAGAACAGCACCAAAAGCATCCTTGAAATTTGGCCAAAATCCGCTCAGGAGGGAGCTTCAGGTGCCACTTCGGCTGGGAGGTCAGGCCAGTGTGTGCAAGGTCAGATTCCTGTCAGAGGCGGCTCCGTTGGCTGCAAGGTGGTCCCTACATTAAATCTGAATTGGTGGGGGGCACCTGATGCACCTCCACCTTGGCCAGCACCATCAAGACTGCAGATGCAGAGTCCCTCTAGAGCTAGGAGCACCCTCAAGCACGGGGATGGCTTTCCTCAGCAGGGAGGGTGGACGGGGGCATCCCTGGAGATTTGGGGGGTCTGGAGTGAGGCACAGCATTTCCCTGCTGCCATGACAATGCCTGATGGCAGCCCCCTGCTCTGGCGGTGCCCTCCTGCCCCAGCTCCAAGGCTGCGTGCCAGACGCACTGGCCCTGCAATTTAAAGTTGGCTTGACCAGCAGGGAACAATCAAAGAGTGTGTCCAGTCTTAAAGAAAAGCGGGAGTGAGTCTGGGTTGTTTGTGGCAGAGGAGGTCAGACTGGACCAGGAGGGTGGAGGAAGGATCTGGTCTGAGGTTCCTCATATTCATGCAACTCATGCTGGGTCAGAGCCATAAACGTCCAGGGCAGGAAAGAGGTTACGTGAAGAAGGGTGGAAAAGGTAAAGCCACAAATACCCCTGTATGAAGGCCAGGATGGAAACATTCTGCTTAGCTGCTTAGGACAGAGGTTTATGATTTTTTTCCTATGCAGTTCAGTGGTGTTATCCACTGTAAAAAATCATTGGCCGTGAAGATATCTGATAAGAACTGAGCTGGCATCAGTTGGGAGAACAAAATGTCAAGAATGCATCAGGCTGCACCCCCAACTTTTACCAGCAGGCAGGACATTGGGCTGGGAACAACGTGTTGCTAGCCCTTATCTCTAATTGTCCTCCTGCCTAGCTTCTTTACTGCCTCCCAATGAGTGCAAATATGATGTTTTGAGAGTTGATCTTCTCCTAAGAACCCCTTCTCCTCCTACATCTCACCCTGCGTCCTGTGTTCCCCAATGCATAGCCTTGGCTGGTGGTGGGAAGTTTAAGGAGCTGGCAATGATGTGAGTACAGAGGAGTACCTATAATTTGGCTAGCTCTGCACTCCTAGGCCAAGGGTGACATAGTTTTCCCCATAGCGCAGCAAAAAGTAGCCATTTATAGCAAAATCTGTTGGCTCCCAAATGCTTTACAGCGAAGGAAAGCAAAAATCCCCTCGCTCACTTTTTTGGCAAGAAAGGGCATAGGAACAGTGGGGTGCTGAACAGTCTCAACCTACACCACAGCTGTCCAGGGTGCACCAGAGATGTCCCACCAGTTGTCAGGAACAGACACAAGGAAGAGGAACAGCTTCAAGGGGATCCAGAGGGCCGAGGTGGGGCATGCCGTGCACTTGCTTATGCAGCTGCTGAGGGGCTCAAGGGCTTTTCTTCTCCTGCCAGTGCCACATCCCCTTCCATCAACACTACTCCTCTGACCACAGCCTCCCAGGAGTGTGTGGTTCCCACCTCACCTCTAAAGGACTGGAGAGTTGTGTCCCCACAGTACTCGGTGAGTGCGGAAACTCATCCCACCGACATGTGAAGAGTTGTTTGTCTAACAATAACACAACACAAGGCGTCTGAGGACACTTTTGTCCCTCAGCAAGGTGGGGCAAGCTTTGTTAGGGTTGAATCACAGATGTTAGCTGGAAATTCAGAGAGGGACTGACCTCCCTTTTCCTGCTTGAGGCTTGGTAGAGTGAAGCTGTGAAACACAAGGCTTTTCTGTACCCCTTCCTTCCCCCTAGCTTGCCTCTAGCAAGGTTCCTTTCTCAAACCTTGCTTGGGAGGCTTTTCTTGTGAGAACATCCCTTGTGAGAACATCATATGGCCCCACAAGACACATCCTATGCTGCTCCCCTGTGCTGCTGGCAGTTCAGTTAATTTCCATGAACCCTCCAGCAAAAAACCTGCCTTTCCCAGTGCTTCTGAGGAGAGGGTGCAAGCCCTGTCCCTGGGGGTTGCTGCACCCTTCCCAGGCTGGAGGGTATCCGGAACCATCTCTCTGCTCTCCTTTAGGGCACGGCCAGGATGCTGAGCTGCGGTGGGGGAGGGTGAGCTTCCACTGATACCCTGGGAGCAATAGCATTGCTGTGCTCTCCCTGGATGCCAGGACAAGCCTATTCAAGCCTGAAAGGTGGTCAGGCAGAAGAGTATTTATGTAGCTGTATTTCTACAGCTGTAGCTGTAAGACATCTGTGGTCATGTATTCAAACAACTAGGTCTTGCCTGAGTGTTCAGGTATTAATATTCCACTGATGTGTGTGAAGACAGGGTAATCCTTAAGGATAATTAAGGATCCGATCTAGTTAAAGATGTCCTTGCTTACTGCAGGGGGGTTGGACTAGATGACTTTTAAAGGTCCCTTCCAACCCAACACATTCTGTGATTCTATGATAACACGGACAGAAAAGTCCTCTTATAGCATGGTTGTTACATACCACATGTGTGTGTTCTGGGGAGGTGGGTTCCTGTGTGTTGGCTGAGGATCCAGCCACCATGTGAGCGGAGAGCTTCATGCGAGGGGCTAACTCGAGGATGAGGCACAGAGAGGAGGAAGAGATGCTTAGCACTTCTTCCAAATTTGGTAGTAATCTGGGGATTTTGCGCAACTTCATTGATAAAATGGAACCAGCTATGTCATAAAGGCATGAAAGGGGGACTCTGCTGACACCAGTGCAACTTCCTTGATGCCAGTAATGACACATGAGGGTTTAAAGATGTCGATGAGTTCAGACAGCTGGTTAAAAAAACCACACTGAAATCCAGAACGAAAAAGAGGAAGGCTCAGAAAAACTGTAGCTATCTGGCTGCTTCCAGAGGAGGTGGTGAAGATCCTGCCTTCACTGCTCTGTCTGTGACCAAAATAGATCTTCCCCAGCAGATCCTGAGAGTGCTCATGCCAGTATTAAGTTTTCTTTCCTATCATACCTTCATCTTTCAGGGTGATCACACTGTTTCCACCAGCTTGTGCTGGATGCCAGCAGTGCAGCTGAGCTGTTCCTGACCCCTGGTCTGCAGTAATGAGAAGACTTTGCTTGAAGCCTGCAAGCCGTACCTGTTGCTTTGGGAGCAACATTCAATTCAGCCAAGACAGTCATTTTTTCACTGAGGAGGAGAAAGAAGGTCACTCAAAAATATTCTTTTCTCCAAGGAAAATCTCTCCTCATTTCTATTTGAATCTCTCTGGGGACGAATTGCCTCCTAAAAAAACCGGGAGAGCAGACAAATAAGAGCGTGTGGGCAAGCACGTGTGAGAAAAAGGAGGCTGTCGCACTGATTTGCTTTTGGAAAGGATTTTTAAAAGGGAAAAAAAAAACAACCAGAAAAAGGAACAGGAAAAAAGTGCCCGGATTGTTAGCTGTAGTTACAGTTGAAAACAACAGGGGAAAATGGCCTAACCAGGGAAAAGAAAACCCAACTGCCTGCTAAGCCTCTTCCACCTCTCCTTTGCCCATGGGCCCAGTTTAGGGCACTGGGACAGCAGCGAGCTGCGGGGAGACTCTTCCCAGCCGTTTCAGGTTGTAGCTTGACAACGTGGTAAACCTGACTGTAGGGCTCCTGACATCAGATCAAACACACCCCAGCCATGCCATATGCAGGTCAGATGAGTATAAACTTGTTGGTTCAAAACATTTTGCGAATTTTTTGAGACAGTAATTCTTGTGCAGCCAGGCTTCATGCCTGTGCTGCTCTGTTGGTTTTTTTTCTGGATCATATCTGCTGCCCGTCCTTCTGCACGTGGGATGAAGCCATCACGAGCACCATAGGATTGCTCTGGCTCTTTTGATAGAAACCCAGCCCTGTTACGCTGCCTCGGCCAGATCAGATTTATAGGGATGGGTAATTGCAGGTGGGCATGAGTTGGATGTAAATGATCAGATCCTCACCATCTAATATATATCACCAAATATATGCGTGGATAGACAGGTAGGTGTTGTGCAAATGAAGGGTTTCAGAAGGGTATTTGAAAGCCAGGTTCACCAAGTGGTACCACAGCTTAGTTGGGTTAGTTTGTCTGGGCGAGGGCCCACAACCAGAAGCTCCTTTGGCCAGCGCTGTTGCTGAGAAACTGTGTGGAGCTGTGTCCTCCGTAACAGCGCTTCTTGGCCATCTCCAGGCCCAGATCTGTTTAGCTGTGAAACCTGAGAGTAGTATCCTATGTCCAGCAGGTATGGAGACCAAGGTAAATAACCCTCAATAGAAACCACACTTATTAGGGAGAGAATGCGGGTTAGATTTCATAATTCACCTTGGGATTCATTCACCAGAGGCTGCTGAGCCCGTTAGTGCTGATGTTTATTTTTAACCCTGATTCCCGTCAGCTGTGGGTCCCAGTTCATGCACATGACACGCTGTCAAGAATCCTTTTTTTTTTTTTTTCCTTTAACATTTAAAAAACTGCTGTGATTTTTTTCTGCTAGCTGTTCAACCTCCTCTCCGCAACAGTACTGGGAGGAGCTGCCTGTGGAGAGTTTTCCCATTCCTCACGGCTGACTGTTTTCAAACCAGCCCTCACTTTCTGGCTTGTTTCTGCACATCGGGAATCCAGTTTGGCGAGCGCACTGGGCATGGGGGGGTGCTGACTGGGCAAGCCTCTGCGGGGGTGACACTAACTTTCCCAGGCATGGTGACCAGAGTCTCGTGCTCCTTAGGAAGTACAGCTTTTTTCCAGCTATAGTAGGAAAGTTCCGGTGGCATTTCACTGGAGAATTTTTTCGGTATCTCCTTCCCGATCAGATCTCCCCTCTGGGCTGTTTGAACTGGCTGTTTGCCTGACAGCAGCACAAGCCTCCCAGAGGCAGAGGGAATTTTTTGTGTACCATGCAGGAAATTTGGGGCCTTTTAAAGTGAAAGGAAGCACAGAAATGCAAGATCCCATTACTGTTGTTACCAGAGCTGGGCAAACTGGCCCTATTTGCTTTCCAGCCTTCTGAAGAGTCAGAGGGCTCAAAGGTTCACGCAAGTGAAGATGTTACCGTGTTTGGGAAGCCAGATGAAAGAAGCAGGGAGACAGATGATGTCATGGGAGGAAAAATGAGTGTGATGAGAGGGGTCTTATGAGGAGCGATTGAAGGAGCTGGGACTGTTTAGTTTGAGGAAGCGGAGGCTGAGGGGAGACCTCATCACTCTCTACAACTACTTGAAAGGACATTTTAAAGAGGTTGGTGCTGGTCTCTTCTCACAGGTAATTAGCGAAAGAACAAGAGGCTTCAAGCTGCAGCAGGGTAGGTTTAGACTGGACATTAGGAACAAATTCTTCACAGAAAGAGTGGTCAGACACTGGAATGGGCTGCCCAGGGAGGTGGTGGAGTCACCATCCCTGAATGCGTTTAAGAGTCGTTTAGATGTGGTGTTAAGGGATATGGTGTAAGGGAGAACTTTGTAGAGTGGAGTTGATGGTTGGACTTGGTGCTCCCAACAGGCCTTTCCAACCTAAATGATTCTATGATTCTATGATTTCGATCCCTCCCTATGGGAAGTAAAACTTCCCATAGGTACAGACCCTTCACCATACCTTTCATCAGCAAAGCCCAGGGGTCCAGAGGTTCTTGGGGTGGCACATGGAGTAAGGGGGAGAGAGGGAGGAGGGCTGCAGAGGGAGGAGAGGAGAGGAGCGGAGCGGAGCAGAGAGGGACAATAATATCTGAAGCAAGTGCAGGTAAGGTCTGGGAAAGCTTGCAGCAGGGAGCTATAGGAGAGTGCAGAAAGGGCCCCAGGTATCAGTTCTGTTTGGGAGCTGACGGCGGGAGCATGAAGCTGCGAGCAGGAGCTATGGGAGGTCCCTGGGAGGTGTGTTCAAAGCCAGGCTCCTGGGGAGCCTATCCAAAATGCTTTCCTGAGTATGTTTGTTTATACATTTCCACCTAATTGGGGTTAATCTGCTTCATGTTTTGGTTAATCGGCTTGTTCAGAGGCCTAATAGGTTGGAGGGGGGTGTTTTGCCCTCCTCCTGTTTTCAGCCCATGGAGTCAGGGGAGAGCGGCTGCTGCGGAGGGGCTCAGAGCTGCCTGCTGTCAGGTCTGGCGGAAAAGTGCTTTATCCCTTGAGGAACGGTGCTGGGTAGCAGGTCCCTGGGAGGGACTGGTGCCTTTCTTCTCCCTAATTAATGGGTCTCATGAAAACGAAGGATTACTGGGGGAAAAAAAAAACCACCTCGGCAAGAGCCTGGCACTAAGCGAGGCAACTGCTCTGTAGGGGTCCACGGAGGCTCCCAAATCCTGGTGGGTACCATCCACAGCTGGCCCCATGCCCTGCCCTCACCCTTCTGCCTCAGGGCCCCACCTCGAGCAAAGGAGGTGAGTGGATCAGGCACACGCCTCTGCTGGCCCTCTGTCCCCTGTGACCTTTGTCTTCTGGGAGCCCCTCTGTGCCCGTCTGCTGGGGAGGGGCATGAGTCACGGGCATCTCATGCAAAGTCTTCTGTGTCGCTTTAGGTTAAAGGAAATGCTGTTGTCACCAGAAGCACATCCCACCCTCTGAGGGTGGAAAAAGAGTCAGGAGGATGAGCTCAGCAGTGTAGCAAGAGCCCATTGCACTAAGGGGAAGCAGCTATAAATGCTGTCCCTCCTGCCAGACCCACGCCTAAAGTGCTGCTACGTGTGAGGTACCCATGGGACATGCCAGCGGTGGCTGTTCCACCACTTTGGACCTCCTGAGCTCAAGGCTCAAGGCTTGTCAAACAGATATTTGCCTTAATGCCTTTGTGCTTGCAGGTTGAGGATGGGTCTGACGCCTTCAGCATGCCACATGACGTGGTTTCCAAACTGGTTCCTAAAAAAACCTTTGTTCCCCTAGAGAACCACTGCAACACCCAGCCTGCAAGTCTCTCAAAGGAGACAACACGTAGAGGGTCTCAGAAAGCTCTCGGTTGCTGGGTGGGTAAAAAAAGGGAGCCCAGAGCCTTATTCAGAACTTGTAAGTCGCACAAAACGGGGGAGAACAAAACCCGGTCTGCCTTCGGGGCTGCTTGCACGTGCTCTCCCCAGCACGGTGACAAAACCACAGGCAAAACAATGCCGGCGGTGTGAGGACGACTGGCGACAGACGCTCAAGGTCCGGTGCTGTTTAATCATGGCAGACGCAACCTTACAGTTACTCAAATCCATCCTTGCGCTAGCTCGCCCCTGGCCGTCCCACAGCCCCCCAGCTCAGCCCTGCCTCCCCTCCCCGCCGGGGGGCTGCAGTGGGACCCAGCAGGGACCCTCCATGGGTTTCCCAACCTGCCCATGTGTCAGTGGGGATGGTGGGGCTCTGCATGCTCTTGCAAAAAGGGCTGTCCACGAAGCCTAACTCGTCCGGGCTGGGGAAGGAGCTGCTTGCTGAAGCCAAGGTCAGGGGACCGGAGCTGCTCCAGCTTCCCCCCCGCCCCGTTCTCTTTGTGCAAGGCGCCTGCTGCTCGTGCTTGGCTTGCCAAGCCCCGCAGGGCAGCAATTAAACCTCCATGTCTGGCACCGGTGTAGCGAATTCAGGTGGTTTCCAGTTGGGCTTTTTCACCTCCCTTCTGCTGGCGCAGGCGGAGCGTGCCACTGCCGCAGATATGGCCAGCCCCGTGGCCAGCCCCGTGCCATGGGGCAGCCAAGCTGGCTTCCCAAAAAAAGCAGGAGGGCTGCGAGGCCTGAGACGGGCTTTGCAGGCGATGACTCAGCCTGTGGGCATGGCGGGGGGGGGGGCCACACGCAGTCGATTTGTCAGGGGCACACGGGAGGGTGGTGACCAGGCAATGCCATCGCCGCTGAAGACACCCGGAGGCAGGTGCTGAGCCCCCTCTGTCACAGGCCACTGAGTCAAAGTCCCGCCTTGCCACCCCCCCACCTCTGCGTGGGGTGACTGAGTGCAGTGGAAATACCCTCCAGCAGGGCGGCCGTGTGGCATGTTGTCCTCTGGTGCTCCAAGTCCAGCAGCAGGGGTGGAGACGGAGAGTGGCTTGGTTCAACCATGACCATGGGCCAAGCGGTGGGGATGGTGTAGCCACAGCACCGTGCCGCCACCCCTGCAAGCATAAAGGGCCAAAGGACCCTGCACACCTTTGCTGATGGGCTGCTCTTGCTCTCCACATTGGGATTTCAAGCCAAACGCAAGCACAATGCCCAGGTGATCTCCAGGCTGTGCCCAGTACCTTGTGGCACAGCTGGGGCTCATCACCTTCATGATCATAAGTCGAGCTGATGGTCCATGCCTGCTGCTCTGGCTGGGACTGGCTCTGGGCCAGACTTATCCCTCTGAGGCAAGGTTGCAGTGAGGTGGGGATTGGTCTCTTTTCCCAAGTAACAGGCGATAGGACAAGAGGAAATGGCCTCAAGTTGCACCAGAGGAGGTTTAGACTGGTTATTGGGAAAAACTCCTTCACCAAAAGGGTTGTCAAGCATTGGAACGGGCTGCCCAGGGAAGCGGTAGAATCACCATCCCTGGAGGTGTTTAAAAGACCTGTAGACGTAGTGCTGAGGGACATGGTTTAGTAGTAACTTGGCAGTGCTAGGTTAATGGTTGGACTTGATGACCTTTTCCAACCATAACGATTCAATGACCCATCCACAGTAGCCTCAACATCAGTTGAGCTATGCAGCTCATCAGTTGAGCTACGCAGTCCCATGTAGTTGATGCTAACTCTATAAACACGAGTGGAACAGAGCAAATACGGTTACAGGGGCAATCTCAGCGCTGGGAAAACTGCTGAAATGAACTTAAGATGAAATAGTCATTTCACTTCTGCACCATGACGGGAAGGAAGAGCTTTGCCTGGCCTTGTTCACACAGTTTCATGACCTTCCATGACCAGCTCTCCAAAGTAGTATGTGGGTCACTCATTATAAAATCCTGTAACTGTTTTAGGCCAAACCTTATACTCCGTGTTCAGTGAACTTTAATAATTTTAGTCTCTAATTACTACATATTGCTTAGCTTGTAAATATTGACAAACATCTAGGGCCAACATAAAACATCTTCTGCCGCCTTCTCCATTACCCCTTGGTACCTGCTCCCTTCCCCAAGCATCAGAGCCCCGTTTGCCTCAGTCCCAGCTCCCTCAGTCCCGCCCTTATCCAGGCAACCACGTTAAAGAGTCTCAGTGAGGTGAAGCTTTCCTTTAACGTTAGCCTATGCTTGCTCTGGGCTTGGCTTCAGAACAGTTTTCTCTTGGGAGATGGCAACTAGACTGGTGAGTGACCACACAAAATGCAAGAGACGCTCCTGAACTGGTGCGAGATGTTACTCCAGGGCAGCAAGTGTAGCCGAGATGCACTCCTGCAGGACGTGGCTGCAAAGGAACCTCACCTTCACTACAGCACAAGGACAGCCTAGCAAGGAACCATGCGAGCTTGCAGGGCACAGGTTCAGCTCCGGCACAGATGCTCAAAGGTGTGGGACCCCCATCCTCCCTGCGAATACTCAGATCTCCATTCAACAAGGCCATCACCAACCTGACCACATTTTAACAGTGGCTGCATTTTGAGAAGGAAGCTGGACCTTTAGGGGTCCCTCCTCACCTCCATCTTTTATTCTAGTGAGAGGCTAAGGCTATTTAAAGGTGAAATGCCAGGGGGAAGAACAAGTGTTTTTGTTTTTTTTGTGTGCCTGCATCAGACAAGCAACACTGATTTTACAATGCCATTCTAAGGAAGTTCCAGGCACTAATCAAAAAGTTCAAGCAAGTGTCATGCCTGGGTGGAACAAGTGTGATTTCTGCATCACTGCTCCATCATCATCAGATCCAGTAAAAACCATCCCACCTTCTTCCTTCCTCCCTTAGTGCAACTACTCATCTTCCCTTCACAGCTGGGATCACCTCAAGCCCACTTGCATCAACTCAGCTGTTAGCATGGGCAGACTCCAACAATTGGAAGACGTAATTATTATTTTTTTAATGATGTCCAGCTGGGGGTTCAACATTAGAGCATCCAAGACATTTTAAAGCAGTTGCCACACTCAGTCTCCCCTTTTTTCCCTCCCTAGCGCTCCCTTTGCTGTTTATGTTGTTCAGTAGATGAGAGAAGTGACATGCCTTTAAAATAAAAAGGAACAAGGAAGGAGAGATGACAACATGTAGTTTTAACTTTCCATGCTGTGTTTTAGAGGGATCCTTTGCAGAGGTAGACATGTCTAAGAGGGGCACAGACCAGCAGTTCAGGAATAGGACCAAGGGCTTGAAGCATCTCCAGGTAGCTTTAGCACAATAGCACTAAGAGTACAAAGTTAGGACTCCATGGTGACTGTCCACATGCAGAAGGCCATCTCCCCCACTGAGTTCTCAGAAGTGAGCCATGCAGGCATTAAACAGTAAATCAAAACATATGGAAAACGGCTACATACTGAGAGGGAAGCAGCACAACCAACTTCAGCCCACAGAGCCAACTTGGAGTCCAGAAAACAGTGATGCCTTCCTCAAGAGTAGAAGATGTGGGACCCTGTACCCATGACGAGCCTCTGCTCTCACTCACAGCAGGCACAAGCCACTGTCAGTACAGGGCAAGTGCCATGCTGGAACAGGTGTGTGCATGCAAAGAGGACACTAGGAAACTCTACCCCTTGCTTGGCAAAGCAAGCAGGAAAATCAGCCTCAGAATTTTGAGAACAAGGATGCTTGGATCCAAGTGTCATTTAGTGGAAGCCTGTTCTCATCCTGAACCCAGCAAGCAAGTCACAGCCTCTTAAATGAGGCCAGAGCAGACATCCAGCAACCAGCTCTTCTCTCCACTCGGTGCTACCTTTGCAGAAAGTAGCCAAGATGCATAGTTAGAGGCCAGCAAGCTTCCTGAGCTTGCAAGCAGTTTGCCACATTAGGCACTGAGCTAGAGAGTGTGATGCACCAGAGCTTTTAAGAACTACATATGCTGTTATCTCCGGGTCAAGCAGCTCCCCTTCCCTGCTACAAAAATGGGAAGCCAGGGGCTAACCCCTGCTGTCATCACCACACCCTAAGCAGGGAGGAGAGGCTGCCTTGAACCAGGTTTTGCCTTGAGAAAAACATCCATCTAAGACCATGTGGGGGCATCCTCTTATAATCCATCTTTATTTGTAAAAATCCACATATAAAATCTTCAGTTTCCTTTTACAAAAACAAAAAGGCACATAAAACTACTCAAACTCTCATCCCCATGGACTGATGGTCGGACTTTCCCCCCACCCCAACCTTCCCCTTGCTTTCTCCTCCAGTCCATGTTTCTTCACGTTTCCTTCAGTTTCAGCTTACTCCTGCCCAGGCACGGTTCTGCGCTTGCAAAGATGAAGTACGCACACAGGGGAGATGGTGGAGAGGTGGCATGGGCTGTGCGTGGAATGTTTTACAGGCGCTTTTTAGTAGTAGGTCTCTTTTTCCACCCAACCTAAAGGAAAAAGAGGGAGAAAGAGTTAGTGTTAAGGCAGACCAAGTATAAGGTTCACTAGAGCTCATTTTAGGCTCTGAAAACTTGCACGGTAACATCTGAACTAGTAAGCGACCCGTCACAATGGAAAAATCTTGCCAAATTTTTGATGTGCTGCAGCTTTCAGGCCCTGTTCCAGCTTTCTAGAACGACCCAAGCATTAATCCATCTTTTCCATCTACTTCAGCGTATTGGTACTTTCATATACTGTGGGAGAATGCAGGGAGAGGAACAGTCCTTAATTTGGACTAACAGCACTGTTAATGTTGAAGGGAAAACACAGCAAAATACAGCCCTGCATAGCGCTCGGCACTGGGGGTCCTGGGGCATTGTCAGAACTTCTACCGAGCTCAGCAGCATGAAGAGGTGGGGAAGAAAACACATAGATAAGCAACATATTCTTACCACCAGGGTTGCGTCTGATAATGAGCTTTCTGACTTCATCATACAGGAATATGAGGAGGGAGTATGGGAAAGCACAGAACCACCAGGTCGGCCTGTTAGGGAGGGGAGACAGTGAGAACACAGGCAGCGGCGACACTCTTTGCCTAGCAGAGCTCTGACTTGATGGCACAGAAGAGTGCAGGAAGGCTGTCATGTCCCAGCTTGCCAGTGTGCCAGCTCCCTCAAGGCTGTGGTTCAGCTGAGAATCCTCCAAGCCAAGAATTACCACCAATTTTTCTGCTGCAGTAGGTTAATCCACTTTTGGATATTAATTCCAACGTGAGGTGTGCCATAGCACCTTTGTTCATCTCCGTTACAGCACCTCCCCACCTATCAATCTAGCAATATTTCCTCTAAGTACACATAACCTTTGTGCCCAGAGCCTTGCTCACTTGAACTGCGTTGGTTTCCCTCGTGATTTACACATGCTAACATCTAGCTGCTGCAGGCACTGGGCAGATGCTAGCCTTCTTGTTAGGAAACACACTTCAGCGCCGAATTCCAGACAACACTTCTGAACGAAACACAAGATGTATTTTTTTTTTTTTTTTGCCATGAGAAGTTTTATAGCACTTAAGCCAGAGGATTGTTCAAAGCCTGAGAGTAAACCCTGCCATGAAGTGTTGCAATGCTATTGGGCAATGCTTAAGATGCTGGCACCCTCCCAACTGTTAGGAAAGTTACCATGCACCAACCAACTGGTCATCTGCATCTACGTAGCATCTTCCATGGAAATAGCACAAGTAATAACGTCTTTTGAAAGGTAAAAAAAGGCACAAGATGTCTTTAGCAAAGACAAGTCATCTGATCTATGTTTCAGAGCAGTTCAACTGGCTTTCTTTGGAGGTGCAGTCCCCTATCCATAAAAATACCCCAGGCAAGTACAGGAGCAACTGCACTACAGTACACTGGTACAACTGAAGTTGCGTAGCTGATTTTTTAGTACAGCACTGAACTGTAGGCTCCCCATAAGCATTCCCACTAACAGTAAAGCAAAGCAAACCCGCAGTGTGCCACGCTACAACAAAGGATCACTTGCCCCCTCTAGCCTGAGCTCTTTTAAGACTAGAGGTTTCATGCTCCACAAGCCCACAACTACTTTTATCCATCTCCCCACCCAAGCACTATTGTTCTGTGGTACAGCCTGCTGTATAAAAAGCATAATGCAACTTACTTGAGAGGGTACATCCTTAGAGCAACATCCATCCCAGGGCAGTAGGAAAGGAAGGCAGCCAGAGCAGTCTCCTCAAAGAGACCAAATATTAAGATCTTGTTCCTAGAAGAAACAGGAAAGCAGTCAGGGACAGAGTACCTTCACGGATGACATCCTAGAAAACAGCTAGTTGCCACATGGTAGTCAATGGAAACAGATATTCTGGTCTAGCCCAGAAGTCCATCAGGTGCGGACTACCAGGCCATCAGAGAGGATGGCAGAGTTGTCACAACGGTCTTTTATGTCTCTAGACAAAGATAATCCAGTTCACAACTAAGTCAACCGGCAATTGCCTTCATCACAAATTCAGAAGGAGCCTGGGGTTCATACCACCAGATCTCCCAAGACATCAGCTGCTCTGCTGCTGCACAAGGCTGTGTGCTGGAATATGTCACTGTCCTTTGAGGTGGGCAGCTCCCACGCACAATGGCAGCGGAAGTCAGCATTTCACTCTGTCTCAGCCTGACAACTGTAGTAGGTACTACAAGAGGGCACCCAGTCCCTCTTTTATCCACTACCAAGGCACTAGACTGTTCAAGATTTAAGCCAAGATGCCCAGACACTGCTGGGACAAAGAACTAGAAAGCCGTATGTTGGAAAATGTGTAGAGTCCAATTCTAAATCCTCCATGGACAGCCTGACTTACTTCATTCCCTGCTGGAAGACAGAGTTTCTTCGGGTCTTACAAATGATCAAGTCTGCCCACTGCACAACCACAATGCTGACAAAGAAGGCTGTATGGCAAGTGAACTCCACTATTTTCCTCTGTTCGTAGGTCTAGGAAACAGACAGAGCAGAGAGCGTTCGTTCAGATATGCTGCTGTTTGTTCAGCGTTCATTCAGTTCAGCTGTGCCTCAAAACTTACCCATTGCTGCCCATAGCTGTCTTCCACATCATTAACCCACCGGTCATCCCACTGAACTCTGATCCCTAGCAAGCCAGAAGGCCAGAACCCATTCTCCGCCATGATTACAAAATAGGTGAAGAAACCTCCAAGGGCCTGGATCATACCTAAACAGGTAAGAAAAGACGATAAAAGTGACAACGGTACTGTGAAGAGCAATTACGACTGAGAGTAGTTTCAGGAGAACCCAACCACCTAAAAAAAATTACCCCTTGTGGGGCTCAGTCTCCCAAGCAGCAGCTATAGAAATAGTTCACACTAACATCAAACTCAGCTGCAACCCTTTTGCTGAGCAGCTTCTGCTCCCAACTTTGTACAGAATTACTTCTGTTCCACCCTATGCTGCAATGGCATGGTACTCAAGGACACAAGATAAAACTCCCTTTGTATTCCCATTAAGCCTTGCCCACCCCCAATCCTTGCAAAATACAGTCAAGAAGGTTCCCAAGGTCTGCTGCAATTAAGCATGAGCTCCCGTCCTGTGAACTGGGCACATCTCTGTAGCTGCCTTTAATCAAGGCTCCTAATACTGTGTGTTTAGGGACATGCTGGAGAGAATCCTTTCTTCTAATTAAACTAACAATGGGATCTATGTTCTTGCTGAACAAGTCTGAACCAGAGGAGAGCTGGTTGTCGGCCAGTTCCTTTACAGCACTATGCAATTAAAAAAAATTACTGTGAAAGCGATTCAATGGATCAAGCTGCACAAGCCACCGCTATATGCCATGGGGCAGAACCATGGCAAATTCTTAACAGCCTGACGTTCTGGTTCAGACATACCAAACCTCAACCCCACCAAAATAAGCAGAACAGTCACTGATTCAGGATGGCATATAACCCCTGCCACCACCAAGTTCAAACCAGTGCCACAGAAAACAGACCAGCTTACCAATCTGCCCATAGGCCATGCTGATCAGCCGTTCATTCACCAGCTTGTCTGTTTTGGGATTTCTGGGCTGCCTCTTCATGATGTCACTCTCTGCTTGCTCATATGCCAGGGAGATAGCAGGGACCTTTGGAGGTGGTAGGACCACTGTTAGAACTGTTTCAATTTTCCACTGTATACAGCCTTCCCTGCCCCATGTTTTCAGCCTGAGGCACAGCACTGCCTAAAAGCTCTAGCTGTAGTATTCAGGAAGAACATTATCCCATCCCCAGTTTGTCCTTGCATGGAATTGAAGGGTCCTCAGACTCAAGAGAGCCACAAGACAGGGAGTATCAAATGGTCACTTATTTTAAATCAGAACACTATAGAGAAAACTATATTTAAGCATTTTCCTTCCACCTGTCCTCTCTCTAGGGTACCTAACAATACCCACATTTCTTCTGGAAACAACAACAACAAAAAAAAAAGGACATTCACCATGTCAGTTCCCAAGTCAATGCAGAGGATGGTGACTGTTCCCAGTGGAAGGGGTATGTTCGCAATGATGAAGATCAGGAACGGCGTGATTTCAGGAATGTTACTGGTCAAGGTGTAAGCAATAGACTTCTTTAGGTTATCAAAGATCAGACGCCCTGGGGCAAGAGGGAAAGAACAACATAACTCTCACTTATCAGCAAAAGGCAGCCAAGTAGCTCATAGGCAGCTTCAGTGGTAACACTGAAAAGGAAAATGCTCGTGCAACAAATTTAAGAGTTCTTTTGCATGTAAGGGTGAGACAGCGTGCTCTGTGCACAGCATCACCTATACAAAGTCCGTTTTTGGTCACAGCAATCAGGGTTCACTGCATACAGCAGCAGGATACTAAGCTCTGGCTTCTGAGGATCAAGAGCCCCTAGGGTACCCCCTGTTCTGCTTCTGTTTGAGAGCTATTGCTCCATCAGGGAGGAAACTGTGTCAGACTCAGCTGGCAAAGATGACTGTAGGGTCAGTGTTAGGCAAAAAGACAAAGTAGCTTTTGTTACTCATCTGCTTCCTACTGCTTCCAGCCCAAAGGATCATGCTGGTCCAATGGAAAGAGACTTTAAGGGAGGAGGAAAGTGCCACCCTCCTTGAAAACACTTTTCAAGGAGACATGCTCAAGTGAGGAACAACCCTCCAGACACCTTTATTTCAGAGGGAATCAGTAAGTAACACTGCTGAAGCACACCACACTTCACCACCACTGTGCACAAGTTATAAACTCACCTTCTTCAACGCCAGTGACAATGGAGGCAAAGTTATCATCCAGCAGAATCATGTCGGCTGCCTGCTTGGAGACGTCTGAGCCAGCAATACCCATAGCAACACCAATGTCGGCCTTCTTCAGGGCTGGGGAATCATTCACACCGTCACCTGTCACTGCTACAATGGCACCCTAGTCACAAAGGGAACAACAGAAAGACTGAAATAATCTTATAAGATGTTTTGGGCAGAAAAGTTTTCTCCTGTCTTTCAGGACGTGAAGCATAAGAAGCTATTTCACTTTGCTGTAAAGAGACCTCAGTTTCCCCTTGTCCTCCCCTCACCCCTTTCCCCATTCTCATCAGGCTTATCAGAGAACCACGCTGCTCTCTCCAAAATAGATGTTAGACAATATATAAACATGTTGAATCCTCCTCTCACAAGGATCTCCAGACCATTTAGGAATTAAGCATGTTAACACATCCTAGGATTAGAAGAAAGCTTCAGCACAAACTGAAGATGTTTTCCTGCAAGACCCTTATATTTAGGTATTGTAGAGCAGTCCGACATCAGCAGCTGAAGGCTGCTGGCGGACAGATCTAGTCTCTCCCTTTACCTGAGGGCACTGAGAAGACCAAGCCCTACCACTTCGGAAGGCAGCACTGATCGGTAGTTTTATATATGTCTGGGGCCTTCTTCAATATGAAGCCCTTTGACTCCATCTCTTTACCTGTCGCTGACAGCCTTCCACAATTATAAGCTTCTGCTGAGGAGATGTCCTGGCAAAGACAATTTCAGTATGATGCATCAGGATGTCATCCAGCTGCTCACTAGTCATGTCCTTCAAATCTGAGCCATGAACAACACAAGCTTTGGCATCCCTGCAATCAAGAGACAATAAAGTGTTTTACTTCACAAGTTAAAGTAAGTTTCCCATTAGTTGTATTTTCTCCATAAAGCTGTGGCTCTTCAGTGCTCTAGGCAAAGACCAGCTCCTGCTGTGACTAAATACTAATCCAGGCTGCCTCTGTATACAAGTTTGATGCTCCGAGTTTAAACATAGATGGGAAACACAAGGAAAGAGACAACAAGACAGCACTAAGCAACAGACAAAGAGCCCCATGAGCAGACTAATGCTTTCTATGGCTTTTTAAAAATGCATCAAGGCAAAAGCTAGTTGTTTCCACAGCTCCTGGCCTCTGCACGAAAGGAACCCCTGGCTCAGGCAAGTTAGCTTCCAACATCACAAGAGACGCTGTGGTCTTACACAGGCAATCTTTTTGCAACAGACTGATGATCTACACGTGGCTCTTCAGAGAGCTCATGCAATGTCAGTTCAGACTTTTACACTCTTCAGCAACAAAAGCATGCAACGTTATATTTAGACTGCTTTGGTACCCTGCACGCTACAGGAAAATACCACCTCTGTAAGCCAGCATACCATCCCTTATAGGTCTAGGAGACTATCCACGCAGCTCATGACATCACCCAGTTTAGACAGGGAAATTCCTTCCCCACCCTTACAGCCAGCTGCTGACCTGCTCAGTCACACAGCCCAGTGATCCCCAGTCTGCACTGCTAGGCTGTGAAGTTACCCTCAAAAAAAAAAAATTAAAAAAAGAAAAAGAGAATAATTCAGCCACAATACTTGTCTTCCCCCATACAATTCATTCCACAGGGTGTCTCTATTCACAGTTCATAAGCTACATGGCTACCCTCCAGCCCAAACACAGGCTGGGTCAAGCTAAGCAATGCAGACAGCCCAGCCATTCTGCAAACAGCCCATGTATGCCAAAGCACATTTTCTGAGGATGCCTCAGTTCTGTACTAGGCTAAAGGCAAACATTAACCCCTAAGAGGAAGGAATTACATTTTCACATTTATTCTGCCTCTAGACAATGACTAGTGTCAACTGCTTCGCCCAGCCCAAGTCCTGCTCACTTTGCCCATCTGCAATCAGACCCAGAATAGAGTCTGAAAGCAAGAGGGGCAGAACTGGGCTTTGCGCGATCAAGTTTATAGATGGCATGTCAGTTCTTTTCTGTAAACAGTATAAAACAGTTATACAAAGTTTACTTTTGGTAGCCCATTCAACCTGGATTGTGACTAACAAACTAGGCATTTTCTTTTTACTAGAGTTTTCCCCACGAACCTGTAAGTTACCTAACTAAACAAACTTGACTAAGTATATGTTTAGGGACAAAACTAGACCTAGCCTCTATTTAAAGATCTGGAATTGCAGGAGTACATGGTTTTCAGGCTCTGCAGCAGCATTGCTCAAAAAAGCCCCCAGACATCCACCTCCCTCCCCCGTGTCACTTCAGATACTTTTACCTGCCCCCTACAGTGGGCAGTACATGGTGCTTGTGCAGCGACATGAACCAGGTGGGGCAAATGCTTAGCTCAGGAGGAAAAAGTTGCCCCCCAAAGAGACTCCACCCAGCCATCTGTTTCTTTCCCCCACCTTGGGGACAGACCATCAGGACACACAGCTATGGGGCAGAGAAAGGACAGAAGAAACTGCCCAGGTTTTCTGTATAGGGCTTACTTCTAACTACTTCCCATGCACATTCAAGAAAGACTTGTGCATTCCTCACATAACTCATGATACCCATTGAGGAGCCACAACATGCTGAGCTAAGCAAATGCCAAGCTTTTCATGTCTAGAGAGATGCTGAAAGATTATCCGAGGCAAGGAGAGAGACAAATGCTTAATTCTTTGAACAGTTTCGGCCTTCCCCACCAGTCGGTACCTAGGGTTGACCTGGCTGACGGGAATGTTGAGTCGAGCAGCAATATCTTCTACTGTTTCATTGCCCTCAGAGATGATGCCGACACCCTTGGCAATGGCTTTGGCTGTGATTGGATGGTCTCCAGTAACCATGATAACCTGAAATGCAAGCAGACTACTGTGAAAGCCTTGCCTGTACTGCAGAGCAACACTGCCCAAGAGGCAGGGTCCCTTGAGGCTGAAAAGGCCACGTGGCTTTTGTTCTAACAGCCAGCCCTGGCACAGAGCAAGCCTGAGGTACAGGCAGTAGTAACCTGTTACCAGTATGCAAGGGATTGAGGTGGATGGAAGACAAAGAAAACTGTTAATCCTGAGTCAACAGATCCAGTTCCGTTTCCAACCTGTGCTTCGCTCTTTCACCTCAGTCAGTACTGTGGGACATGCAGAACACACCTGAGACAAATCACATGCTCAGGCACACCATACCATCAGTGCCTGCCAGTGCCCTAGCAGTTTGGAGTCCAACTCATTTTTCAGGCCATTAACATAGAAACTTTTGTATTTAAGTAAGAAGTGAAGCCTGAAGCGGTACTAATTAAATCCTGATCAATACTTCTCTTCACCCACATTACAGCAAACACACAGAGTGAGGGAAGCCCTTTATAGCCACAGGTATAGAGCGACGTGATTTTGAACACAGGAATAAAGTACCTTGATCCCAGCGCTTCTGCATTTGCCAACAGCATCTGGCACAGCAGCACGAGGAGGGTCAATCATAGACATCAGTCCTACAAAGCAGAGCTTGTCTACAGGGAAGTTCACCTCGTCTGTATCGAACTGGAAGCCTTCAGGGAACTGATCATCAGGCAGAGCCAAGTGACAGAATCCTGTAACACATCAAACCCGTGTTTACTCTGTTCCAACATATCAGGAGGCAGAGAGCGCACAAACACTTATTGCTTCTGCAAACAGCCACACAAGAATAACAGGACAGCATCAGAGGTTTAGCCAGGGCTATTGAGGCAGGAGTCACGCTCAGATTCTGATAACCAGTAGCTGTTGCTAGGTGCCCAGACGCAGCTTGGTTCACATGCAGTGGAGCAAATCTAATACCATGTGGCCCCATGGAGACTAAAGGTCCCAGATGCTTTGCTTCATTTTGATCTAGGCAACCCAGCTGCTGGGCAAGGTAAGACCCTGCAGGTCGCTTTTTAGATTAAAGGCTAAAGGCAGGACTGTTCCCACATGAATTGCTGAAGTGACCTTGACTCAACACTACAGTTACATTGCAGGAACTGTGTACAACCCTACACTTAATCTGTGGGAACTCTGCATGGGAGCATGAGGGACAAATCTTTTCCAATTTATTAAGGCTGCTTTTCCTTACCTAACACTCTCTCCCCAAGGCCTCCCAACTCAAGGTAAGCATTCTGAAAAGCATCTTTCATTTCCTCATCCAGTGGTTGCTCTTTGCCATGAATAAGAATGGTGCTGCAGCGATCCAAGATCCTCTCTGGAGCTCCCTTCATCACCAGCAAGTAACGGGATTCTGATGTATTTGCATTTTTGTGGATAGACAGCTAGGGTGGAAGAAATGAAACCATTTTATAGACATGTACTGTGAGGGTCATGAGTAACACCATCACTCTGTTTTGTGACTACAGTAGCTCAGGACAATTTGCAATATTTGGTTCTAGTTTTCATTTAACTGCACTTTAAAGAGGTTCACAAACTAAGGAATTACTACATATTCCTTAACATTAACATACAGCCTTTTTTTTTTTTTGCATCCAAGTTCGACTTGCTGAGGTCATTTCCCAGATTTGAGTTCTTCCATTCTCTGTGCACCGCTGCTGCACAGGCAAGAAGTGTGTCTGGTCTTTTCTCAGCAGCTGACACCTTAATGTCAAGGCAACTCCAGAAGCTCTTGCACAGTTTAACTAAGTATGGTCCATTAACTTAAATTTATAGCCTTGTGCAGTCTACAAGAAAGTAATGGCTGGGCAAGATTTTGGTACCAAAACAAGTTTTGAGGCACACTGTGTGCAAATTTACATAAGTGCTTCACACAGCAACTCCCCCTCAAGCAGGCATGTGCTTACCTGATACTTGTTAGTAGAGTTAAATGGTATTTCCACCACTTTGGGATATCTATCTCTCATCTCCTTGACAGAACCACAGCACAATTCAATGCATTTCAGAAGTGCAGACTCAGAGGCGTCTCCTGCCACTGCTCTCTGAGGAAAGAGACAACTATCAAAGCGTACATCCCAGTAGACTCACCACAGAGTATCAGACATTCAAAAAAAACCCAAGTGTATTCATCTCAGACCAGTCTCCCAGCTTCTACATAACACGATATAAGAGCAAAGAATAAATAATTCTATTATCTAGTACTGACAAATACTGCATTTCAGAATGTCAGGCCTCCTAGCCTGAGAGAGCAGCAGACTTCTGCTGCCAAAGTCAAGAAGCCCTTTTAAAGGGCAGAGAAAGTCAGATAACCAGGTGCCATCAGAGAAAGAGAGGCTGAAGGGTAAACTTTGAGAACTGCTGTAAGTTGCTTGCCATCAAAAGCAGCAAATGTGAGAAGACGACAAGTGACATGCACACAGAAACACTTGTATGTGCTCTCCCACCCCAATATAAGATCAACTTATCAAGCCTCTGGCAGAGAAGATTTAATCTGTCTGTCCCTCCTCCCCTGTAAGGTTAGCAGTGGTAAATTGTAGATGGGGGTTCTCAGCCCTGGAGATCTGTGTGTGCTCAATATCCTACTTGAGTTTCCTCTGCTGCAATTTAAACCAAGTATTTCTTGCCCTTCTGGTCTGTGTCCCTGAAGAAATTTTTTTTTTTTTTTTTCATTTTTGTACTGCTTTTTGGTATCTAAAGACTTTAAAAAACTCATTCCTCCCAAGTCATCCTTAAATGGGAAGAACTCCAGCTCTTTATCTTAGTTCTAAAAAACATGACCTGAAGCTATAGTCAGAGGAGTGCTAGGGAAAAAATAGTTTGTTCTATCATCTCTATTACCACAGCATCAGAACACCCTTGGGAAGAAGTTTACTAAGCAATATGACTAATATTTGACAGATTATAAGCACTGTACAGTTAGTTTCAGCCCTTGGCTAGGTCACAGTTCAGAAGCAGGAATCTGAATTCATGTTATGCCAGCATTTGCACCAGCGCTAAACCAGCAAAGGCTTAAAAAGCTAAGACTGGCCAGTGAGAACAGACTGGCTAAAGACAAACAGTCTCCCACAACTGCTGCTCCCCCGGCTCTGGTGTCTACTTCTCCCAGCTCCCAGAACTGGGTGCTTGTATCTTTTAAGTGGACAAATGCCAGAGATAGTGATTCTTGGAACAGCCAGACATTGGGAAATGCCTAGGAAAGCTTTCTGTTCTTTCTTAGCCCTGTCTGAAGTATCTGACCTCCTAGACAGACTGTAGATGCTAGTGGATGGCAAGGAATCTGCTGTGGGAAATGTATCTTCCCAAGTCCCATCTCCTCTGCCCGTAGCACATCTGTAACAGTGCTAGACTAGTGTAGAGAAGATTAAGAGTGTCAGATACCTCTGCTTTGCAGTTATGGGATGTAATCTCACTACCATTATGGGAGAACAGTGAAGGCAAACTGGACAAATGCTTCTTTTAGGAACTCACCTTAAGAATTGGTACATTTTCCTGATTGGCCTGAAACACAGCACGGTTGCAGAGACCTGCAACTCTGGACAAAGCAGTCCAAGTAGCTGAGCTCTTGTCAAAGGAAGCACCTGAAAGCAGAGGAACAATGTCAAAAAGTCTCCCCACGCCATGCACCCCACACACACACACAAAGTAGAATCACATAAGCCCAAAAATCACACAGGCTTAACAGCAAGAAGCCGTTACCTCAGAAATAGGAAAAACTTAGAGCCTGTTAGCACACTATACCTCTTTTACTCCTCCTGCCTTCCCAGATACTTGATGAGCAACTGATTATTTTAAGACACAAGGGTGAAATAGCAACAATGCAAAAAAACACCTCTGCTTTCAAGATTCCAATAACAGCTGCAAACAGCAGCAGCAGAGGCAAGGCTGACAAAGCCAAGGAATTCCAGACAGATAACACTCCTTCAGAGAGGCTTGAGGAAGGGACGCTGGGTTCCATTTCCAGGTTGTTTCACTTTATCCATCACCCAGGAACTGGATGAAATAGCTCCCAAAGGAACAATACTCAAACAAAAAAGAGATACTGCTTCTCCCATGCTGGCTCTTAAGCTAGCTTCAGGGGAGATGAATTGAACAGACAGTTAACTGATAAGCTAATGTATTTTCTGTGAAGAAAAATCTTCTAGGTTTACTTCTACTGCAGCCAAGCCAACCATTGCCAGGCCAAAACCAACTGGTTCCAAGTAACACTTTATTTATAGCTTGTTACTTTGCACTAGTGTTAGACACCAAGAACAGCAAAGCAGCTTTTTAAAGTGGTTCAGACAAGCACAATATTTTGGAGTGGCTGGGGACAGGGAGCAGGGTGTAGCAGCACCACTGAGAAAAGTTTATGCTAATAACATGTTGCAACAACAACATTTCACAAGGTAGATGACAGCTCATGAACTCCTGAATTTGGTAGTACTAAACAGTTCTGGAGAGAAGTACCTCTCTCTCAGTTGCACAGCGCTCCTGAGATTTCAGATTCTTATCAACATCTAGAAGAAACTTCCTGCCAGTCACTTCCTTCATTGCTACCACTCTGCAAACACACCTAGGATGTTCTGGGAAACCCCCTGTTCAAGGGCAGCCATCTAGTTCAATATGGGAAATTTCCGTCTGTGTTTAGTCTCAAGGAATTTATTATCAGGGTCAACACCTCTGCTGTCCACACTTTCAGCAGGCTTAAGATGGGCCAATTTCATCACATTTTGGCAAAAATAATCATGTACTCTGAAGTACAGAACAGCAAATATTTCTACATACGGGACAGATGTAAGGGGCTGAACATTAAAGAGGCTCAAATTCTGACGGAGCCATGCTGGGCAAAAGCAGCCTATATGGAGTTTATGGATTAAACAGAACTGTACTACAGTGAAAAGCTTTCTATCGGTCACCCCAAGTCCTTTAATACTCATTGTAGATCATATGTTACATGTCCTTGAACAGTGAACTGGACTGGAGAGCTAGAAACATGGGTTCTTAGAAGCACAGGAAGCCTCAGAAAAAGCCATGTTTTAATGAGATGCCTCAAGCACAAAAGATGGTCTTACCACTCTGGTTCTCTGTAGTATCAGCCTCATGAATCTGATTGTCAAACCACATGTGTGCAACCGTCATGCGATTCTGTGTCAGAGTGCCTGTTTTGTCAGAACAGATAGTGGATGTGGAGCCCAGGGTTTCCACAGCTTCCAGGTTCTTCACCAAACAGTTCTTACGCGCCATACGTTTGGCTGTTAGTGTCAGACATACCTGGAGACACAGATGATGACAGGTTAGATGCACTTGTGTACTAATACATTGCTACCCAACTTATTGTGGGCGTGGAATGACAGCCAGCTTCCATGCCCTGCAGCGATTCCCTAACTCCATGCTCACCCTGTCAGTGCAAAATGAACAGCTATGTTTAGGCCCAGCTGCTAGCTTTAAATGACATTTTCCTCATCACAAAACCTCCAGAAAAGGACTCAACAAGGCTTCATTCTCCTGATTCACAGTGCATTAGGAAGGGAATAACATGCCCCGGCTTAACATTTTAGTTAAAGTTGCAGCTCGCTAATCATAGAAACTCTCAAAATAGGTGGAGGCAGGCCACACATGAAAAGGCCGCAAATAGTTCTGGTGATAGGGCTGCAACTTACTGGTGTAGGAAGTGACAAGCCCCAGCTACCCTTTCTTGCCAGAGGCTGTTATCTGCTTCCAGCTCCCAACTGTTCATTCCCTGGCTCAGTTGCTGTTCTGCTTCTTAAGGCTGCATGGACACTTCTAGCCCTGTCCACCACCACCTTCTACACAGCTGAGCACACCCAGATACTCCCACCATCTCCTTGGGAAACCAAACTCATAAGAACCTCTGCCAGGTGCCAGATCAAGAGCTGAGACTAGAGTGAAGCTTGCTGGATGCTCTGCCAGCCCCACAGGGCTGGAAGGGTTGGTGTGCAGGGGGATGTAGAAATCCTTAACAGTTTTGACATGAAGGCCACTTTTTGCCACAAAAAAAAGGCAAGACAACTCCGGAACTCCTAGTCTTGCTCATTTCACTTCTACACTGCCAAGCCTCTGAGCAGATCTAGCTTAGGAACCCATCTTCATTAGAAGAACAGCTGCATAACTTGACATCGATTTGGACAACTAGTCTGACTACACTGAATTTATAAAAATCTATCCCTACACACTCACCACACAGAGTACCTTCCATTACTTTAACACCTCTGCACCCTGAACATGAAGCACTCCACTTCCTTAAGAGCCATATATGTAACTCCTTCAATCTTTTTTTTCCAACTTTGCTCACCGTGACTGTTGCAAGCAACCCCTCTGGGACATTGGCAACAATGATCCCGATGAGGAAGATTACAGCCTCCAGCCATGTGTACTCAAGGATGAGTGAGAGAATGAAGAAGGTGACACCCAGGAAAACAGCCACTCCAGTGATGAGGTGGATAAAGTGCTCGATCTCCATGGCAATTGGAGTTTTTCCCCCTTCCAGTCCAGAAGCCAGACTGGCAATACGGCCCATCACAGTGCGATCCCCAGTGCTAATGACAATGCCACGGGCAGTACCTAGAAGAGAGCGAGACACACGTTTTAGAGAACAAAAACCCTTCCCTAAACACACTAAACGAGTTTGTTCAGATTGTCCTAAAGTTTAGCACGCTTTGCCCAATACAATGCAGGTAGGCATTCCCATGGCAAGGTCTCCCATCACAACTTTTTTTTTTTTTTTTTTTTACTTTCTAGCAGCCTAAGAAATAAATGGAGATACGTGCTGTACACGATTCCTGTGTGACTGGCCAACCTGTATGCTCTCTCCCTTCTACCCCAGAGAATCAAGTGCCAATTGCATAGGGAATTAGAGGAAGCCATCTTTACGCAGTAGACAGTGTCCTTTTCCCTCCTTTCAGGGGAGGTCCATTTCTCTCCCCCAAGGCTCTTGAGAAAGACCAAGAATATCCCTCAGTACTGCAGGGTTGGGATTTTTTGGGGGAAGAACAAACATGGTGCAGTTTGCTGCTCAGAATCTGTCAGCAGAAGACACAATAGGAGTCAGGCAAAATTCTCCACCATCACTGAACAGTTACAAACCCTGTGGGTATGGAAAAGATGCTCTGGGCTTCAGCACAAAGAGTACCTACCACCATACTCTGAGCAGCAACAGAAGTTCTGTCAGATATTTGAAATTCCTGCTTTCTGAAGCAGCTGTATTATTTCTTATAGCTCTGCTTAACCATCTCAGTTCACATTATTTATCTGCACTTTAATGCTGCTGTACACAGAGTGTACCCTCAGGCCTTTGGTGACGATACAATACTGGGAGGAGTGGTGATGCACCGGAAGGTTGTGCCGCCATTCAGCAAGACCTGGACAGGCTGGAGAGTTGGGCAGAGAGAAACTTAATGAAGTTCAACAAGGGCAAGAGTAGTGTCCTGCACCTAGGGATAAATAACCTCATTCACCAGTGCAGGTTAGGGGCTCACCTGCTGGAAAACAGCTCTGCTAAGGACCTGGGAGTCATGGTTGACACCAAGTTGACCATGAGCCGGCAACATGCCCTTGTGGCCAAGGTGGCCAGTGGTCTCCTGGGGTGCATTAAAAGGAGCATGGCCAGTCAGTTGAGGGAGGCTATCCTCTCCCTCTACTCTGCCCTAGTGAGGCCACATCTGGAGTACTGTGTCCAGTTCTGGGCTCCCTAGTTCAAGGTAGACAAGGAACTACTGGAGAGAGTCCAGCAGAGGGCTATGAAGATGATCAAGGGAATGGAGCACCTCTCTTATAAGGAAAGAGTGAGAGACCTCCATCTGTTTAGCATGGAGAAAGAAGAATGCGTACAAGTATCTAAAGGGTGGGTGTCAAGAGGATGGGGCCAGACTCTTTTGAGTGGTGCCCAATGACAAGACAAGGGGCAATGGGCACAAACTGGAACACAGGAAGTTCCACCTCAACATGAGGAAAAACGTCTTTACTTTGAGGTTGGCAGAGCACTGGAACAGGCTGCCCAGAGAGGTTGTGGAGTCTCCTTTCTGGAGATATTCAAAACCTGCCTGGACATGATCTTGTACAGCCTGTCCACAGTTAGTGCTGCAGAGTCTTCTTTGCCCATCATACACTATTGCAGTTGGAATGGGCAAAGCCTTTGCTGGGAAATTCCAGCCTGCTCTTGCATGGTAGGAGTAGGTTACCAACTAATACACTGAACTCACACAGCACTTCTGTTGCTTACCCATGCAGTTCAATCCCTAGCATTGTTAATAATTTTGGGAAGTAGGGGAGTCCCATACCTTCCACACAGTTAGTGGAAAAGAAGGCAATGTTCCTGGTCTCCAGTGGGTTCTCATTGGAGAAGTCTGGAGACCTGGTCTGAGGCTCTGATTCACCAGTAAGTGAGGAGTTATCCACCTACATGGAAGAGAGTACTTTGTCATACACAAGGAGGCAGATACCTTCAGCAATGAAAGCAGAAAAAATACCAGGCAACCCCTGCACACCCTCCTCCTCCACTCCACCACCCATTCAACAGAAGACATTCTTTGAAACCAGACGAATTCATTATCCTTCATAATGAAGTTTTCAGGCAGCCCATCACTCTTGTACCTTGCAACCATGTGCAGATATGATCCGAAGGTCAGCTGGAATTCTGTCTCCTCCTTTCACCTCCACTAGATCTCCAACTACAACTCCTTCAGCATTTATGCTCATCTTCTCACCATTTCTGACTACAAGAGCTTGCTGAAAAACAGAAAAGAAACAGCCTGTGTCAAAAACAACTCTTAAGAACAGGTTTAAGAGATGTGAATATCTTAAAATAGTTGTGCTATGGTTCTACAACATCTCTACTTGTACCAAGATGTTTATCTCCAATACATATGTTATTTAAGAAAAACAGTAATTTATGTTTTCTTGACATTAAAGTTCCTTGTTGCCAAGGTAGCAGTAAGATTGTTAGGTATGATACAGACCCTGACCATGAAGGAATGTGAGTTTTAGTACTTATCACACCAGTTACTGAACTTCCTAGACTATCAAGAAAGTGTCCTATAAGCATTAGCAAATTGGTGGAACTCACAGGGCGACAGGAAGTGCCCTGCACTATTAGCATAGTTACTTAGAGTATAAAGAAGGAGTCTCATATATCCCTCAACATTAAGAGCTAGTAACCCATGCTAACAGCTTGGCACAAGGGACATCTTGTCTGCTAAACACCAATAGATACCATTCACAGCCAGGCCTTTTACAATTGACGCCCATGTTTAAAACAGTTAATAACCTTGAGCAAGCTACAGCTTGGCAGATCTCAAGGAAATGAGGTATTCCCTACCTGAGGCACCATGTTCTTGAAGGACTCCATGATCTTGGAACTTTTTGCTTCTTGGTAATAAGAGAAACAGCCAGTAATGATAACCACAGCTGCCAACACAACACCCAGGTACAGCTACAAGGAGCAGAGAAAGTGAGTCAGAGGATGATCTGCCTGAAAGATTTCCAGTTTTGTCCAGATAAATTGCTTGAAATTTAAGTGCCCCATTAACAAAGCATGGAGGTACTTGCAGACTCTATACATTTTGTACACAAAGGCTGTCCACAAGCTAGTGTTGTTAACACAACATGAAGGAAGTTGGCTGTTCATTTCATTATGTGGAAGCACTCCAAGATGTGTTAAGCTCACCCACTGAATTTCCCGTGCTTATGGGAAAAGCTTTTGAGCTGAATGCTTAGAGGAAGTTAATTTGCTTTGAGCCAAACAGGCTGCTCAGCCTGCCTCTGAGGTAAAACAGACATTTTTTACTTACATTATCATTGTTGGGCTCCTCCTCCATGACACTTTGTATGCCATAAGCCAGAAAACATAGAATAGCACCAATCCACAACAGGAGCGAGAATCCTCCAAAGAGCTGCCGACAGAACTTGACCCATTCAGGAGTGGTGGGTGGGGGTGTGAGGGAATTTGGGCCATCACGAGCCAAAATCTCAGCTGCACGTGCAGTAGTCAAACCCTAGAAGAGAGGTTCCTTTTATAGACACTGTGGCAAGACTGACTGGGGAAGGTGGCTCTGAATTTGCTCATCTTCTGCTCAAAAAGGCAGGCAGAGTCCCACCACAGCAATAGGGAGATGCCAACAGATATTGGAGATCTCCACTGCAGCCAGGGCTCTGCAACACAAGTGCAGGATGTGACAGCTGAATGCCAGAAGAGGAGACACAGGATGCTGGATGCTCCTTGAGGAGCCTGCAGGCCATGGGGCTACAAACACTGAAGAAGGGCACAACAAGAAGGCTACAGCAGACTTTGAGCTCCAAGAAACAGCCCAGTGCAATCCATCAGTGTAATCTATCAAATTATGGAACAAGTGAAAGTTCAGGACCATAAAGATGACAACACTTTGGATTGGCCTTTCAGGAAGTTCAGCTTTCAGAAACCTAGGTCTTTGACAGAAATATGCAAATCTCTGCTGTTATAGAGTAAGGGCAGACTTGTTTCTGTATGCAGTCATGCAAAAAAAAAAATGCATGAAGCAAAACAAACAAGAGCAAAGGTGCAAAACTACTGCAGTGCTTCCGCACTGGACTTTGAGGCTAGCTAGGACATTTGCACACCTCTTACTATAAAAGGGTAAAATTTTAACTGCTACCAGCCACCATTAAGTCTCTAGGCATGTGCTATCTCACTAGACTACATCTGCAATATAACAAACATTTGCCTTTATTAAAAGCTCCTCGGGGGGAAAAAAAATAAATCCAAGAATCAACTTGACCTTGGAACAGTTCAGAGGCAGATAACAGTGACTTTGTTAGAAACTAAGTCACTAAAGTATTGCAGCCAGGCTGTACAGGGGGAGGACGAAGAAAAGTATTTGTGCGCTCAACAATTCTCCCAAAGCCTGGGAAACTTAACTGCATGAGGGCAGATTAAACAAAAAAGAAAAAAACCAGACCACCCAGATCTCCCTCTGTGAAGTGCTGTGAGCCAAGACTGTTCCCTTTTAGATCATGGCAAGGAGGGAGGGAAAACAAAGTCTACCTACCCGACTCAAGTCTGTTCCATATTTGCGATGAAGTTCATCAAGGCTCAGCTTATGGTCATCCTGAAAGGCAAGAAATTGTTAGGGGGGAAGAGATCAGTCCCTGCAGGCAGATCAGCAAGAGCTCAGCAATTCCACACATACCCCCCACCCACCCACCCCAGTTTCCTATCTAACAGTTTGGTTAGATAGCAAGACTCTAGCTCATGATCTTTGTGAAGAGAATCTCAACCTCATTCCGCAATTCAAAGTGGTCTCATCTTTAGCATTCTTGTGATTATCTGGGTACGACAGGACAGCTTTTTAAACAAACTCTGACTACATCTCAGTGCAGTCTTTACGCTCCCGGCAGATTCTGTGAAGCCTTGGTCGGTTTTCTGGGGGGAAGAACGGGAAGGTGGTGGTGGTGGTGAGGGAGAAGGGGAAAGGAGTTGGGAAGGAACGTAGGAAAGTACAGATTAATCCTGTAATTTCACACATTTTTAAGTAATGCTGCCAGCTTAAGCAGTGTTTCTTCCCCCAAAGAGAGGAGGGAGCAGATACTTTAAGTTAGCATTGCTACTGAACACAAAATCTCATCTTGGAGCAAGCTTTAGCATCCCCTCTCCCTAACAGAGAGGGCCAAAACCACGAAAGCACAGAAACAAAACATGTACCAACATCAAGGAGATCAGATCTAAGATGGGTGGTGTGCACAGACAGATGTATAGCATCATCCAACATTCACAGATGGGGCTGGGAGACACTCCCCACAGCCTCAAACATGATTAGAAGGAATAATAATACTGAGGTCAGTCCGAGAAGAGGCTAGCAGTAAAAGGAGCCGTACAGACTCAACTGCAATGAAAACAGCAGTCTCGCATGACAGCACAATAAAGCCTGCAATGCTGCTATCCAGACAGTGCTTGCCTGGGTGAGGAAATACAGCTACGCTGTGCTACATGTAACACAAGCAAGCAGAGACTTGGGTTCTGCATCAAGGGCCTTTTGAGAAGTAATGTTTTCAGGGTTGCTGCATGATCATCTTGATGCTGAAACACTTGCAGCATGTCTGACTTGGAAACAGAGGGGACCAGAAGGGAGATCAGTGCCTTCAGTCACACTGTGCTGTCAGCACACCAGCTCTTTTCATCATACGAAGCACAGGGCTTTGGGGGCAGTCAATAGTCTTAAAACTGCTTTTTCCATCCTTACACTCTTACCATTGAGACTTCCTTTTTAAGCTCATCCATGTCCCTCTCCTTCTTCCCCTTTTTCTTCTTTGCGCCATGCTCTGATGTAGCAGTGGGCTCATACTTGTCTCTTCCAGCCTGCAAGAGAAGACACAGTACTGTAACAAACACCTTACAGTCAACTTCTACAGCAGTAGACATGAACTATGCACATGAGCCTGCCAAGCAGACAAAACGATTATGGTTTATTAAAGTTATACCACTTCAATAAATTAAAAAAATATTAATGAGCTAGTGAGCAGACAAGTCTGCTCAGCAGCATCCCTGATACACAGATTAGAGACAGACATTGTGCAAGCCTAGCTAGGAGGAAAGCAAGCTACATGCTATTCAATCAGTCTTGATGTGTGAGCCCTAGCTGAAGCTGAAAAGTGACAAAGAGCAGAAGAAACCAATTCCTGAGTGCATACTTATGCTCCCTTCAAGGCATTAACTCCTCCTCCCCCCTCTCAGTCTTCCACATCCTCTGGCAAGGAGCAGCCTATCAACTGAAGATAAATAAGAAGTGGTATCTCTAACTGGTTGAATCTGGGGGATAAGCTCCAACACTTTCATTCTCAAGTTTGGCACTCTAGCTGGCTGGTTATGCAACAGAAATCTGCTTTCAATTTATGGCAGTTTGACCAGCAAGAACGGTATACAAAGCAGTAGTAGACTTTTGCAGATTGGATCTGTGCTCAGTCCCGCTTACACTTCACAGAGCAGATGATTTGCTTAAAGCCTCTTTATTCAGATGGATTTTCATTCACTTTCATTATGGTTAATACTACGTGAAATCATGTCGAGATTTAGATCTTGCCATGATGGGGTAAACAAGCATCTATGGACAAAGAAATCATGGTGTACCACGTATAAACATCACTTGAAAGACAGAAAAAAAGTACATTAGAGTTACAGGCAGAAATAATCGTGTACTGCAACAAGTTAGGACACCCTGTATGGTACCAAAACCAGGCACCAGTACAGTTCCTCCATTAAGTACTCCAAACATTTCCAGACTCTCACAAGCCTCCAATAGCAGCTTTTCCCTGCCTTCCCTTCTGCGTGGGACCTATTACATCCCTGCCAAGTTTTATGCAATGAGATTTTCACTCAGTAAGATCCCCTAGAGGTATTTTGAGATGAAACAGCAGCTAGTGGCACCAGAGTCAAACTGTTAATGAGATTAAGAAAAGGTTTCAATGGCGTTGCCTTGCCTGATCTTTGCAAGAGTACCTCAAATTGCAAACTGGACTTCTGAGAGCGATCTGGACACAGAAACTACTGCTAGGATCCAAAAACTTTCCTGTTGAGCAGCAAGCACAGGAAATTTTTATTATTTACTCCAAAAGAAGTAGAAACAAAAACCAAAAGTGAAACTACATGGGCAGGGGGCAAGGGAGAAAAATCATGACTTTTAGAAGAGAAGCCATCAGCCACATCTAGACAAGGATTTTTATTGTTCTGAGAAAGCTCTGTGCACACGACTCTGCAGCCATAGTCATACATTTCACACACACAGAAGCCCAGCCTTGCCCTGTCCAGTAAAGGCAGGCTTTGCGTCCCCCATATCCTTGCATGCAGCTACAGGGCTGTGCAACAGGAACAGTTTTTAATAAGTGGAGCAGAGACGAGCTGTTTGCCTCCTCTCCCTGGACAGGGAACTACAGACTATCAGCATTCCTGACATTCTCTTCCCTGCACCTAAACTCCTATTTCACTCCTTAAGAAAGCGAAAGCCACAGAACTTAAACCAGCACAGTCCTCACATTCCAGCATCACAAGAATTTGCCACAGGGCAATTCACAAAAACTCACCATGAAGCATCTCTCTCCTTCAGTCTCAAAGATAACAACTCTGATTTCTGCTAGAGCTCTAGCAGACAAGTCTAAACACCATCCTGCACAAAACACATGCTTCCTGATTACCACTTGAGATGAGAAATGATTTCTAGTGAAGGTGAAGGAGCTGGTGCCTTGACTAGCAGTCCACCACTTTCAGCTTCACCCCTTCCCTCCCAAAAAGCCTGGCAAGCTCTTGCAGGTGATCTAAAATCCTCCTGGTTGTTGGAAACTTCCATGAGAAGTACGGTTACTCAGCTCATCAGGGGCAGTGGCGAACAGCCCAAGAATATAAGAGTGTTTAGCTCTTTCAGCTGTAGAGATGACCTATAAGTGGTCAAACATGAAAAGGCACAATGCCCTTGTTCAAGCATGATTTGCTTAAAAAAAAAACCCAAACCTGAACAAAACCCCCAGCGATCAGCTGCAGTCAGGACAAAAAGTGGATAGAGTTACTCGTTTCTTTAAGCACCCAAGTGAGGAGCTCAATTTCTCAGCTTAAAAAAAACAAGAAAGCACAATACCTTCACCTCTGTTGCTTTAGTACCACATCCCACCCTTACAGAACAGGTAAGTCAGCAGCACTGGTTTCAGCTCTTGCTATAGGATGATTCTATGCACAGTGAACTTCCTGCTCCATCACTCAAATCTGAACTCGCGACATAGATCAAAGTCCCGCCCCTGTTCTGTATCTTCAAGGCCATTGCCTCTCTTCTGGACAGATGATCCCAATCTGTTCAACAAAGGCTCATGCTGGCTGGGCTGCCAGGGGACAAGGGGTTCATCCTACCCCTCAGCGCTGTGATTTCCCTGCTCTCCCCTCCTTTTCCTGCTGTACCATGATAAGGCGGCCTACAGTACTCCAGATTCACATCTTATCAAGAATTAATCACATGGCCTAAACACAAAGGAAGGTCTGCCTCATCAGAAATGTCACCCCTGTTACTTGACTTTGCCTAGGAACTCTGATTCATCAAAACTGCCACAGGAAAAAAAAACACAACAGAGCCTTTATTTTTTTTCCATGCAAGATATTTTTTTTCCATTGGCTTAAGCACAACATTTGTACACACCAGTGTAAGAAGATTTATACAGCCCCCAGAAAACCCTATTGTCTTTCAGATACAGCTTATGCTTTTCCGCCCTGGACTAATTGAGCCATTCATGGCTGATGTTCTCAACACAAGCCATGATTGACCAGGAAACAGGAGGGGTGCAAATCAGCAGACAAGTTCAGAAGTACCCTATTCTAACATCACCTAATCCAACAAGAAATACCAAGTAAGAGCCAAAATAAATTACGCAGCCTCTGGAGGCCTGGTCTGTTCTAGTACTTATGTCATTATAATCAACTGTGCAGAGAAAACAGAAAAGTTACTGTCCTGCTGCCTCATGAGACAGTCTTCAGTAAATATATTAACCAGATGAGTCATAAGGACTATGCCTATTGGACTGGAAACACCACTCCATAACCCTAAGTAATCTTAAGCAAAGGATGCAAATGCCTTCCCTGGACCCTTCTTACTCCCTCCTAAGAGCTGTGTTCAATCTCATATCTTTAATTGAAAGTCTAATCAATTGCATCAATTGAACAGACTCAGCATCTAGGACAGTACAGAGCAGTTTTTACTCAACAGCTAGTGATCAGACCACTGTTTCCCAAATTACGGAAGGACAAGCTCTCCTGCCATGAGAAGGGACCTCAACTTTGCAAGGGTTTTCATCATCAGGGTCAAAACATGACCACGCATACACCTTAAGTCTCTACTCTGGATATTAGGACAAAAATCTCTACTTCTCATGGAGCTGCTTTAAGACCCAAGTGCAAAGGTAGCTTTCCAAACACTACTGCTGCACAGCTGAGCAGCCCTTCCTGTGTTTTCAGTGCTGTGCCAGCTACAGAGTGTCATCTCCCACACCTCTTTGCCTGGAAGATTAGTGCACCTTTACCATCAATCCAGAAGTCTCTAAGAGTTGTCAAACACATGAAGATCAGTGGACTTGGGACAATTCTCCCCTAGAGGAGCTGGTCTGGTAACTTCAGCTACCACTTGAAATGACCTGGCTGAAGCATGACCTTCTGCAGTTTTCAGCAGGTCAGGATCCCTCTGGGCTGTGGGATTGCAAACCACAGGTACAGGCCACTTGCCAGAGACCCTTCATCCTGTCACTCCACTTCATGAAAACGTGCATTGACTAGGCCCAGGGTTTTCTTTGACAAATGGAATATCCTCTAGCCATAGTAATAAGAAGTGTGAATGAAAGAGATGAGGGAAGGAAAAGAGTAATATATTAAGATTTCTTAATCGCACCAGATGAGGATTGCTTTGATTTGCATAAAATTTCCCCTCAATTGGTCCATTATGCAATAAGCCTTCCTAGTTTCTGGCAGGAAAAAACCCTTAACTGGGGTTCAGGCATTAGCCCTGACCTCCAGAAGCAACTCAAAGCACGCACTAGCAACTGTGCAGTATGCCAGCGCAGCAAGGGAGACTGAGTGATACACGCTGCTTTCTGCAGACAGCTCTGAACAGAAATGAAATCGCGTGTGCTTTCCTCCACTATGCACACCCCCTTGGATAGTCTGCTTTTTGGGCTGAACAACATACCCAGGCAGCTCACGGCCCTCCCCTTGTCCTGTTACCATTTAAAGTAAAACAGACATTCAGCTTCTCCTCACAGCTGCAGAGACAAGGAACTTGTTCTCTCACACTTACGCTCCTACTTTCTCTTCCATCCCATGCTCCTATGGGAAAGAGGTTTCCTTTTCGGGCACCCTAACTCCAGGCAGGCACATGGTGTTCAGTGTTGCAACCACACACCACCTTTTTTACAGCCTTGCTATCTCACATCCCCATTTTTCAGGGGGACTCCAATAACCTGCACGTATTCTCACCACTGAACAAACAAATCTTGTGACTTGCTACCAGAAAGCCTGAGGCAGCTGTACACTGTTAAGTTATCCCTTGTGTCGGCGCTTCAGTTTCAAGCCAATTGCTTTATTATCCTGGCAACCTATGAAATCTGAAATAGAAGCGAGACAGCTAACAGCCTTCTATATTAAAAAGTGTTTTCACCTCCCATTAGTCCAGCCAAGGCAGCCCCTGAAGCACTGCAGTCACACATACACACACCTCCAAGGTTTCTTTGATGATTTAAAGCATCCAGAAGGCAGCTTAGATGGTCTTAGCTCTTAGATGACCTCTTATTGTGCACGCTGCTCGTTGCCCACCAGGCTGCAAAACATCACGCTGGGCTGCCACACATCAAAAGGACTTTACCGAGGAAATAAAAACCCCAACCAAAAAAAAAAAATAAATCCCCAAAACCCACCCCACGCACTCCTCAACCCCCTTTTCCAAGTTAACTGTCTGCTCTGCCATGTTCTTGCAGCTCCCCGACTATTCCTGCAGTTATGTCAACATTGCCACCGCTGTACCGCAGGGATGAGGACAATGCAAAGTCAAGTCAGTGTTTGAACAGCGCTGGCTGGGGAAGCACAGAACACCTGTAGGCAGGGACAACGCTACCACCTCTGCGTCTCAAGGACCCGTGCTCTCCTCAAGAAGCAGAGAAGCCTGGGAATTTTCCAGGAACGAGCATAGAAGAATAGTAAACAAAAATCTACACACCTCCAACTATGTAAGATACACAAGAAAGTACTTGAAGGGGGGGGAGAGCAAACATCCAAGCAACAAAACCCAGAAACTGGCCTTTACTTTTTCAAGATAAAATAAAACAGGAGCAACTCAAGAGGTGTTTCTGCTCTACATGTTTGACTGCAACACCCAACTTTAAAGAAGTCCTTGCTCTTGTTTTCCAGAGCGTTCACAGACACTTTTCTTTAGTTGAGAGACAGGATCTGAATTAAGGACCTTTCCTCCTGGCGGGCTCTGAGGTAGAAACAACGCCGGTACAGGGCAAAGCAACGATGGAGGCTTTTATCACCCCAATTAAGAGGATGGAGTCGGGGCGATCACCTCCCTCCTGCCACCAAGCCCCACCGCACCCTCACTGCTACCAACAGGCAAATTAGCCCTTAATAAGCCTTAATAATCCTAACAAACCCCCCTTCCAACCTCCCCCCGGGCCCTCGTGTCTCAAGTCTAAAGTACTCTTAGGAGACGGGGGAGCAGCGGCGCTCCACAGCTCAGCTCCAAAAGGGCATCAGATAACAACAGCCCCGGGGGCTGCGGGCCCCACACGGCCCCGGAGGAGGGCGCTTTTCGAGGGGGGGACCCGGCCTCAAAGAGGGGAGAAAGTTTGGGCCGCCATCCCCGCCCGGCCTCACCGGCACAGGCCGTCCCCTCCCGCCCCGTCCCGCCGCGGCCATGTCGGCGGCCCGGCCACGCGTGGGGAGGCGGCCGGCGCCTCGCTCCGCCCGTGGCCCGTCTCCCGCCGGCCCCACCGCCGCCTCAGCCCGTTACTTCCCCTCCCAGCGGCGGCCGGGGCACGTTGCTCGGGGGCAGGCGGCACCGGCGCCGCCCTCCAACGGCCGTTACCCGCCTCAGCCCCCTCACACACGACGTGGCCGCCCCAGCCCGGCACAAGACAAAGCGGAGCCCCGCCCGCCCCAGCGGAGGGGAGAAAGCGGGGTAACCGGCTGCTTAAATTTCCCACTCCCGGCCGCACGACATCACCCCGAGCCCATGCGCTCCGCCCCGGCGCTCACCCCCTTGCCCATGGTGCCGGGCGGCTGCGTGCGGTGTCAGGCGGCGGGGGGCGAGGAGCGGGGATCAAGCGGCGCCACGTGTCCCGGCCGGCGGCAGGTGCGGAACAATGGCAGCACCCCGGCTGCCGCTTGCCTTCTCCTTCCTCCTCCTTTTCTTCTTCCTCCGCCCCCCCGCCTCTGCCCCCGTCCGGGTCGCTCCTCTCTGCCGCCGCAGCCGCCCGCAGCTCGCAGAACCGCCGGCTTCCCGCCGCATAAAGAGCCCCCACCGCTCCGCTCCGCCCCGCCCCGCCGCCCCGCCCCTCCCCCGGCGGCGGGCCGGCGGGGACGGGACGGAACGGGACCGGGGCACGGGGGGGTTGGGGGTGGCGGTGGGCGGTAGCGGTGCCCGCGGGTCCGCCCCCCGCCCCCCCCCCGGGTGCACCGTGGGGCTCACCTCGGCTGCCCCAGCCGTGCCGCGCCTGGTCGGGGTGGGGAGAGGCGGCTCGGGGCGCGGGGGTTCCTTCGGCGACGGGCAAAGCTCCGCCCGCTCTTCCCCGGGGTAAGGCCGCCGGGGGGCGCCGCGCCGGGCCGGGTGGCAGCGCCGCCGCCATGCCGGGCCGGGCCGCGCTTTCCCTCCGCTGCCCCCCTGAGGGGGGAGACAGCCCTGCCGTCGTGGCCGCTTGAAGTCCCGGGGTGCCCCGTGGGTTTCCCGCGGGTTTTGTCGGCACTGCCCCCCCCCACCTCCCCAAAACCCGCGGAGGGGCCTTTACAGCCAAACCTGAGCCTGTGCCACTGGGGGGGGTGGGGGGGTGCATAGGTGGGCTGTGAGGGACATTGGTGGGTTGTGAGGGACGTTGGTGGGCTGTGAGGGGGACATTGGGCTGTGAGGGATGATGGTGGGCTCTGAGGGGGACATGGGTGGGCTGTGAGGGACATCAGTGGGTGGCATGGCGCCCACAGTGCTTCAGACCTTCCGAGTCTAAAGCTCGCTCCGTATGCTGGGAGGTGTGCTTATACTTGCCAGAAACCGCTTTAAAGCGAGGTGGTCGCTACACTCGGTGATTAAGGACTTGGTGTCTTTCTCTGCCCTCTGCTGCTCGGGGAGCCTGGCTAGGGGACCATCATCCTTCCCTTACGCTTCAATGTCTGGGAAGGATGGACGCAGAAGTTGTGACTCTGTGTTTGATCACTTTGCTTTTTACTTCTGTCTAGATGCGCTGGCAAATAAAGTCGGCTCCTGCTCTTTTTCATTCTTGACGGCTTAGAAGAACCTCCTGGACCCTGCATGAGCTTGGACATGAGAAAGTGTTTCAACAGCCTCTTCCCCACAGGAGGCTTCACTTACCGAGGGCCCATGAATTAGCTATAGGGGTATTAGGAATGTTCTTGCTCCACAAGAACACACTTATCCTGGTGAGCAGGGGTCAAAACTCCCCTCAGTAGAAGGAGAGAACTGAATTCAGGCCTTAAACATCCTGCAAAAGAGCTTGCTTATCAAACTGTCACAGACTCGTGTATGTAAGGGGAAGGGATGCCACAACAACAATCACAGCCTTTTCAAGGGAGCTGGAGGCATCACACTGTTGGTGGAGCGTGGTCCTTTGTGCCCTAGACCTGCTTTTAGAGCTTTGGATGGATCTGGCTCCTGTGGACGTGCAGAATGCTTTGTCTTTGCAATTCCAGCTGGACTTAAAAAGCGCTTGACTTGCTCAGTATTGAGGTGCTACTGGGACTGAACATAGTGAACTGTTAAGTAAAAACCAGCAGTGAGATCAGATGCAATTTCAGACAGCAGGCCAGCATTTCGGACCCACTTTCTTAGTCTTCTGCATAAGCTCCATTTTATGCTTCTGATGGTCTTTATTGGTCTGGCGCTGTGTTGACGGACTTGGAGACTGAACTTTCAGTTTACCTAGAAAATACACGGCACCTGGGCAACCGTCTCCCTTCCAAGCAGCACTGTCTTGACCCTGAGGCAGCACTCTCATTTTGCTCTCATTACTCAATCTTTGAGGTTTTCTTTTAAGACTTCCCATGAAAGGCCTGGCTCTTGCCAGTGGGTGGGGAGAAGGGGGTAGGCATTAGCAACTGGGTGGAAATTTCAGAGCCTGAAATCACTTATTCATTTCATTTTCACTCCTTAACAGCATTTCACTCCTTAAGAGCAATCCGCTGTACCAACCTTAGGTTTCTTTGAATGTGGCAGCAGAGCACCGTCGATAGGACACTAAAAGAAGACCTCCAGACAACTTCTGAGCCACGTTTCCCCTTGAAGTGCCACTTAACCAGTGTAGTTGATTTGGCACACTATCAATTTGATCCATCTTTTGCCTTGGGATAGCTGACACTTTGCCATTTCTTCACGACCTAAGACTGTAGCTTGCAGCTGTGGTGCTCACAGACCCAGCTCACACACTCAGACCCAGTGTCCCTTTCAGGAGAAAAATGCATCTCAGTTCTGTCACTGTCAGTGATTTAAACAGAGAGCAAATCCACGCGGGTCAAAGGAAATTTTATTATGTCAAAACAAGCAGGGAGGGTAGAGTACTTGTGTTCTCCTACAGTAATAGGTACCAGGGAGATTAGCTCAAGAAATATCAGGAGGGCTTTGTTTTCAGTATCTACAAGCAATTACAAGCTCTTTTTGATACCCTGGCAGGGCAACTGAGAGAAGCGGAGATAACATACAGGGAACTTCACTCCTGCCAGTGGGTCAGATCCAAATCAAGTTTTAATACCTGAAAATTCCTGCCCTTTGGCTTGTGTGTCCCTGTTCTGGGAGTAATCGTGAATGATTATTTTGCAGATTTGCAGCAATACCTCACATTTCCCTTCGGACTGCTCACTGTTTGCGATGCGGTTGCAGGCTGCTGAACAGCAGTTGAATTCCAGGGGTAGGTGGTAGCATGGGATATCACGATGAAAGGAGAAGGGTGGTCTTAAGTAAGCAGTGCAGGGCGTTATGTGAGTGCTACTGTGGACATCACATGGCCCTTCTGCAGCGTTTTTCACTTCAAGAAGCTGAGAGTGTTTTACGGCAGGGTTTTTTATTATGGCCACTTTAGGGGTGGGAAAACTGAGTCACAGAGAGGGAAGGCAGGCATGCAGAAAAGCTTTAGCAGGTTCTAGTTAAGAGTCCAAGGGTCTGAAAGCCCTTTGCTCTTGCTGCGAGATACAACAGCTTCTGCTCAGACATATTCCTGCTTCCAGTGACAGGCTGTGTGTAGCTCAACAGAGAGAAGAAAGTCTTCTTTATTGCTTTGCAACTGCCACAGCCTAGGGCAGCATTTGCTGGGAAAACTAGGATCCCAGCAGTGGATACTACCCAGAACAGGAAAGAATGTTGTCTCCCACCTCGTTTTTCTTTCTGTGACGTCTGTGTTCACCAGCGTTTTGCATGTGTTGCAACAAGAGCCACGCTTTGGCCTTCACCTTCAAAACCACAGCTGCTTCTTCAGTGGCAATTAGTGGCAATTAAACACATCGGGGCAGTTTGCCTGCGGAGAGTACAGAGGCTCCCACACAGCAGAGGCTCCCACTTACTCAGCAAAACAAAGAACGGAGCTGGGCCCAAATAAGAAGCTATTTTCCATCATCCACTTGTACCTTATCTCAAGAGTCTCCAGAGGATGGGGTTACCTCCAGCAGACTAAAGGAGGCAACAGAAGCGGCAGCAGCGCAGATAAAGCGAGATGTGCTCCACCAGTGTGGTTCAGAAAGGCGGTCAAAAGGGGTTCATGCTTTTTGAAGGGTAATTAATTCCTTGAAGAGGGGACCCAAAGAAGACAAGGGGATTGTCTGTAACTGTATTTCTATCGACCTTCCAGCTGTAATTACAGATCTCACACCCCCTGCTGGCTTGTCCCTTGCCTTTAACGAAATCACTTTAAGAGATAAGGCTGTGAATCCGTTAAATGGGGGGTGGAAACAATATCTAACCATCGGGTGAGCAAAGATCAAGATCCACTACACCCGGTCAGGCTTGGCTAAGCTTCTTCCTGCACTTTTTCCCTCCCCCTGGCTGAGGGATACGAACGTTTTGCATTGTTGACAGTATTTTGCATTTTTCTGAAGCCTTTCAAGTCAGTCATTCAAATACTGTTGCAAAAACATGACAAGGAGTCCTCAAAGGTGCTGTGAAAATCAGGGCTGCAGCCTTTGCCACTGCACATAAATGGCATTACCTTCCTTCAGAGTGCTGGCGTTGCAGGGTGCAGAGGCGAAGGGCAGAAATACGCAGCATTCCCGTCATTTCAAGTGCTTCGGTGTTACGCCTGTACAAAATTCCTGGGCACTTGGCACTTCTGTAGGTGGGAACTTTGGCTGCTCGGCCTTTCTCAATAGTCAGCTCAAACTGCCTTAGCCCAAGAACTTAAAAAAAAAAAAAACTGTGGATTTTTTGTGTTTTACCAGAGAGGAGGTGGAGGCTTGCTAGAGCCACGTAGTGAATCAGATCAATGTGTGGGATTTAGGAGAGCGTGGTTCCTGTCTGACTGCTGGGAGACGGGTTTTCACCACTGGTTCACAAATCCCCAAAGACTAATGGCGGGGGGGGGTAATGCTGTGAGAGCACGAAATGCAAAGCCACCACCAATAGGCTGAAATATACTATTCAAGGATTTGCATGTCTTCAGGAAAAATGTTGAACTCTTGCTCTGGACAAGGCTGTAACATGCATTTAAGTGACACTTCTTTTTTAAAGGCCATAATCATAATCTGACGTTCCATTTTTAGTTACCGAAGCCGTTTTTAATTCACCCTTCTATGCCAGTGAGTTATCTGGGAGATAAAGCAGCTTTGAAATCCCTAGACTCCCTGGAACCACAGTTTATATCTGTGTGTGCACTTTGCCATGCCGGAGCAGATAAACCGAGTGCCATGTAACTTAACGCCTTCTCTGCAAATTGTTTGAGTGTTGGTGGCTGTATGGGAATTTATTTAAAAGAGCACAAAGTTGAGCCATAAATGTCTGCATGTACTCTTTTTTCTTTTCCTTTTCCTCCCATTTGCACCTGCCTATATCCTGTGGCAGCGAGGTAATTGCATCTAAGTATATATACAAGCTGGTGAAAAAGTGTCAGATTTTTTTTTTTTAATCCATACCTCCACTGTTTTTTCACCTAGCTGAGAGGGAGAATGGGTGTATTATTGATAAGGGAAAGGGAATTGAAGATTGTTGCTCTAGGGTGGAGAAGGAGAGAGAATAACCTATGTGTTGCTGTATGAGAAAGAGCTCTGTGTGACATTTTACTATGCTACAGGTATGTTTTCAAACATATGGTCAAATCAAAGGTATTGATAACTTTGCATTAACATTTTGTGTCAGAAAAATACGTTTTCAAAGAGAAACACCCCGAAGCCAGGATGTGCCAAAGTCCAACCTCTGCTCTCTCCACCTGCCTGCATGCACTGTGGTGCGGCCTTCAGCTACAAGGCGCTGCTGCACTCAGCATTTCAGGTGAAACGCTGCACATTGAATGAGAGGAAGCGAGCTTCAATAGACCCAGATTTCTCTTCACCTGCTGTAGTGCTTCATTTTTCCAAGATTACCGTTCTCTGAGTTCGAGAGCCCTTTTTAGCAGGATGGAAGAGGTGTTAGGGAGAGGAGAGCAGGCTGATGGGGACCTTTGCTGGCTGCAGCCTCAGAGGCCAAGGTCAGCACAGAGCTCAGCGCCCTGCCTGTTGACTGATGGCCAAGTAAGGGTGGTGGCTGGAGACCTGTCTAGTGGTGCTCCACCATGTTGATCATACCTTCTAATATCTGATCTGGCCTACAGGAGGCCATGCCTCACTTCCCCATACCTTATGCAACAAATAGAAGTACCAAGGCTGGGCGTTCCTGGTAGGAAAAGAGAAGATATGGCTGAAACTTGTTGATCTGAAATAGTGCAAATGTGCTGAGTTTCTAGGCAAGCTACATAAGCCATCAAACGGACAGGGCGCTGGGAGAGGACTGAGAATATTCTTCCCAGCATGACAAAGATGGATTTTCTGGAGGTGGCTGCTTCTGTTCCCGTACAAATGATTACTTTAATACAATAAAAAATGAACAATATGAGTTTGGGCACCTACAGCCTTAAATAGCCACGTCTTTAATTTTCATTTAAGTCTGCATCCATCAATAAAATATTTGATATTGTTCACTAGACAACTGAGTTCTGCACAAGATGTTCAATCTGGCCCTGGTTCATCAAAACACTTAAGTGCTTTGCTGAATCAGGGACTTGCTTCTCATTAGAGGAGAGAGCATGGTGCAACCTTACCTCACTGTGTGGGCTCTCTTGGCAAGTGCTGTGCACAGTAATAGGTTATGGATTAGGACCCTGCTCTCAACACCCAGATTCTCACTCTGGGTCTTCCACCAGACGCATTTTTCAACTGGTGGTTATCAAACTGGCATGGGAGTGTTTGCGCTTTGGGAAGGAGATAGTTGTTGGTTGGAAGTGGTACTGATTTCTTGGTTGTTTTTTTTTTTTTTCGCCCTGAACCAGGGAAATTCTTCTATACAGCCTCAGGACTATAGAGAAGAGACTGAAGGTATTGGAGTCAGTCATTGTTCAGGTTCACTTTTGGGATAATCCAGCCCCCATGAAGATTTTTGCAAAAAGCAACAAAACCAGGTATTGTGATCAGGCAAGCACTACAGAGGGGACATTTTAGTAGTTCCTTTATGTACTTGTCTAAAAAGCAGTGAGAGGTAAAGAGGAAACCAAAGTGAAAAAAGGCATATCCCCCAGGTACATTTGAAGGATGTCTCACTATGAAAGAGTGTAATCTCATTATTCAGGAGTCTGGGGCTATGCCTAGATGTCCCAAAACATGTATCAGCACTAGGAGGGCAAAAGCTTTGCCTCATTGCCATAATTCCCTGTCCCTTCCTCCCACTGCCCTCTCTCCCAGCAGCTGTTTTGGCCCAAGTGCTGTGGACAAGCACTGTGAAACAGGTTGGAGAACTGATCCCCCTTGAAACAAACATACATCCCCTTTTTTTTTTTCCTTGGAGACTTTTATTTGGGGATCTGCTCTCACATCAGGTCCACACAAACAGCAGTGCCAGCACAAGGCAGCATTGCCATAAACTGTCATTGCCACCACAGCGTGGAGCCAGGACCCCCCAGATTTGCTGGTAATCAAGTAGAGTTCCTATATGGGTCTCATAGCTTGTAATGCCCAAATGCTTCACACCTGTTCAGAAAAGCATCCTGCCTACCTGCAAATAGTAAGGAAATGCACATCTCCCTGAGGCATGGAGGTAGGGCCTCAAGTAAGATGCCCCTGGGGTCCTGCTGAAGTGACAGCGCTGGGGAAGGGGCTTGGAAACACCCCAGTCTCACTCCAGTCTGGATTTGGGACTGAGTATGATGCAAATCCCTGATGCTCAGAAGTACTCCTGACTCCTGGAGTTTACATGCAGAGAAATTGCTTATCATCTTAGTTGCAATGCGAAAGAAGTCTAGGAAAGAGCAAGGATGTCATCTGTACCAGCTGCAGCCAGCCAGCCTGGTGGCCAGAAGGTGCAGGTTCACAGTAGTTCTCCTAAACCGTGTTTGTAGAGGGAGTTTTGTACCCTGGGAAAGCTGAAGCACATACGCATGATTGGTGTTTATATACGGGGCTATTTCAGGACAATGCAACTGCTGGGAAAAAGGGTGATTAAAAAAAGGTTTTGAAACAGACAGGATAGCTCCATAAAATCCTCCGCTGCCTGAGACGGAAAGCCAGCAAAAATAAGCTTCACCAACAAATACAATTCATTCCAGCTCTTGCGGCGGGGAAATAAGAGGACTGCCAGAACAGTGGGTTGCAGTTCATGGCGTGAGTGCATCAGTATCATTATAGCCTTGAGATGAGCAGTTACCCTTAGCAAGAAATGCACATTCAGCAGCAAAATTGTTCGATGCAGATGGGCTATAGCCCAAGGATGCGTTGTATTCCCAGAGTGTTTACCGCCCAGAGCAACTCAAATAGGCATAAGCAAGCAAAGCGTTGACCAGCTATAGATTTTTGCTTTAAGTTCATGAGTCCTCCTTATCTGCAACACAATTTTGATTCAGTAACAAGTTCTGTTTGCAGAACATCTTCAAGGATTTTTAAACCTACCTGTTCACATTGATCACTGTTCTGGGGCAAAAGAAAAGAGCTGCTTATCAACACTCTCTAATATTACCTAATGGAAAAGTAAGGAAATTAATTACAAGAAGAGGACTGATGAGAGAAGAGAGACAACTCAGATAACAGGCATAGTCGACAAGGTTGCTGGCTTTCACAAAAATGTAATTTTTTAAAAGTTTTGTGTCTATGTGTTCAGAACCCAAATGAGAGCCTAAAACCCAGCCTTGACTACCAGTAATTGAGATCTCGAGAAGGGTTCCTTTGCATGGTGAGAGGTATAGCATCTCTTTAAAGGCAAATGCTGAGAAATCCATTTTGTCCTTTGTCACAAGAGCACAGCTGAACTCCCTCTCCTTCACTGGCGTTACTTGGGGTTTCTGGTATCCCCAAGGACGAGTGCTAGCCCAGAGATTTTTCGAGCAGCGTTTCACACTAATATATGCATATATGTTTTCTTGATTTTTTAAATAAACTGGGGATATCTGCTTGCTGCAATGGGCAGGATGAGATGTAGTTCCCCTACAGCTTCAGAAAGAACCTGCATAAACAAGCAGTTTCACCTTTACTGTGGGTGAAGTTTGTTAGACCTGGGAAAATTAGAGTGAAGTCCTATCAAGTGTTATCTATATTGCTGCTTACTCTGTGTAAAGACCAGAGGACAGGGAGGCTCTCGTACTTTAATCAGATTCAGCATGCGTTGCAAAGAAAGGGTCTGAGTGGGCACAGACGTACAATATACCCACAGGAACGCACCTGGACACTGCCAGCCTCGCACCCCTGCGAGACTGTATGCTGAGCATAGCCACAGTCAGACCACAGCAGCAGGGAGCTCATCCTCTTTCTGAAAGTTAGTGCAGAGCAGTGGTGGCTCAGACTCAAACCAGGGAAGGACCCATGTTGTCTCCTCCAGGCATGCAAGTCACGCGGTCCTTGTTGGCAGGGCAGAGCCAGCCACCAAGGAGAAGCTCTGGGGACGGTGCTGCTCCATTTCTTCCTCCACCTTCTCTTACCCTGGGCTTCTGCAGGCTGAGGGCATTTACAGCCTGCTCTGTGGTGGCCAAAAGGCTGCTCTGAGTTATCTGTCCATATGTGCTTCTGAGTTATAACTTCTGGGCTGCCCCAGGCACTCCCCTGTACCAGCAAGGCACCTCGGCAGTCCCTCCATGCTGCTGAGGGGAACAGGATGGCAGGTCCTTTCCTCCCGATGGGGGCCGCCCGCCTCCACCCTGCTGTACCAGGCAGACTATCATGCAGCCATCACACTCTTGAGCAGCCCCTCTGGCTGTCTAAGATAAAAAAGTTGCACATGGGCCAGAGGCTGTGATCAGCTGTCTGAGGGATTACACCCAGATTAAGAAAATGTGGTCCTGAGTTTAATCAAATTAGCAAAAGTCGGAAGTACCAGCTGGCAGCCGAGAGCAGCGCAGACCATGCTTGTGGGAACAAGTTATTGGTGGGGAAGGTCGCATGGATTTATAATGCATCAATTCCCTTGGCTGCCCAAGGCAATGCCTGCTAAGGGGAGGATGCCGTCCATGTCCATTTGCCACGAGTACCAAGAGGTGCGCGTGGTACACCCTTCTGAGAGCTCGCTTGTGCTCTGATAGCCCCTTTGATGCACTTGCGTTAGCCACTTGTGGATTCTCCCAGCTGGCAAACCGTATCTCCAAGTGTAGTCCCACAATAAGAGCCTCATCGTGCCATTATCTACATTGTACAGGAGGGAGAAAGAAACACAGCAGAGAGGGGCAAGGGTGGGATTTGTGTTGTTTCCATACTCACTAGAGAGCACCTCTCGGAAGACCAATTTGTTCTACTGACATCCACCACCAAACCAAAGGCGAGGTGAGTCACTGTGGAAGTCCCCATGTTTCTCCACTGCCTTTGGCCCTGCTCAAAGACCTAAGCTTTTGAATAAACTAAAGTTAGGGGCAGTGAATTGCACCAAAATTTGTCTTGCCTGAGCTTCTTGGAAATTTCACAGCAGAGGTAAGAGCTGCCCATATTCTGCTGGGATCCCACTTCCAAGTTAACCTGAGAGCACAGCCTCTGCTTAGGTGGGTACTAGCTCTTCACCAGGATACTAATGGTTCTTTCCAGTGTTTTGGCTGTTCTGGGGCAAATGCAGCTTTACTTTCATGCAACACATACTTGTATCAGGACTGTAATGAAATTTTAGCAGTGCTTGAAATTGTGGTAAATCTGCTGACTTGTGGCTTGGGTTTTTCCCGATGAAAAGCGAGGTGCTTTGCTCCCGGCGCTCTCCTGTCGCTCTCTTTGTTCTTTCCCACAGGCTGCTGAAAAAGCAGTGTTCCCTGGGGCCATAGCGTTAACATCTAGCACTCCAAGAGGCAATTACAGTGGAGACAGTGGGAATAGCATGTCCCAGGAGAGCAGGCTTTGCTCCTCCAATGACATTACAGTGCACAGGTATTTGCCAAGTACATGCAGTACAGCAGCCCAGCTCCCTATCCCCCAGTGTGGGGTTTTTTTAATGATTATATACTGTTTAGATAGGTTTAGACCTTGGCTTGCCAGCACATAGCTATTGTCTGCATGGGCATGTCCTCAAGAAACAATGCAGAAAGCCCATTGTGGTTAGTGATAGACCTGAGCTGTATAATTGAGATCCGCCCTTAGGCCTCAAGATGTTCTGATCTAATGCTGAAATCCAGCAGATTTCTCTGTTGCAGATCAAAGCAAAAAAACCACCAGACCCAGCATTTCCAAAGCTGAATTTTCCCAGTTCTGAAGATCCTGAGGATTTTATTTTGGTTTGAGGGCTCAGTGTCAGAGTTCAGATCTTGTTCCTATGCATTAGTGTTCCGGAGCACTGCTGGATGTGCTAGCTTGCTTCAAGCCTGGTCTCTAGTTACATTGAAAGTGTTTAGCGGGGAGAGGCTAATCATGAGGTGAGTCAATACCCAGGAAAATTAATTTTAAGGCAGGTCTGTAAAGGTCTTTTTTTTGTGCCAGAATAGCAATATTGTTAAGGAACATCTTTTTTCCTCCCCCACCCTTTTTTTGGCAGCAGAGTTGAAATTTCCATAATGGCAAAAACCTTAGTGCAAATGCTGTTGAATCCACTTATAAGTCTTTTTGCTAATATATAGTCATTTTTGTTTCACTTATCGAAATCAGCTAAACCAATGGAGCTCTCTTGTGACAGCAAAAGCAGTACTCCCACAAGGAATGTTTGCTGGGATAGCTCTTCTGGAACACTTACACCTGGTAATGTTAAGAATAAGACCTCGCTGAAGTAAAGATGCACAAACATATATATATATATTGCAAAGAGCCAGTGAGGAAAACAGCCTGAGTCATCTCCAGTCTACCCCAATGGGCAGGTGAGAAAGCTGTGCCTTGCTTTCGGTTGCTACATAAACAGTGGGAGCTTCCTCTCTGTTATTTACGCCCCGATGAGTGGGAAGACAGCAGTAACAAACACCACCAGCCTTGTCTTCATTCTTAGCAGCTTATTACCCTCCCAGTGTGCGCACAAGCCTCTCCAAGGGCATTGCCAAACTCACCAGGCGGCCTCCCCGAGGTATGTTCTGAAGAGCTAATGCACGTCACGCCCATGCAATCCTCTTTTCCTGCATCTCCAGGCAAGGGCACGCACCTCCCATTGAAGCATGCAAATCATTCCCTAAGTACTGTACCAACATGTAAAAGAAACTATTTCCTTGCCCTGAGGAAGTCACCTGCAATGGAGAGATGGAAAAGACTGGGGAAGAAGTGGAGGGGGTCGGCTGTTCTCTAGCTGAAATAACAGGGGGTCTGGAGCTGGAAGAAGCTGGGTGACGGGGAAGCCAAACCCACCATGCTGGCCAGCAGGACCGGGGAGTGGGACAGAGGGCTGCCCTCCTGGCTCAGTGCACCCCGAGCTGATCAGCTGCTGTGGCTCTCGTCTGGGCTTAAGGTGCTGCCGATCTGGCAGGACCAGGGTGGCTCAGGTGCCCCGCCTGGCCAGGACCTGCCACCTGAGTTAGCCTGGCTCTCTTGGCCATCACAGGGGACTTCATCTGGGCAAGGGACAGCTGGCCTTGGCCAAGGCCACCAGCTTGGAGCTAAGAGAAGTATGTGTCTTCTGGGGCCTGACTTAGTGCCCCAGGCACTGGCAGAAATACGTTATTTCAGCTGACTGACCAAAGGAGCTGTGGTGGGCACGGAGGGGACCACTTGCAACTGGCTGATGCTCTGCTGCTGGCCTTTACAGGCTGGAACTATTTCAGAAAGGGCCTGTCAAATTTTATAGATATTTTCAAATCTTTCTTAACAGCTTGAGGAAATATCCTTTCCCTCTTCCTTCATTTTTGGGGCAACGTTTCCCAGGTATACCTCCAAACTCAAAACACAGGCTTCCTGATGCAAGCTAAGTGTATTGAGCAAGAAGCTGACATTACTAAACTGGAGTGGTACCGTCTTCTCCTGGAGAACCACAGCGCAGGAAACAGACGGTTTTGCAAACCTAATCAACTAGTCCTACGGGAAGTCATGAGACCAGCTCCTCTCAAGCCAAAGCACTGAATGCTTAAACAACAAATTGAGATGTTGATTAATAGGAAAAGAGCCTTTTAAATCTGTATTGGCCAATGCAGTTCAAAAGGGAGGTTTATTGTTGTAAGTGTATATACTATAAATATGGGGGTTGTTTGATGTTCTGAGAATTGCGCAACAAACTGTCTCATGCGATCTTTCAAGAAATGGTTTTAGCATGAGTGTAGTGGGTGATTCTCTGAAGTATTGTGTTTCATGAATATGCTGAGGCTTTTGTGAGAGCTTCCACCCTCAGAAAGATGGGTCTGTCATGTTGGGTTTTCTGCCTCTCCCAGGCAACAGGGAACAGACAGGGTGATAAAAGGGCACAACCCCCTGAGAAGTAGGAGGAAAAAAATAGAACAGAAAAAAGAAAGGGTTGTTTCCATAAAAGAGGAGGGGAAATTTGTTTACTGCTCTTCCAAAGAGGGAGTCTGCTCTGCATTTCAGTTTTGGAAATACTTTTTGTCTGTGTTGCCAACACAGGTAGCAGTGTATTGGGAGCTGGCTAGATTCTGGCACCACTTCCTGAGTCCCCTGTAGCAAAACACGGGCACCTTCATGATCCGAGGCCATCAAGCAATCCTGAAATCAGCTTCTAAGATGGTGAGAAATAATCACAGCACAACAAGCACTGGTGTGTGATCAGAGATGAGGACTCCAGGCAGGGTGCCATGAGGCAGCTGTGGCAAGCTGGAGGGCAGTACAAAGATGTCAGTTCCTCTTCTTCACCTGAAGGTCTTCAGGACTGCAGAGGGCCCTGGGCATATCTGATGTTCCACCTTGGGCTGTTAACTTTTTTAGTTTCCACTCTCCTGTTGTGCCATGTGGAGCCTCATTTCCTCTACGCAGGAACAGTGGCTGCGAAAGGTCTCTTGCAGATGCAAGGCCATTAGCAAATGTAATGGTCAGAGAAGGCTGAGGTGGAAAACAACCGTGCAAGTGGATGCAGGTTACACCCCTGGTTCCTGCTGGCAAGTAGTCCTTGTGCCTCTGTTGATGCAGGATTTTTTTTGTTTGTTTGATGTGGTTGGGGCAGGAAAGCCAAGCTCCTTGCTGTCAGTCCACCCAAGTTAATGTGTATGAACTGGGTCATTGCCATTATAAAAGGGAATGCCTTGAAGGAAGATTGTAGTGTAATAAAAAAGGTAATCAAAGCACTGCACCTAATTCTGCACTTAGCACTGTGTGGCTGAGATGTTACTCACTCTTACTAGACCTTTACACCACTCTGACTGTGAGACTACATTTCTACCTTAAAGCTGAAAAAGAAAGAAAGATTTGATCTAAAAGGTAGGGTTTAGAGCTGAACCATGAAGAAGATCAAGCTGTAAGCTTCACTGCACAGGCATTGCCCTGCTTCTAGCCATACTTAAGTCTAAGACACGATATACTAATTGGTGAGGATTTGCCGCAGAGCCTAGGAACCTCCAGGTACAACATAAATGGAAAACTGTAGTTCCTTACTGGGCCATGTGCTTGTACACAAGGTGCCCCCATACTTTCTCCTACAGTGGTACAGTGGGGACATCTCTGGCTCTCATCAACCAGCCCCACACAGCTGAATGAAAGGGGTGCTGATTGAATGCATATCCCAAAAGTCTTCTTCCAAGGAAGGCTGTGGGCTGTACCCAATTGCCTCACCGATTAGCTCATGCTGATCTAACCCACCCGTTGCTCTGAGACAGGATCAAGGATACCTACCCCACCCTGCCCGAACTGCGGACACTTTTAAGAACTGATGGGTGGTAGCTGAGCAGAAGCAGCTGTGGGTACTTATTGGAGGACTAGTGACCCTCAAAAACTTGAAAATATTTCCCCAATGCCTACCATAAATCATCCCTATTGTAAATCAAGCCATGCCTGCCCTTGCCTCTGTGGACATGGAGAATAATGCATCACAACTTTTATGAAAGGGCAGTGTTTTTTTGTCTCTCACCAGGTGTTATGTCTGGAGAAAAACACACCACCATCACGTGTTCCTCAGAGGTCGTCTTTTCTGAGCTTGCTGCTTTCTTTTAAAGTTTTTGCTCACCTCTCTGAGTCTTTAACCCGATGTAATGCAAACTTAGTCTGGATTCTGACCCCAATATAAAATTCCCCATGGCCCTAAGTGAACAATTTCCCTGGCATGGAAATAGAAACAGAACTGAAACGTGGGTCCCATCCATTTGTGGAGGATACATGTTCCTGGGACATAACTTCATATGGTCTTTTTTTAAAAGACTGAACCAAAATCCTGCCTTTAGCAGGATTTAGCATGCCTTTAGCATCTCCAAACTCTGGATAAGCTTACACTTGAAATGAGCACATGGGCCCATAAACAGAGCCCGACCCACATTAATTCCTGAGCAAAACATTAATAATGCAGGAGAATTAGAAACCTGGGACACTTGGCTTGATTTACCAAAAAGGCCGTGCGCATGGATTGAGTTGCAGCTCTTCGCACCAAGGCTTACATGACCCCTCTGTGGTGGCAGAGGTGGAGGAGCCTTTGCAGGTGGCTTTCCTTCTCACTGTCCCACAAGCGCGGGCAGCAGAGGGCACGGTGTGTGTTACTGATCTGGGGTTTCATGCACCCCTACATGTGGTAACCAGAGAAGCCACGGCAGAGCCATGAGGAAGGCAAGCTGAAATCGATCCAAGAAATGTGTAGCCCACCAACTATCCTGTTGCAAATCCCACTGAGAAGATGTCAGTACAGCAGTATCAGAGATTATTGAAGAACAGGCCTTTCACATTTTATTAATATAAAAATAAAAATAGATGCAAACCCAACAAGCTGGCAGCTTATGTGTCCCTGTCTCAGGCACTGAGAATCTGAGAAAGCACGTGTAGGAAAGCGATGGCGAGAGAGCTGAATGTCACAGGTATCAGCTTGACCTCTGAAACTCAACATCCAGGGGGAAGACTGGCACATCTGGAGTGGTACACAGCGCAGGGCACCCCTCTCAAGCCAACAGCCCAGGTCTTGGCTGCACGGGAGCTCTGCCCGTCACGACTGCATCTGTGCATTTCCCTTTTGGGAAGGGGAGGAAGGAGTTAACAGTCTCACAGCTACCTCCTGCAGCCTGAAGGCACTGTACCTGCCTAGACAGAGAGGAGGGGTGGATTGACAGGCCCTCAGGCTGCTGTGTACATAGGGAAAGGGTGGGTTGCGGGGTGATGCCCTGTGCTCTGGTGCAGCTGCATTTTGTACCAGCGCAGCAAAGCCACCCCAGGTCCCCAGGCAAAGCAGGCCGGGCTGGTAATGCGCAGCCATACCTTCCAGAAGCTGTGCTCTCCTGAGGTCTGTGTGTCCTTCCAGCTCCCAGCTCAGCTGGCAAGGGGCACAGAGCCACCAGCAACACTTGCAGCCCTGCACCTGCCTCAGGAGCTGGGGCACGTGGTGCTTCACCCAGCATGCAGGTGGCTGTATCAGCACCTACCCATGTCCTCAGAGGGCTTCTGGTCAGCCTGCCACATCCCCAGGTGCTCAGGGCTCACGTCCCTCCTCTGGAGCTGGCGATGCTTCAAACACTGTACAAAGGGTTTAAAATCCACATCTCTCACATTCATTTGCCTCTCCCACCATGCTACAGGGCTGGCAGGAGACATGCTCCCAGTGCTAGGGCCGATCTCTAATTCCCAATGGCTCTCAGGTGTGTCCTGTTAATCAGAAAAAGGCACGGTGCTTGGGAAGAGTCTGCTGCCAGGGCTGCCCTGGTGCTGCTGGGGCCCACCCCATGCGTGACCTTGCCTGGGGAGGGGAAGATGGACCCTGGTCAGTGATCTGACACAGCATGGTGGGGTGGGGGGCTGCCCCTCGTGCTTGCTGGTGTTGGGACTTCACTGAGGGGCTGCTCTGTTTGTCAAAACCAGTGCTAGCAGAACTGCTCTGAAAGGTGTGGTTTTCCAATTACAGGTTGCAGGGGCTACATCCTCTCAAACCAAGCCTCTTGTCCCCTTCACAACACAGTATAGCAATGACATGAGAAACAGATAAGGTTGACACTCCTAAGGTCCTTCACCTGGGTTACCTGAAAAGCAATACCTAGATGACAACTCCTGCTGCTGAGATGGGATTTTTCCACCTGACTCCTGCTGGACTCGCTCCCGTTCTCCTCTGCTTTACCTGTTCTCTGCCTCTTCAAGTGGCAAGAGTTAATGTCCTTAGTCTCCCTAAGCCGGGCAAATATCCAGCTGAAAATGGAGAGGGAGAAAGGACAAGGAATCGTTAGCAGCCTCAGAGTAATGTATGAGAAATCATGGGCTGTATCCATCACTCCGCTCCGCCACAGAGACTTGGACTGGATTGACACTGTGTCCCCACTTGTAAAAGAGAGATAATCAGTCTTCCCAAATCTGTTGCTGGGAGAAAGTTTGTTATTGCTTGTTAAGCCTTTCGAGGTTGTTAAAAGGCAGAGTAGCTGGCCAAACGATGTGGGGTCTATCACCCGGCTGGAAGGCACTTATGTGACTTGAAATACAAAAGCCCTTTGCAGGGGGGAGGATCATAAATTCCACAGGGCACTAGATAAACTGGAGGAGGTGAAAAAACAAAGGGGCAGCTGACGTTTCAAGTCCCTTCCCCTCCATCCCCTGCCTTCTGCCTCCCACCTTTGCCATGCCAACACAATAGCGGTGTGACAGCCCTCTCCATCACCACTCAGGGCAAAAGCAGCATGCGGTTATGCTGCACCAGGTCCTGCTGCCCATGGAATCGACCACGTCTCTCCTTCATCCCTGTTCCTCTTCCTTGGTCAGCAGGTGGATAGCCTGAGTGACCCCTCTCCTTGGAAAACAAAAAGAGGAATGGTGGTGGAGGGGGAAGACAAGGTTGGAGGAAGGCAGGGGGAATGGTGGGCTGCAGCATGGGGTGGGATGGAAAAGCTGGAGCTAAGCAGAAGGAGAAAGTGGAGATCCTGGGGTAAAAGAGGGAAGGGGAGAAAGGAGCACACAGACACCCTCGCAAAAGGAAGGCAATGGGTGCGAGTATGGAGGAGTGTCTAGTGATGGGAGCTGGCGTTGCACACGTTTCCTGGCAAGTGGGAAAATATTGCAGAGACAAGAGGTCACATAGAGCCTCCTTCCCAGCACACGCATCTCCGGGCAGGTGCCTTGCACACCCAGGAGGTAGCACCGTTGACACCTTCACCTGCCACCACTGGAGAAGAGTTTTGGGGCCAGACCAGAGATCCACAAAAGTAACACCGCTTTCATTTGGCTCCACAAAAGTAACACCGCTTTCATTTGGCTCCACGAAAGTAACGCGCAAGCAGTGCCCACTTCACCCAGCTCCAGCCCTGACTGTTTGCCTTCCCTGCTGCGGGGTGGCAATCAGTCACACAGTCGTCACCCAACTTGTTCTACTGCTTTGGTAGGACAACACTGAACAGTTACAGGAGCCTGGAGAGTTCCTGTGAGGGAGAAGACAAGGAAAACAAGGCTGTATTTAAAAGTGTTACCAGTGTAATCATTTTGGAAGGGGGCTGGGAAGAGGAGGGAAGACAGCACTTTGTCAGAATAGTAAGAACCCAAGTGTAGGTAGAGTTATGCTGCAAAAGAGCACTTTTACCAGGAAACCTTATTTCACTTGGGAATTCCTGCAAACAACGTCAACAACTTCTGTGTATGGAGAAGTATGTATACAAGAGCCTGGATATGTACCCAGGTCGCTGTGGCGTAGCAAACTCCTGCTCATCAGCTGCATATTGCCTGGGAAAGAATTCTGAGTTCACAGCACTTGCAGGGTCATTGAACATAGACAAACAAGGCACAATCATTATTTAGTAGCAGTTTGTTAGCATCAATACCTTGACAGTCTGTCTAAGCTTTAAAACGTGTGCTGTGCAAGAAATGTAGGGGGGGAGGCCATATACAGCTTTGGGACTAGCATGTTACTGACAAACCTCTTTGGTGAAGACAAAGTTGTTTTTCACTGCAAGGAGGAATAGCTACAGTGGCCGTGCAGAAAAAGCCATGTCCACGCTGCTGTGAGACTACTCTGCTACAGCTTGCCAAGACAGGTACAGCCACAGAAAGGGGACAAAACCAGTGAGGGTACAACAGCTAGATAGACTGACTTCAGCCTGGCTCCTTATGCTCCTGGACTCACCTCCAAACTCTCCTTCATCCGGAAACATTAACTCCAAGCCCTCACTGACTGCATCCCTTTTTCACAAGCAATGCATGCTCAGGCTTGGAAAAACACGGGTCATTAATGGATCCTACTGTGACAGACAGGGACCGCAGGCTACTCGCAGCCCATAGGCTGAGAACCGCATTCCCCCAAAATGAAGGGTAAAAGAATTTGCCTCTTTGTTTTAGGGACTTTTCTCCTCAACATAAGCACAAGCTGAATATTCATGAACGTCCAACATGAATTAGTTATCTTCTAAACGCAAACACAAAGTCCCCATTCTGCATGAGGTGCTCAGGCACAGGACAAAGCCAAGCGTCTGCTCTAGCAGTGGTTTCCCAGGGACTCTGCGTGCTGCCTTAAACCAGTTACTCTTGCCTATTAAAGCAGGATCAAAACTGAAAAAAGACAAAGATTCTTCCAGAGCTGTTCCAGGCAGCCGCAGCTAGTTCAGACTTTTACATCTCTTGACCTAACATGACTCCCAGGCTGCCACATTGTCTGGATGGGAAGCCATAAGGGAAACTAACGTGATTTTTATTGTAAGTGCTGCTCACCAGTGCAGTCAGTCTAGTTTATATTAAGAGTTCTGGTTGCTAAGTAGCTTGCCAGTGCAGAGGTTCAAATCATGTTCGAGCTGTATTTATGGTAGGAATAAATGGGTGTGTATGAGTACAAATGTGTGTAATGGCTCATTTGCAGGTGTTCGTGGTAGCATGGGTGAAGAGATGGACGCCTCTGAGCGGGAGCACTCGTGAGGTTGTTGAGGACATCAGAGAACAGCTCATTGTATCCACGATAGAACTGATATGATGGAATTTAAGAAATGGGTATCACTAGGGAGGCAGACCCAGGTCCAAGTGAGATGTCAAGAATGTGCAAAAAAAAAAAGGTGGGCAATTACAAGTACGCGTACAAAAGAGACAAGACATGCCTACTATCTGTACTGGGTCTGTCTGGGATGGAGTTAGGAAGCTAACTTTCTTCACAGCAGCCCCTATGGTGCCGTGCTTTGCATTTGTCACTAAAACAGCGTTGATAACACACCAGTGTTTTGGCTGCTGCTGAATGATGCTTGCACAGTGTCGAGGCTTTGTCTCCTCCCTGCACCCCACAAGTAAGTAGGCTGGGGGTGGACAAGAAGTTGGAAGAGGACAGCTGGGACAGGTGACCCAAACTGACCAAAGGGGTATTCTGTATGACTATACCATATATCTTGCTCAGCAATAAAAGTTCAGGAAAAGGAGGAAGGAGGGTGTTCGTGGTTATGGTGTTTGTCTTCCCAAGCAACCAATATGCGTACTGAGATCCTGCTTCCCAGGACGTGGCTGGACATGTGCCTGTCGATGGGAAGTAGTGAATGAATTCCTCTTTTTGCTTTGTTTCTGTGTGCAGCTTTTATTTTTCTTGTTAAACTGCCACTATCTTGACCACAAGGGGATTTTTTCACCTTATTTCCTCCCTCCGTCCTGTTGAGGCAGAGGTAGTGAGAGAGCCGCTGGGTGGGTGTCTGGCAGCCAGCCAAGGTCAACCCACCACACCATCCTTTTGTTCAGGTGGCCTGCGTCCCTCCTGAGGCCCTGTGTGCAGACAGTGGGGATTGTTAGGGACACTTAGGAGGCTGGTGAGAAATTCAGAGGGCCTGCGTGGGGAATTGCCTGGGGCCAGGGAATAGGAAGGAGTACCAGGGCGAGACTGACCTTGTGTCTGTGCACCTGGGAACACAAGTGTCATTGCCCCTAAAAATACCACCACAGTAGAAGCACTACAGCGGTACCCTCGTACAGCAAGTACCTCTGGACTGGCTTTGCCTTCTGAATCGCAGGGACCCTTGTATCACTGCGCAGTGAGGCGAGGGGGCTCATGCTGAGAGTGGGTCTTGTAGGTGTTTCTCATGGCACATGCTGAAGAGCGTTCCTCCTCACCCAGAAGACCTGGTGCAGATGGAGACTGTCTGGTCACCTACATGACAGCCTCCCCTGCCCACATTAGTGGGGCCAAGAGTGCTGGCCACGTGAGTCCCTTCGCCTGTGCTCTGTGCCATCCCCAGGGACGCCAGCTCCATGCTCTGTCTGGGTCTGCCTCTGCCACTGATTCCTTTCCAGCCCAGAGCAAACACCTCAGAGCAACCAGGTCTCCTGCAACCACCAAGGGGCAGAGAGGGATGTCCTTGGCGACTCCCCACTGTGTATCCTCCACCTCTTGTGTGCAGATAACGGAGAGACCCTAGTGCTCCAGAGGACAGTCCTGGCAGGTGTCACCAAAATCAGAGCCTCTGTGGACTACAAGTGGTTGGACTCCACTTGCTTCCTTTTCCCAGTCCCTAAATGGAGTCAGCCCTTGCCCTCAGAAGATGTGGAAGGACACCAGCAGGACTGCTTGCTCCATGAGCCAACTCCACACCCCACAGAAGCAGCAGTCACAGGCATAGTCATAGCATGGTTTATGGGGTCCCCAGACACAAATCCCTTCTGCGGCATGAGAGAGACCGTGGCACACATGCACTTGGCATGGCCTGGCCCCTCTCCCAGCTCCCCCAGGGGCTAGGTGGTTTTCTCCACACCTTTCTACTCACACCATCTCCACCTGCGGCCCCACCATGTCACAAGACCTTGGCAGCCTCCTCTTGGCCTTGGTCAGGCTGATCATATGCAGCTTCAGGAGGAGGAGGATGAAGAGGGGGGACCGCAGTGACTATTTCTCTCCCCACACTTTGGATACCCGCAGGGAGAGGTGGGCATGAATGGTGGGGTTCTTCTCTGTGTTCCCTCCTGGCTCCCTGTTCTTCTACTTTTAACCTTCTGACCTTCATTCTTTTTCCCTTGTGAATTGTCCCCATTTCAGCTGTTTTCCTTTATGGCCCCCCATACCAAGAGCTCCGTGGTTTAGTTAGGATCAGCTGACACCCAAACTAAGGGGTAGGGTTTTCCCCAGCAGTCCTTGGTCGGTGGCCACATGATTAAAAGCAGCGGGAGAGCGGCGGCAGGAACCTAATCTGGCATTAATGAGAGCAAGAGGTTGTTGTGTGACCGGCTGAGCAGCAGGAGCCTGGCCAAACAGCGGCATAACAAATGGCACCGTGTGTAGCAAAGCTCCTCGTTAGCATAACACGGATCTCAGTTACACGCTCAGCCTCCCCGCTTTGCCCTTTCCTAATCAGCCCTCTCGCATAAGGGCACATAAAAGACCAGAGTCTACTTGTTCCCTTCAGCCAAAAAAAAAGATGTCTTACATTTCTACTTTAGTTGTGTTTGTGTCTTGCCCATCTCTGGAGCTGACGGTGTCCAGATGGAGCTGGTCAGGCTGAGTGACCTGGGACAGAGCAGTGTGGAAGAGGGCTATCTGGGTTCTCTTTACTGGGAACCCACTTCTCCCATCAGCTGGTGAAGCTGGCGAGGCGTCCGTGGGCAGGGAGGACAGGGCAAGACGCGAAGAGTTGTTAGGCTTTGCTGTCAAACAGTTCACTGCGTGGGTCTGAGCCCTGCTTGGACTTTGCAGGACTCGGTTGCTTTGGGATCTGCCTCTGCTGCCCTTCACACCACAAAACCCTTCTCCTTTCTTCATGCAGGTGCTTGGTGAGGCTGATTGCAGGCTGCTAGATGCAAAACTCTCTTGACTGGCCACTCTCTTAAGAAACTCCTTCTCAAGGCAGCTCACTGCTATATTGCGCAGCAACACAGGCAGGGCTTTACGCTACCTACCAGTTGTCGTTTATTTTAACTCCTCCACGTACAAGACAGCAGAGACTTGCTGACAAGCTCAGTAAGCAAAAGATCATGCATCCTTAACTGATAGCAGATGTAGCAAAGGCCTGTCCTAAAGTCCCTGATGTGAATGTGATCAGAAGTAATTATATAGTTTAGTTATTACTATACCCTTATTCACACCAGTGGTCCCCAACTGGAAGCTTGGAGGCAGTCCACAACCTTTGTGCAATCTTGGGAATTGATTGCAGTCTGAGGAAGCCGCTGTCTACACAGGCCAGAGACATCAAAACAGGGTATTGCCCACAACATGTTCTTTGCACGGTATTGTTAGCTAAGGAATGACATATAATATGTGGTCATATCTATCATCTGTTTAGCTATGCCAGCATAATTCATACAGTCAAAGAAATTATGTCAGTAAAATTTCCCAAGTGGACAAGCCCCATCATGGTTTTCTCATGACCACATAATACGGTATTTTCACACTGCTCAGAGCAGCTAAGCAAGCATCAGACCTGGCTTTCAGAGCAAGAAACCCTCTGAACAAAAGCAGCATGCTAAAGGATAGGTTGTCATCAAAGCTTTTCTGCCTTTTCTGGAACAAGGAAATTCTGCCCTTTTAGAATATTGATTCACAATAATTTTTGCCAGAAACTTTAAAAGCGATCATTTGGAGCTGGGAACCCAAAAAGACAGGCAGTGTTTGGTCTGCATGCATGAGGAGAGTTTGTATTTGCAACTGCATTTCCGCAGTAGAGATGTGACTTGTTCAGATCCCAAGTGGAAAGCAGACCGGTACGGGAGTTTGCACAGAGCATGTCTGTTTGCACAGATCTTGCACGGATCTCCACTGGAAAACTTTCATCTCAGGGCAGGGACTCCCAGTTGTGCCCTCAATAGAAGTAATATGTCATCATTTCTGGTTTCAAGGATGTTTCTTTTCCATGCAACCTGAGCAAGGACCTGTGAGGTTGACCAAAGCTCCAGGGCCAGTGAAACAGCTGCTCTGGCGATGGAGGCAAAGCTGTTCAGGACAGAGCACAGAGAGGCACTGCTCTGCCGTTTGCTGAGGACATGGTGTGGTCCCCACATGTGTCAGCGACCAACCAAAAACTGACATTGTGAGGGGGCACCCAACCGCCAACACAGAGTGCACCCTGATTTGCAGCGTGCAATTGTTCGCATTGGTTATGAAAAGCACTTACCTGCCCTTGAAAGCTTGTACGGGTACATACTGGGGGGAATTTAAAAGGTCCACTGTGCAATGACAACTGTATCCCAGCAAAAGCCCCAGTGCAGGGGCCTCACAGTGGCTTTTCAGGGCCTTCTACAGACAGAATCTCCCAGACAGTAGCATTCCATGCTAGCATGGGTGCCATATCTAGCTGCACCAGCAAAATCTTTTCTGGTAGAGGCAAGGAACACCTGGCAGAGGGAACCCTATAGCTGGGCATTTCCCAGGCCACCCGTATGACCAAACCCACCATTTCATTACCACACTGTTGGTGGGTCAGAAGCTTCTCTTTCTGAGTGCATGAAGAGGATGATACCAGTACAAGCACGCGTAGGTGATACAGGCCACAGTCCTGGCTGCAGAAGCAGCACAAGGCATGCCATTCGGTATGTCCGTGTGGTCACAGAAAGGATGCAGTGATGCTGCACTGCAGCTAAGGGGAAACCTCTGGCGAACAGGGCCACAGTGTAAGGTCCTGTGAGCATGCCACAATGAAGATTGTCAGCGTGCCAATCTGCACTTAGTCAGCCAAACACCTTGGACATGCCCCGTGCTTCAGCCTGGCTAAAGAGAGCTGTTGAAATGTTACCTGCAAACATGATTGTGTCTTGCTGAATACAGCGAGACTATATTGCACCCCACTGCAATATTGATGGGGATGACACCATCTTAAGTGTGGGAGGACTAGACAATAACACTAGAGATAGAAAGTGTGTCCATGCAATAGGTTAGATATGGAGCAATGTCCTGTCATAAACAAAGTTTGGCCTCACCTATGTAGAAGGGATCAACCTAGGTTTACCATATCACAGCCTTGCAGAAACCATGGACCACATCCTAACATTTCATTAGCTTCGAGAGTGGTGCTGACTCAGAAAATAATTAAATGCAGTTTTAGTTCTCTGTGGATGAAAAAGATCCATTTTCCTGTAATATGATAATCCTGTACCTAAAGGGGGCCTACAGGAAGGATGGGGAGGGACTTTTTATCAGGGAGTGTAATGATAGGACAAGGGGTAATGGCTTCAAACTGAAAGAGGGTAGATTTAGATTGGATATCAGGAAGAAATTCTTTACTGTCAGGGTGGTGAGGGACTGGAACAGGCTGCCCAGGGAAGCTGTGGATGCCCCATCCCTGGAAGTGTTCAAGGCCAGGCTGGATGGGGCTTTGAGCAGCCTGGTCTAGTGGAAGGTGTCCCTGCCTAGGGCAGGGGGGTTGGACCTAGATGATCTTTAAGGTCCTTTCCAACCCAAACCATTCTGTGATTCTGTGTGATTCTGTGATAAGCAGCACTGTACCTGGCTGCTTCAGGGCTATGGTATTTGCAACAAGGATGGGACTTCAGCAGGCCAAGGAGTAAGAGGCAAGAACAAGCCATGAGCTGTGTCTGTGAGCCCACAACAACAGATGGGGCTGGAGACAGACCATCCTGATGAAAAATGTCCACAGGTGAAGCAAAGACCTGCTTGCAAAAACCTGTGTCTGAACTTGCCCACGCAGAGCGGGTGTTTGAGTCTCAGTCCAAGCCCTCCTGGAAGCTTAGTGGTGTAAGAGGTAAGAGTCAGAGCAGAAGAGATCACAGGGTTCATATCAGTAGAGGGTACAGGCCAGGTAACAGAGTCCAAATCCAGCAGCTCTTTTATTCTGTGACTCATGAGGACAAGGGGAGTTTTGCAGAATCACAGCTCCAGGCCTTTGGATGGTTTGCGAAAAGGCGCCTTGGTGCTGATGCACGTGAATTGCTCTCAGCTGAGCTCCGGGAGCACAGAGCAGGGGTGGCATTCGACCTATCCTAGTTTTATCCACTCCCTCTGTATCATCACCATCACGGACGGTGGCAGAATTGCACAAAGGGTTGCCCAGCTGCTTTCCCATCACACCCCCCCCAAACTGCGATGGGAGGTCTAGAAAGCACGGCTTGTGTTTTCATCCAATCTTCAGGGAGACTGAGAGGAGCCACAGTAATAGGCTTCAAACATGTGAAAGGTCACTGCAGAAGGGAAGGGAATAACCCGTTCTCTTTGCCCACAGGGGAAAAGTCAAACTCACGTGCCTAAAACGCAGTGAGAAGATCCAGGTCAATACCATGAACCATCTCTAAATAATAAGGTGAGTGAATCACTTCCTGAGTAGGCTGGAGGGCTGTTAAAGGCATGTCAAAAAAACATCTGTCAGGCATGGGCTAGGTTTAGTTAAGCCTGCCTTGGAGAGGAGAATGAGTTAGCTGATCCCAAGGCCCTTTCCTGTTGTGTTCAGTGATTTCACCAGTCCTCATAGTACCCAGGGACCAAATGCAGCTAATAAAAGCTTTGTAAGATCCCTACTGGTTTGTGTTCCTTCCATAAAAAAAAACCCCAACAGACTCACCCATGGTTTATTTAGGAAGGAAATAGATATTCAGGGAAGGAAAACATCCTCCATTTACTCTGCAGCCAATGTTTAAGGGACGACTGTGAGAGGAACCAGGTCCTGCAGTGCTTTCTAAAAGCAGGCAAAGCTTCTTCAGGAACAAAAAGATACACCACAGCCAGCACAGCCGTCTCTCCCGTAAGTGCCTCCAGTTTCTTGGACCGGTGGCTTTGAATCTTTCTGATTGTAGGTCTTCACAGTATTTTCTCCCTTTAAAGACACAGAGCCCATACAGTGAACTTAGACTGGCAGCAAAAGGCTTGCTCTCCTTAATTACCTTTCACAGACCTTTCAGAAACAAGGGGTCTGCAGACCACAGGCCAAAGGTCACTTTGGTGAAGAAAGTTAAGATTTAAGCTCTTTAAAACCCAGTGCAAGGGATCAGACATCTGAATGTGATATTGCCTGGGCTCTACCTTGGATTACTCTCCTAGGAAGCAATTTGTATTTTGAAGCTCTTCTTCAGGACAGACCAAAACCCAAGCTGTTCAGAGTCGAGAGGACTGTGGACAGGCAGAGGGGAAAAAAAAAATATCTTTTTGATTAACAACAACAGACTGGTCTATAAACCCCCGGGGGCTCATCAACAGCCTCATCATAACTTCCATGCCTTTTCTCACGCACTCAGAGATGGAGCTGGCCCTTCGCTCAGATGCTGGACGTGGTGTCTTCCTGGGCCATTTGCAACCCTCGCAGAGTACCCTGACACACATATCTCATGGCGGCGACACCCCACGGCTTTGAATCTAGGGTAAAAGCCTCATGGTGAGTTCCTCACTGCTGCATTTCCCCCGGGGGCTGCCAGGAGTTTCTGCTTCAGCTCATGCCCCATGGGGCTGGAGCAGGCTGTAGTGCAGCACGGAGCATTGTTAGCGGAGACCAAAATGGGTTGTGCTTGGCAAGCGTAGTGGAAAGGAAAAAGAGGGTGACCTAGGAGCATTGCTGTTCTCACTTCATTTTTCCATTGCATCCGCCGCTTTTTTTTTTTTTCTATCAAGCCCAAAGAGAGAAACAGAACAGAAACAAAATGTAAACAGGTTGTCTCACCGTAAGTACTACAGGAGGGGAGCACTGTCAGAGAGAAGAAAGCAAGAGGTCTGGATTATAGTCTCCATCCTTCCACTCACCCCCTCTTCTGTCTTTCATCCCCCCTGGACTCACTTTCTCTCCAGCATCCCACCGCTGCTGCCACTCAGGTGCTGAGCTGATGTTTGCACTGGTGCCTCAACAGGGTACCAAAGAATTATATCACTCACAAGCTGACTCTGAAGAGACATTTTTGGAAGTGTCTCAGCTCTCACCACAGTGTATTGTCAACAGATACAATGGCTCAAATACGACAGCAATTGAAGGCAACAGGAATTTTATTGTCGTCTGTGTTACTGGGAGCAGCTTCTGGCTGCTCTGAGGGGGTGGGCATCTTTGTGGAGCATCGACAAGCCCATTGCTCAAAGATCAAACCATATAGAAGGTGCCCGTCTCCTGTGGCACCTACCTCCAAACCATCCTTGGCAGAAGCCGAATGTCATCAGCATCCACCTCCCCAAAAGAAACCCAGCCCTTGCCAACTGGTCCAACGTGACGCTTATGGCTCGCTCAGCTAAGTGGCCAAAGAGCGATTGGTCCAGACAGGTCCAGTCTTGCAAAGGAGCACGCATGGGGGAGGGTTGCTTTGCCACCACCTAGACTGTGCCCTACCTTCATGAGGGCTACACATGCAGTGTGGGGCACAGGGACATGATAGGTCCATCAGGCAACCTGCTTTGCCCTTCCCTGCCCCCCTGCCCCCCTCCATCCCCACGCATCAGGAGAGCTACAGCACATGGGTTATCTGTGCTCCACTCCAACAGTCCATCAACTTCAACTGCCCATTTTGTGCCAGAATCTCACCCACGGGCCCCATGATGACCCATCTGCCCTAGAACTGGATTCAGGGAAAAGGCATTTATTTTGCTCCATTTGGCTGGCAGTGTTACCGCCTGGGCAACGGGCACAAGGCGGACCCCTGAACTTGGCTCCCCCTTCGCTGGCAGAGCTGCAGAGGCTGAGGGAATCGCAGCTTCCACAAGCCTCAGAGCAATCGTGTGCCTGCTTGCAAGACAAGTCTTGAAGCTTGAGAACCCTTTACCCAGACCTGGAAGCAGACAAGCCAGCATTTCTTCCCTCCGTAGCATGGCTCTGAGAACATCAGTAACCACGAACTGCCTTGAAACCCGGCTGCAGCCAAAAGCACACTGGTCCTAACGCCGGGGAGGAGGCCGTGTTTGCACCTTGCTGCTGCCTGTAACCTCAGGCAAATTACTGTCTGGGTTGCCCACGCCTCAAACCTGCTAAAAGCAGCCTTCCCTGGTCTTGCTTTAACTGTCCAAGAACGTGGATTCCCCTGCCAGCCCAGCACGGCAGATTTTGCAGCTGTGCTGCTACAAGCAGACAGACCCTCGGGGCTGTGGCCGTGCCCCTTTAAATGCTGCTCCTTTATTTCAAATGGCTCTTGCAATCCTCCTGTAACCTGAGCAGCCAAAATTGGTGCTGGCACTGGAAAGCAGTTACACAATACCCGGGAGGTGAAAGCCTTTTGGAAAGGAGATTCAGGCAGGAGGCTCCCAACCCTGGGACCAACACCCACACATCCCCCCGAGGAGCTCTGGAGGGAGGGGATGGACGAATGCACTCCAGCGACTGTCTCCCTCCTGGCTGTTGGTTTCCAGAACCATCTCTGCCACGAAGCGTGGACAGATCTGGACAACCGGGTGATGGCACAGCCCGTAAATGGGGCAAGCCAGTCTGAAAAGCCACCGGACCAGAGACCTGCACAGACGCCGTTCACCCTGCACATGTTTCAAGCATCGCCTTTTTGGTGTCCAAAGTTGTCAAGTCAGCCCTGTGTTCCCCAAATTGTATCGTGTCTTCCCTCTTTTGATGCTACCCCGGCTGTGGGGAGTGAGCAGATGCAGAGGAGAAAGGTGCGGGGCAGATGGGCAGCCTGCAAACCTCACTGCTCCGGCAAGTGTCCTGTGCCATGCTTTGCTATGCCGTTCCGCAGAGCTGGCTCCTCCACCAGCCGGATCCCTGCTGCTCCCAAGGGCAGGGTTTGGCTGCAGCAGGCCGGCTCTGGCACACGTGAGCAGCAGGGCATGTATCCGCTTTCTTTGCACGGGCTCGCCAGCATGTGCATCGCTGTGCGGTGGGACAGTACTGGCTGGAGTCTCCTTGAGGCTGGTCCCACCCCTGCTGCCAGGGGAATTGCTATGACCTGTAGAGGCAGGATTTTGCCCACAGCATCGTTTTTTCTCCAGCCATGCAAATTAATTTGCCGGTAACCAAGAAGCGTGATCTAACCGGTGTTCTGCACCTTCTACACATGGGGATTCCTGTCCTCCTCTTCTTCCTGCTCAAAACCCCGAGCTGCCAGATCCACATAGCTGCCAGGAGACACCTGGCTTCCCATGCTGCCAGCTCGCCCACAAATGAACGCCCATCAGCTGCTTTCTGCTGCGGGAGCCATGCAAAATATTTGGGCCGTGGCTGCAGAAAGCCCCGCACCCTGCTCCTTCCTTACCCTTGCACAGAAGCTGCCGGGTTGAGCACATTCCTTCCTCCCTCCCTCCTTCCTCACTTCGCTCTGCCCTGCAGTGATTTCCAAAGCATTTTTGTGGCATCCCAGACCCGGAGACAAATTCATGAGATGTGGAGATGTGGTTTTCCCTCACGTGCCATTAACCCCGAGTCCTCGCTGGTGCGGGGGGCAGGGGGTCTGTGGGGGCTGCACTGGGCACAGGCACCGGCCCTTCTCCTCTCTCGAAGGTCGAGGGGTGCTTATTGTTCCACAGCTGGCTCCTTTTAAGTGGAATTAAATTGCGCTCCCTGAGCTGATTGGGAAAATATTGTGTCTCCCGCTCTCTCTCGGGTTCCTGACAGTCAAAATAATAATTACGTGGCCTGCGAAACAACGATAACTACCCATAAGCCTGGGAACTGCTTTTGCTATTCAGCTTTATGGCAATCCATACGGCTCCCGTGGAAGGGGATTATTTACCTAGGCTCTGAGAAAACGCCGAGGAGCCCGTGCACTCCTTCTGGCTATTGTATTGCTGAATCCCACGGCGGTGCAGCTGGAGAGCGGCTTCCTCTAGCTGTCATTAATCCTTGCGTGCTTGACTGCCCCAGCACGCGGCATCCTTCAGGACTCTGGCCGCTGGGAAGCTGGGCCATTGTTTTGGGGCTTTTGTCCCAGACAGAGGGTTTGCTGGAGCTGAGGAACCCGGCTTTGCCGGCATCACATTGTCACAAAGTGACTGGCTTGCAGCCTGGCTCAGGCCCTTCCTAGCTCTGCTGCCGGGAAGACAACTGGACTTGGATCTGTCTGATGAGGATGTAGGAAGGACTGGCTCCGGGATGTCCCAGTATGAGCCGTGCTGGCCCCATGTGAGAGAGCTTCCCTGCATGCCTGCTGTGGCAAGGGGGTGGCTCCATCGCAGCCCTGGGGATGGGACAGGACACCCGGGACTCACCCTTCCTCCTGGTCCCTAACTCCCAGCCTGGTCTTCTAGTCCCCACAGGGGAGAAGCAGGAAGACCCAGTTTCAATTCAGCGCACGAACTGAAGCACAGGAGATGTTCTCTTTCTCTAAGAACTAAAAGGAAGCTTGCAGAGGAGACTTTTTAATAGGGATGGTGCCCTTGGCATGTATGTGCACACATGTGCATGGAAGAAGTCGGGGCATGCAGGGAAACCCAAACACACCCTTTGTTCCTTGCTGTGGGCTTGCGGGGCCCCTTGTGTTTCCTCCTTCTCCAGAAGACACTTGCAGTGGCCTTCAGGAGGTGGGAAGAAAAGAGGAAGATGTGGGAGATCAGCATCAGTGATTCAGCCGTCATCAGACCATCACCGTCATGCACTAAACAAGTGGGCACAGAGCGATGCTTGAGAGCAAGCCTGCAATAATAAACCTGCACCTAGCCATCTGCAGGATCTCGAGCTGCCCTACAATAACCAAGCAGCATATCTTCTCCCAGGCACCACCAGAGCAGCCCACTGCTTCCCTGGCCAACCCAAAGGAGAGGGCCAGCACTTAGGAAGGGCCCCAGCTTAGCAAAGCGTGGCACCAACCCTCGCGGGTCTAAAACGTCTGTACTGTGTTACAGCCCTGAGCTGTGAAGCAGTGAGCTCTGCAAACGTTTTTTACCGTCGGAACCTTAGGGGAAAGAAAAGAAATCTGAGTGTTTTCTGAGTCAAGGTTCAAAGGGAGTTTATAGCTCTGATGGGAAAGTCTCCTTTCAAGGTTGCCTCTGCCTCAGCACAAACTACATCTTAGGGACAGCTCAGAAGGAAGCAAGTTGTGATTTCTTCTGCGTGACGATGGCAGGCAAAGCACCAGCAAGCCTGGAAAAAGCTGCCTTTTCTTTCTCCAGGTGAGGTACACAGCTGGGAATGCCTACGTGTGGGGGGAAGCCCCCACATCACTCCTGATTTCTGTCCCTCCCAGAGCTGCTGAAAGGCCATGGAGCAAAGCAGCCAGCCCCTACTGCCCACCCAGCTCAGCCATCATGTCTCCACCGGCAGCTCTCCTCCTGGGCTTGCAGCAGGAGCCTCCCTCCTCCTGCCCTCTTCAGGGGCTCTGGGTGCAACTGCAGCTTTGCAAGTGGCAGCAATGTTATTTTGAGGCTGCAATCACTCCTTTATGGTAACTCATTGCTTTGTGAGGTGCTAATGGATGTGGAGAGGGCTAAGAAAGCTACCCATTATACCATCTCAGAAGCGCGGACGGGATTTGGAGAACGTCTGTCTGATGGCCCCCGTGAAGTGGGGCTGTGCTGCTGTCCCCTCCACTGCCACCCAGGCAAAGGACACAGGGAGAGTCTGTGGGTCCCCCAGCCCTGCACAGCATGGGGCTACCTCAGAGACCCCTAAGCTGGTGTATCTCATGGCCTTGTGTGCGGTGACAGCCCAGGGCTGTGGCACACAGGCATGGCTCTGTGCTGGGGCTCCCTTGCCTGTACCTCAGGTGCAGAGCTGCAGGGACACAGCTGTGCAGCTGGCCCAGGCAGTCTCAACATCTTGCAGGGATCATGAAGCACCAGCGTGGCACAAGGAACCTGCCCGAGGTTCCCCGGGGAGCCTGTAGCAAGGTCCAAGCTCTGACCCAGACAGTGCCCAGCAAACGCAGAGCCACCCTACTCCCCTGCAAAGCACCTTCGCAGCGTACGGAGGAGCGGGTTGATGCTGGTCATGGGCTTTGATCCCTCCCTCTTCTCCATGATTTTGCCCAGTGAGCAGCGCGCAGGGGAGCAGAGGGACGCCATTCCCCTCCCACGTGCTTGGTGGATGTGGAGTGCGGTGGCAGCCAGACAGAGCTGCTTTCTCCAGCACAGTGCCGCTATTGTCTGACCGGGCTCTGGGGCCGCACAAGGCACCTCTCATCCCCACCAGGCAGGCACGGTTGGGACCTCGTTGGCCCAGCAGCACAGCCAACATGGTGAAGGCGATGGAGGAAAGCCTCCAGAGCGGGCAGCCCACCTTTGCGTCTCCCTGACGCAGCCCCACTGCTTTTTAGACTTTGATGCAAAAGGCGGTGTAAGGGAGGACACTAGGGTAGGAGGTAAATAAAGGAAAATCCGAATGAAGAGGAAGGGGAAAGGTGAGGAGACGACGCTGAGAAGCGAGGGGCGACACAGAGCCGGGCTGGGAGTTGGAGAGGAAAAGCTGTGAGCCCCGCGGGAGCCGGGCTGTGGGAAGAGACAATGCGATGGAGGGGAAGGAGCTGTCTCCCGCTCCGGGACACATGAGCCCTGCGCAAGGCTGCAATTAGAGAGAGGAGACAGTGTGTCTGCCGGGGCTGGGAAGTCTCCTTCTGCCGGGGACGCAGGCTCAGGCAGGGGCTGGTACAGAAACATGCCCCCTGCTCCCTGCCCCTCCGCACAGACCCTCTTCCCCTCACACCCTGAGGGGGCCAACAGCGCCGAGGGCAGTTGCTGGTGGTACCAGCAGAGATTTCCTCCGAGGTTCAGGGGGCTTTGCTCTCCAGCGCCGGGACAAGGTGCCCGGCGATGCTTCGTGCCCACCATTGTGGCTGCATGGCCACACCAGAGCCCCCTCCCCAGGTCAGCTCTCCTCTCCTGGCTGCCCTGGGCAGCCCCCTCCTCCCTCCCAAAACAGCTGCTCAAATACCAAGTCTTCAAGGCAAGCGGGTTACTTGACTGCTTGCCTCTGGTGGCCGGCAATGCGCCCTTCGTCAGGCTTTTGGGATTTTCCTGGATGAGGGATGCTGCAGACATACGCAATCCCGAGGCACAAGCTCTGGTTTTAGTGTCCTCCTCTGCACTGCGATTATCCGGCCCCCAGTGGAAAATTCGATTTTGTTTGGAAACAAGTCTCGGGGTTTGGCTTGGAAAGGCTCAAAAAAATACTGTGCAAGGGTCACAAACTTTTAACACGAACCGTGTTTGGCCAGGGCTCTACAACAGGCGGGAGGCAGAGAAGGAACAGGAGCACACACCTTTTTTGGTACCGCAAAGCTTGGCTGGGAAACTCTTTGTGCTTCGCTCTCTCTGGACATAAAGGTCCAAGCAAAGAGTTAGATGCTCTAAAAAGCAAGTGAACAAGCAGCGCAGCCAAACCGTTTGATTTCCAAATTTTACAGTTCATTTTCACCACCCAGCCAAGAGGTGGTTGAAGCAGAGCTCCCACAACCTTCCGCGGGAGTGACAGCAAAAAGGGATGCTTGAAAGGAGCCAGAAACTCATGGCAGGAAAAGAAGAAAGAGGAGAGACCCAGTGAGCCAGCAGTGGGGTTTTTTTAAACATAAAATAATATACTTCAGACTCGCAGTGTTTTTTTTGCTTCCTGCTCAACAGTGTGAAACCAACACAACTGTTTTCCTCCTCTTCTGGTCATTTTAAGATCTTTTTTTTTTTTTTTTCTGAGGGGGAAATAAATACGAGGCGCGGGAGGAAACCTGCCGGTTTCCCTGCCATTCTCACCTGCGTGGGAGCGGCGGCAGCGATGAGTTAAGGCAGCACCACGTATTGACCGACCTGTCAGCGAGGGAAGCGTGGAAGATTACCGCGGCATATTTAGAGCTGTGCAGCAATAACAGCTAATTTGTTTTTGCTTAAAGAGCGGTTAGGGTTGGTTTTGTTTCATTTTAAATAAAGACATTTGGACTCCAAAGGTCATTTCCGTGAAATAACAATGCTCCTTTCAGAAAGGGGCACCGGCAGGGTCTCCGGTACACCCAGTGCGCCCGGTCTGGTTTGAAAGCCGAGCCGCGGCTCAGCCGGGCGAGTGTCCCCAGGGCTGCCCTGTACCCGGTGCAGCAGCTGGCTGTCCCAGTGGGCCCGGCACCGAAAGCACAGGAGCTCGGAAGGAGTTTTGGCTTCTCCGCTGGGTTGTTCGCAAGCACCCAGTTTGTCAGCAAAACGAGGATGGGGTCCTGCCCCTCTCCCCGCCTTCGGCCCGACCTCAGCTGCAGTCCTGCACCTTCTGGGAGCACCAGCAGAAGATGGTGCATCCCCAGCAGGCAACGTATGGCCCTGCGTTTCCTTCATGCTCATCAAATACAGCATGAGGATCAGCCATGACGAAAAATAATGATTTAAAAATAGTCTGTTTGCAGTGTGTGAAGATTTTCCAGGTGCTGATGACTTTTAAGGGCAGGTGAACGTGTGCCTCGCTGACTCCAGGGAAGTTGGTGGTGTGATCTGTCAAAGCAAGGCGATTTGTCCAGCACAGGCAGAAAGCTTTCAGCAGACCTGGGAGAATAAGCAGGCATCTCAGTTCCCTGTTCCAGTGAGATTCCATGTTTCTTTTCCTATATGCTTCCTAAATAGCTACTCACTCAGGCTTTCAGCAGGCAGAAAGCGATGGAGAGGTGAAAAAGAAAACTTGAGGCTCGGGCTGTTCTCTGTCTTGTAGGCATGTATTTGCCACAAATTTTCTCTCTTTTCTCTCTTTCCGTCAGTCGAACAGTCTTCATGTTTCAGGTCATTTTGCTTTAAAAGTACATTATCTTTGATTCTGTGCTGGGAAAGAATCTGCAGAAAGAAAAAGCCGTCTGGTTAAAAAAAGCTCCCCTCCTTAGCGAGCACTGCTGTTTGTCACCCTCTCAGAAATTTGTAAACTCTTTTCTCTGTATTTATCTAACTTTGCTATTTTTGGATTTGCCATAGCTGCGCGCGCCCAGGATGTGCGTACGGAGGGGAGAGCGTCTCTGCTGCTTTGCTGGTATTTTTGGCCGGTGCATCAGTTTTTACCCAGAGCGTCAGTGAGGCTCCGGCACTGCGGGAAGATGCAGAGGGGAGTCCTGATCCCCTGTCTCTGCCTCCTCTTCCTCCTCGGAGATCAGCGCTGCCCTGCCCACCTCCTCACCATGGCTCAGCAGTTGCCGGCCAAGCCAGCTGGTGCAGATGCCATTGGGAATGCCAAGGGCTAACGCAGAGGGGAGAAGGAGGCCGAGTCAGATGGCACGACTGGCTGTGGAGGTGCCTTCCCGACCTCCTCTCCCCACCCCAGCTTTCTTGTGGCTGCAGGAAGGGTCACTGCGGCAGCTGAAGGAGGTCTGCACAATTCTGCCTCCCAGGGGCATGGCAGGACCGCAATGGTCCGTAGGAGAAGGCGGTTTCCTCCTCTGCTCTTCCCAAAGCTGCCCTGGTGACTCTCGGACAGCTGGCTCCAGCGTGGGAAAGAGCAGGATGGGACAAGCGCAGCCACCACCGCACAGAAAGGAACCCACTCCCCTCCGTGGGGAGATGTGGGTGTATGCCTATGTGTGTATGTACCTTAACACCTACATGCGTGTGTATGGACCTTGACACCCTACAGCTTACAAGACACATATAATTTTAATTTTCTTGTCTTGCTGGGAGCCTTTCCAAAACAGCTCCATCCATCGTTAACCTGGGCTGCCCTACGCTGTGCCCGGAGGTGGGCTGGTTGGGGGAGAAAGGAGCTGCCACTGTGGGTATGTCACCTCCACCCCTTCGTTTCCAACTGGGGGCACCCCAGCTGCACGCAAACACATTCCCCTTTGTCCCCTAAATAGCGTCAGCGCATGTTTATGGCTGAGATCAGGGGTGAACCCCAGCACCGGGCAGTGATTCACTCCTGTCCCCCCAGGCAGCGATGCCACAACAAGGAGAGGCCACCACAGCTCTCCTGTGCTGTCAAGAGGGAGATCTGTCCTGCCCCAACCAAAGTCCTGGCTGGAGCCACTGTGCATCTACTATTCACACACAAAGCTCTTCCTGATTTCTTGGAGGCTTGTGGGAGCATTTTTTTTCAGCTTCAGAGTTTTGATTAGGGCTTGTCTTCCAGTAGCCAGGAGGTCATGGTGTCTGGATAGATCGCAACCTGAACATCTGCATCCTATTACACAGCACGGTGATTATTTTTCAACATTCCCCACGTCTTCTTAGCAGTGACAGTCATGATTAAAGCCTGGAGTGGATTCCTGAGTAGCATTTCAACTTCCTTTACTTTCGCATCCTGACCGTAAACAGGAGAAGAGGGCTTTCCTTGGGCACTAGGTCAGGAAGCCCATGTGCCTTATGGTAATACCGATGCACTGATGAAAGCCCGGAGATGTCAACTGGTACAAAGCAGCTGAACAAACCTGCCAAGGGGTGCCAACAATAGCAGGATGTCACTGCAGCTTGCAGGGAGGATGTTTCCATTCATTGATTTGGCTCCCGTGCCAAAAGCCATCCACTGGTCCAAGGAATAAAGCCAGTGTCTCCAGGAAGTGACCACAAGCAGACCCTGGTGGCTCAGAGTGAGCGACGGGGATTTGGTTTCCCATCATCAGGGCCAGAGCAGAAAGAAGAGCAGGTGTGCGAGGTGAGCTTTGGTCAGGGCACCTCTGGGCAGCCCCATTTGTAGCTCTCACGAGGTCTGGAGCTCCTGTTACAAGGGGGCTCCATAAAAGCTTCTTCTTGGGGACTGGGACTTGATCTTTCTCCTTCTTGGGGGAGGGAGGGGAGACAGGTTGGGGAGATCAAGGAGCCAAGAGGAAAAGGCTTAGTTGGGTCAAGTCCACAGCAAGAGGCTGGAGCTGCCAAGCAAGTACTCCAGCCGGGGGACAGCCTCAAAATTTCCCAACCAAGTAAGGATTTTACTTTCTCTCCTAATAATGCGAGGAGGCATTAATGAGCCCACATTTCTGGGCCCTTGGGTTTGGGCTTGGGCAGCTCAGCATTCAACACAACATTCAACAAATTTCTTTCGCCGTGATTTTTGCAGCGAGGTTTTTGTAAGGCAGCCAAGGGCAGGAAACTGTCTATAAATGAGCACGACGGCTCCGGGTGGGTCCCGGCGCTGAAAGCAGCTGTTGTCTACAGTCTGAATCCGGCCAGGGAGGAGGGAGGAGTCCAGACTCGTCCAGCCACTCGCCCCTTCCCTTGGGAACAGGGGCCGTGGCACACGCCTGTGTGCACAAGCCTGTGCCGCAGCTCTTCCCGTCCTCGTCCCTCTTTACCTGCCTGCTACTTCTCTGTCTGTCCCTCCGTCTCTTCCTGGGCATTTGCAGGTGTCCTGTCCCCACGTGCCTGCCCACGTGTGCACCCACGTTTGCATGTCGCCTTTAGCCCCAGCGCGTGTCTCGCTCCTAATTGCTCAGGTTGCCTAGCGGCTACACGCACATCTCCGTGCGTCTGTGTTTTTCTGCTCGGTTACGCTCGTGTGCCTCCCCCCGCGCCTGCCTTCCAGCCCCTGCCTGCATCTCTGCCTGCGTTTGTACATCTCCCTCCGCTGGCTCTTTTTATTGCGGTAAACAGGACGGACACGTGCATCCAAGCCATGTGTACGTACGGTGGGCTGGAATTGTGCCGGACGAGAGCTGAGATGGAAGGATCTCAGGGAAACAGTGAAGGGGAGCGAAAAGGCCTTGGGGACAGCCTGCCTTGGGAACAGCCAGCCTTCCTGCTGCCTATGCGTCCGTCCCTGCTCTCACGGAAAAGATCCTGAGATAAGCCCGCTCGTTAAGATAAGGACTGGGTGCCCGTGGAGCTGCAAGCCACTGAGCTGGAGAAGCGTGGCAGCTCTCTTCATTCGCCCTCTCTGAGAGAAGAAAGGGTGAGGGTGTCCCAAGGCGGCGTGTGGCAGAGGCCGTCCCTGCTGCCCTCTCTGGGGCTAATGGGGGTCGAGGGCGGGGGGCACAGATGCACACCAGAGCTCAGCCAATATGGGAGGGCTGCAGGGGCTTGGAAAAGGCAGGTGGGGCAAAAGTACTCAAATTTCAGAAAAAAAGCGGTGTGAGCAATTAAGGGGGTTTAAAATAGGAATAATATTACTTCCCTCCCTTGTGGAGAAAGGGCGGCTGGCACTGCACTGCAGAGCCTCGGTTAAAACTTTGTCCCCCACATGACAATGCCGACCGTCCCACCACATGCCAGCTGAACTGCCATCCCACATTTTGGGGGGCTTCCTCCCCTTGCCTGCAGGTGTGGTGGGGCAATGAGGGAGGATGAGGAGGGAGGGTGGTGAAGTAAAAGCACAGAGTGTCTTAGCATCCAAAAATGGTAGCGAAGGGCAAGGGAGAGGGTCTGCAGGCAGCTGCGGGCAGCTCAGAGAGCACAGAGGACCCTGGTGGGCCAAATCAGAGGACACGGAGAGGCCAGGTGGGAAATCAGGGGGCAGGAGGAGAGACCGGCAAGGTCTCTCATCTGGAGATGTAGCTGGAGGAGGGATGGAGCAGGCTGTCTCTTGCCTCCTGCATGGCACATGGCACGCGACTGGTGCAGGGAGGCAAGGCAGCGGCTGTGCCGGGGTGAGACGCAGGGGTGGGGAGAGAGGAAGAAGCCCAGAGGCAGGCACAGCCCTCAAAACAAGACAAAAATGAGTCAGCTGTACCAGCTGATGACGAGGGGGGTGGTCCTGGTAGATGTCAGCATTTCTGTTTCGCTTTCTGGAAAATACCCAGCCTCACACATGTTCCCCAATGGAAAACTACTGCAGCAGAAGCCACAAGCATGGCCACACACCGGGCAGGGAGGAGGGCTGGGGAGACCAGCTGTGGTGCCCGGCAGATGTGGTGCTGCCAGACCCAGAACTGTTGCACGCCAGGCACCCCTCTCCCTGCGTGGCTTTCCAGGTGTCCCTTGTCCCGCACTGCTGGGGCCAGCTCATCCTGGGACCATCCAGCTTCTCTTCTTGGGTACCTCGAGATGCACATCTGTGTCCTTGGCAGCTACATCCCACCCTCCCCTCAGGGGTGCCCACCTGCAGACCAGCCTATGTCCCACCGGCATGGAGGGCATCAGGGTTTGGCCTTCCTTCTTCTGGGAGACCAAATTAAGTGTGGTTGGTCCCATGTTTATCTTCCCCACCCCCCTGCTCCATCACTCCTGATGCTCATGGGGATTGCTGCCACCCAGCGTGACCTAGACAGGCTGCAGAGCTGGGCAGAGAAGAACCTAATGAGGTTCAACAAGGACAAGTGTAGGGTCCCGCGCCTGGGGAGGAAGAATGTCAGGCACCAATATAGCTTAGTAGTGGACCTGCTGGAAAGCAGCTCTGAAGAAAAGGATCTGGGGGTCTTGGTAGACAGTAAACTATCCATGAGCAAGCAATGTGCCCTTGTCACCAAGAAGGCTAATGGAATCCTGGGCTGCATAGGGAAGAGTGTGGCCAGTAGGTCAAGGGAGGTCATTCTCCCCCTCTACTCTGCACTGGTGAGGCCACAACTGGAATACTGTGTCCAGTTCTGGGCTCCCCAGTTCAAGAGAGACAGGGAACTGCTGGAGAGAGTCCCGCGTAGGGCAACAAAGAGGATTGAGGGACTGGAGCATCTCCCTTATGAGGAAAGGCTGAGAGAGCTGGGACTCTTTAGCCTGGAGAAGAGGAGGCTGAGGGGAGACCTTATTAATGTTTACAAGTATCTAAAGGGTGGGTTTAAGGAGGATGGAGCCAGACTCTTTTCAGTGGCTCCCAGTAACAGGACAATGGGCAACAGGCACAAGCTGGAACATAGGAAGTTCTGATCAAATATGAGAAAAAACTTCTTTATGGTGAGCACCGGAACAGGCTGCCCAGGGAGGTTGTGGAGTCCCCTTCTCTGGAGACTTCAAGACCCGCCTGGATGCAGTCCTGAGTGATGTGCTGTAGGCAGTCCTGCTCTAGCAGGGGAGTTGGACTAGATGATCTCTAGAGGTCCCTTCCAACTCTGAAATTCTGTGATTCCATGAAAAGCAGTGAAGCCACACAGAGAGCTTTGCAGCGACGCTTGGCTCCTCTCCCACCGGCTCGAGGAGCCCTGTCCTGGGCTCCTGCTCACACTGGTCACATCGGCTGGTGGGCAGCTTGGGTTTTCAGCTGATTTCTGGACTTTCTTCACGTATGAGTAGCAGTTAGTTTAAGAGATGTGAAAAAATCAGTGTGGCCAAGGCTAAAGGTCAAGAGAGGGATGCCTGCAGCTGTGTGTGCTCTCAGGTGCAGCAGCAAGAGGGGGCACCTTCACTGTGCGCAGGGGAAGGCTAAAAACAATCTCACTACTTTTCTCTCCCTTAACCGCCCATTTAACTCCCCGTGCCTTCCGCTTGTTTCTTGCTGTCTAATTAAATTTCCTCAGATGACTGTGTTTCAGGGCAGAAGCCTGGTGTGGGGGGTGTGCAGATGACCCAACCCTCGGCCAGCCACAGGGAAAGGAGCACGTGTGTGTGTGTGTGTGTGTGTGTGTGCACGCGCACCCCCATGCTCCCCGCATCCAGACTCCGGCCCCGGCTGCATTCCACAGGTGGATGGAGACATAACCAAGGGCACTTTGGAATCTCTACCATGGGTTAGGAGATAAGCAGCCCTCCCTTAATGAGGACATGATATAGCTGGCAAGATTATACCCTTCACAGGGAACAACAGGCTCTTTCACGCCAGGTGCTGGTACAGCCAGGAGCAGTCGTGGGACAGAGGGATCCATGGATGATAAATCAGCTCGGCACCACCAACCACAGGAAGCTGCCAGGGGTGTGGGGTCACCCCACCAGCCCCACGCTGATGGGGCAGCCCCACATCGGCTGCTGCTGGGAAGCCCCAGGGTGCCCCACATTGGATTCCACCAGCGATGGCAGCAGGAGAGCAAATCTGGAAGGCTCCAGCTTTGCTAAAACTGGCTTTTTCAGGAAGGTTCAGGTGGGGATGGCACCTCTCCAGTGCCGAGGGAAAAGCTGCATTTCTGCCTCCGATATATGCTGAGGCAAGCCCATCCCGGAGGGAAAGGGCAGCTTTACCAAGGCCTGCCACCTGGGAGGCAAAGTCCCCGCTGAAAGGAGCCAAATCTTTACTGTGCATATCTAGAGGCACTGAATTATTAAGCAGAAGAGGTATCTTAAGGCTGTAGGTGGAGCAGAGAGCTTTACAGATGGCTGGTATTAAGTGTAATGGACCCCTGATGGAAAACCACCTCTCCGATTGCTGCAGGATGGTTTCTCAGCTGCGGAGCAGCACAAAGCAGCCAGAGTGAGTGTGGTACACATTATCATCATTACCCCAGGGATTTACTGGGTTTGATAGTCTAGTGCAGCCTTTGGGAGCGTTACAATGATCGTCTGATGGGGAAACACCCGCTCCCACCCCCTTCTCCTAGAATATCCACAAACCGGCCTTTTGCTTTTGCTGGATGGGCCCAAGATGCCCTTTCTGTGTCTCACCAGAGCAGGGACACGGGCCTTGCTAGCCTACAAAGAAAAAGCACGCTAGGTAGGGCCAACCAGCGACACCCGACGTGGAGGCGAGGGGAAACCCCACCACCTCACGGGCCACTGGTGAGACTCGCAGGCAGCAGAGGTCCAAGCAGGCCACCGCACGCAGAACCTGAGGCTTAGCACCACATCTGGCCGGGACAGATGTGCGCAGCGTTTCTTGTGTAAAACTCGGGCTGTTTGTCAGCACTGAGGAAACCCTCAAATACCCTGGAACCAGACTTCTTCCCCACCCTCCCGCTTCCACGTGATTAAGGTCATGTTAAGAGCCGGCTTGTCGTTTCCAAGCCTCCTGAATTTGCCAAAATTAGGCTGGATTTGTGGAAACTGGCTTCCTGAGACCTCGGGCACTTCCTGCTTCAAATACCAGGCCAAAAACAACACAGCAGTGCTCGCTCTCCTGAATTTTGGTATGACTCCTTTAGTCCCACACAGAGCCACAAATTAGAAAACTCGTGGATTTTGAAATCTTGAAGGTCAAATATTTTGGCTTTTCAGGGCTGCTCAAGCAGAACATCGCTAGGACAGCGGGTGCTGGAAAATTTTCAAAGTCAATGCCGCAAAGAAACATCATCTACTGGTTGCTAACACCAGCGCCAGGTGATCCTTTGCTGAGGTCAAAGGAGTCTCACCTGACATCGGGCGGTTGTTGGAGCTATTGCCACTTGTTATGGGGATCACCGAGTAACGCTTTTAGGGACCTGAAGAGTAGGAAAGGCCATTATAGTGGACTGCCCTGCTGTGCTGGGCCAAGAAAGCCTTTGCTCCAAGACCTCATAATCAAATATAAGACGAACGAGAAAGATGCAATAACCAGGGTGGAGAGGAAGCCAAGGGCTGGAGGAAAGTGTGATGCGTACCAGAGCTGCAGGGACTAAGGCTTTCTATTCCTAATTAACGGACTCACTTGTCTTATTTTCTGCTCTAACCACCATATTAGCCTTTTAAATATAGAAGGCTCCTCCCTGGCTATGTACACAGCCAGCCCGGCACCACCATCCATCTCAGCTACGTTGCCACAGCTTGTATTTTCAGAACCACTAGATGAGTGGATTAATGGCTGCCTTTTTATTGCCAGCTCCTCAGCTTTCGGAGGGGGGCAGTGGCAAGAAGTAATAAAAAAAAACCCCAACCCACATGTGAGGCTTTCAAGTGTCATAAAGGTGGCTAAAAAAGGCAAGATTTTTTTCTAATCCGTAGGGTTTTTGTTGCTGCTTAGTTTGAGAAATGTGAGGCTTGTAGGCTCATTTTTCACGCTTCCCCCCACACATACCCCAGGCCTGGAAAGACACTTTATTATTTTTAAATGAAAATGTGACGTTTTTCGTAGTTACATGGCTCCAAGCTCTGGAGCTTTACTGCAGTAACAACTACTGCGAGTGCTTGTCAGTGCTGCTCAGTGCAGCCACCTGCGCAGGAACCTTGAGGTCTCAGTCACATTTAAGATGAAGAGCAAGGTCTCTCATCTTCTCTTTGGGGCTTTGAGAAGTAATATTTAATGAGAACCACAGAAGTGATTTACAAATAACTGTGATCATTGATACAGGTTTGACGTACAAAACAGCACAAACTGAAAAGGCGTTTTGTTTAGTTTGTTGTTTTGGTTTTGTTTTTTTTTTTTTTAGATTATCACTACTGAGAGGAAAACTACACAGGTTTAAAAGTTTCCCTGTAGGTTACACAAACCAAACCCCAGTGGGAAGCAGAAGAAGGTCTGGGTGCAGACTGAGGGGAAGACAGCGAACAGTATACAAGGTGCTAGAGCTGGGAAGGGGAAAAGAACAAGGCCCGACTTGCTGTCTCCATCACCCCGCAGCACTGTGGCAAAGCAGTGCTTCAATCAGAAATCTCCCGTCCAAGCTGATGTTTCTCATAGTGGAAATCCAACCTCCCCCGAAGGACAGGGAGGGATTATTTTAACCTCTCGCTCAGAGCCAAGTCTCCAGCCGCGCTGCAAGAGGCGGCACGCTGACCCGATGCTGTTACTGCTGCAGCGGCGGCTCCAGCCCCTGCTCCGGCTCCCACCCAGCCATACGGATTTGACTGCGGCCGTGTTCCCGCTGCAGACGGATCCGAGATGGCCTCTTGCACTTTGCATACACCCGCTCTGGCCAGGATGACTCAGCCTCACCCTGGCTTGCCGATGCCTGTTATTCTTCGGAAAACCAGGGTGACATGAGTCATTTGGTCACACCAGCGGCGAGGCTGAACGCTTTGGGCTCCCTGCAGCTGGCTCAGCTGCACAGACTGTCCTTGCCCCGCTGGCCGCAACGGGGTCATGCTCATCTTCTACGATCCCCATGCCTGCGGCTGGAAGCACCAGGCTGCGACATGGGGACACGTGCGCTACATGGGACAGGAGACGTGGGTACCAGGGGCCCACCAGCATGATCACAAGAGGTACCCATCTCCCCACCAGCAGCAGCAGGGAGGCACGCTTTTTACTGTGACTCTTTTGAGTGGGGGGGACCTGTAGGGTCCAGGTCACCCCCGACATCGTTTTTCCCACACCTCATCGCCTTGCACGCCGGGCTGCTGTGCCTCAAAGGTGTGCAGGAAGAGAGGTATCTCTACCGGGGTCACCCCTTCCCACCTGCTGCTGCAAGTTTTGGGGCTGATGGCAGGGAGGAGGATTGCTGACAGGGGACTCCGCAGGGAGGGGGGAAGCAGCAGCTCAGGCGCCGTCCCCAGGGCTGAGCCAAGCTGCGCCGGGTGCCAGCAGGGAGTCACACCAACAGCCCTCTGCTCTTTGTGCCCTGGCTGCCCGTCCCGGGGGAGCGCTGCCTTCAAAAGTCACGTCACCCAGGGTTGGGCTGACTTGCTGACACAGGGCATGCCCTTGCTCAGCAATTAATTTGGATGCAAGTAGCATTTGCATGTTAATTGCTCTGCCTAAGTAACACCATGTGTGGAGTAAGGAGTGAGTGTTTTTCCCCTGCTCTGAAATAACTCCATTTATAGACAAGCTTTTTGAGATGGATGGGGCTCAAAGCAGACAGCAAGGTACTGCCTACAGTTTCCACGTGGCACCACCCTGACTTTGTCGGAGTGCTACGTGGGATCAGGGGAGCCCAGGGCACGAAGCACTGTGCTAATTAGCGCAGGGTACACCCCCCCGCACACGCCAGCTACTCTCACGTGTGGACTTTCCTGCTGGCTGGCACAGCACCAGCTGCCTCCGTGAAGCTGGTATCTGGGTGGGTGGGAAGGAATTTGGACCCAGTGGATCTGATTACCAGCCCACAGCGGTTGCTGTTAAGGAGGCACATGCCACCATGGCAGGGCTAGCAAGCCGAAAGTCTGGCGTTAGGACTAGGGATTGCATCCAAAGTGCCTGGCTGCATCTGGATCACGCGCTGGCTGAGGATACCTCGCTCCCAGCCAGGGGGGCTCCAGCGCTCAGCAACCTGGAGCCTGCATTTCAGTCTGGGGAAAGTGGGGGGGACACAACGAGTGATGCCCCCAGCTCATCTGCGGGTTTAAAAGCTCTTCCGGAGGGAAGGAAGAGGAGGGAGCTGCGTAAAAGGCTGCTGAGAAATATTTAAATATTTCAGTTTCCAGCGTAACTTGAGTCATTTGGAATGGAAAGTTTCCATTGCCCAATAAATCCAGCATGCTCATTTGGGAAAAAAAAAAAAAAAGAAAAAGAAAAAGGACAACTTTTGGTGTTGGCTTGAGGATCATAACAGTGCAGTGGAGTCACTGATGCACACCACCCCCCAGCAGGTACATGATGTTCTTGGCCAAGCTGGAGCCGAGGAGGGGTGTGGGGTAATGGAGCAGGCACAGGGAAACGAGCGCCTTTGCTGCCCAGGAAGAGCCTGCTCACTCATGCTGGCACAGCGAATACAGAGGAAAATTTAGGCTTGGATCAGAGCAGGTGGGGAAAAAAAAATCATACACCTTGGGATGAAATTAAAATGCATAAGAAGCTTTTTGGGAGGGTTTTTTTTTTTGTGTGGAGCTGCCCAAGTCTGAAGCAACGCTCTTTGCAGTACCTGACTGCAAGGGCAAGTTGAGGCCAGGGAAAGAAAGGGGTTGTGGGGGGAAAGGAGGGGGTTTACGTGCACATGGACTGCTCTTTTCAAGCAGCCCTCGGCCATCCTGATGCAGACAGGCTCAGCGGTGGCTTCTGCCCAGGGAGGCCAGGTTTTACTTTGGGCAGTTAGCCCGCTACCTTGGCAGGGGTGGCTCTGGTGCTGGATTACCCTGAATCCAGGAGCTTAAAGTACAGATCGTTGGATGGGGGATCAAATCTACCTGCCTCAGGGCCTTCTGCTGCTCCCCACAAGCAGAGCTTATTCCTAATGGTACGCTTTCCAGAAGACCACATTCCCCACAACAGGTTTGGGGGGGGGGGAAGAAAGGGGTTATGGGGGGAAAGGAGGAGGTTTACGTGCACATGGACTGCTCTTTTCAAGCAGCCCTCGGCCATCCTGATGGCTCCCCGATGCGGGATGCGGGGAGGGAAGGTGCGGTGGGACCTGGCCGACCGCAGCCCGTGCCCGTGCCCGTCCCCGTCCCGTCGGGGCGGATGGCGGGGCTGCAGCGCACCCCAGCGGCCGCCGCTCTCCCGCAGGCCCGGTGCAGGCTGCCCAGTCGCCGGGGTGGGGGGGAAGAGGGCTCCTTCTGCATCCCCTTGGAGCATCCTCCCCGCTGGGAGAGCCCCCGGGAGCCCTCCCCGGCGCCTTTCTGTGCGCCACCGACGCCTCTCGGTCAGAAAAAAAACCTCTTCGGTATTAAAGCCACCCTAGTGGCAGCAACCTTCTGCCATTACCCTGCTTCCCCTGGTGTCCCAGCCTCCCTCCAGCAACACGGTGGGACTCTCCAGCCAAAAAGGAAGGTCTCACACAAGGACTGTGGGCGCAGGATTTGGGGAGCCAGGGGCTGCTTGCAGGACCCTTGCCAGCACCTTCTTCCCCGACGCCAGAGAGACATGGGGCACAAGGGAGAACACAACCGCCGTAACCTGGAGGGCCCCCAGCCCCTTCTCCCAGCACTTCCAGAGGAAGGACTGGAGGGAGGGATCACACTGTGGCACTCTGGAGGGCACGAGTGGGCACACACAGGCTTTAGGGCATCAGAGGGATGATGCTGCAGAGAGCTGCTCCCCCTCTAACTCTCGCACACCAGACCCTAAAAGCTCAGGGAGCAGAGGAGGAGGAGGTGACCAAGGAGGGCTCTTCCTGGAAGGCAGCGGGTAGAGCTTGAGCTACAGGAGCTGCGCACCCACTGTCACCCTGATGGACACCAGAGCACCCAGCTGCTGGCAGCAGGGCTGGAGCGATGCCCTGCCCCTGGATGGGGGGCAAATAAATACAGGGAGTTCCCCCCCTACCTGGGGATGTCACTGCAGTGCAGAAACCACCCCCAGATATAGTATTAGGCCCCCGGGTGTTTTTGTGGAACAGAGACACAGGCAGCCCATGGCAGGGCTCTCACCTGAGCCAGCCAGATCAGGTGGCAGAAGGGGGGGGCAGAGAAGTATTGCCTCCCTGCAGCCGGTAAGCGGGTTAGCATCCCGTCACGTGCTGCCGCTGTGTTTCTGGGCAGATAGCGACAGTGGTCCAGATCCTCATTTAGCTTCCTGCCCAGGCTAGAGGAACAGAATTACTGCAAATACTGCTATTTCTGGTCAGCGTGAGAAACACCGTCCTTCCCGTCACACCCGCCCTGTTGCAGGACCACCTTTTAAACCGAGGCCAGGGCAGCAGTAGACAGAATGCTCTCCTCATGACAGCCTTGCGTTTACAGCCAGAAACTATTGAAACTAATGAAGGCTATTTACATCCAAGGCACAAGAAACGTTGCAGACAGAGCACTGCAGTTTGACAAGAGATGGCTCTATAATCACCAAGAAGGATTTAAACAGGCAGAAAGGAAGCCATGCCATTAAGAATATCAAATAACAACGGAGCAAAAAACAAGACAGCGGGACTAACAGCAACAGCAGCTTTTCTGCATGCGGGAGCAGCCCTACACTCGCAGATGCCTTTCTTAGCCCGGCACATGCTAAGGAGTCAGGTCAGAGGGCTGGGAGAGCTGGGTCCAGGTCCGCCTCCCGCCCTCTGCTGCGTCACCTTGGACAAGCCACCAGCCATCCTTTCGCCCCACGCACCGATAGGAGCAAAGAGAAGCCTAGAATATGCAACACCACAGTCACACCTCCCTCCCCCCTCCCAAAATGACGCACAGGACTACCCGTGCCAAACAGCCCTGTGTGGAAGGAGAAACTACAGCTCTCACACCTTAGAAGTCCTGCTAAATCCAGTTTAGGTCTTACCCGGTCTTTGCAGGCTCTCAGAGGTGGCCTGATGCTTCCAGTGCGTTCATGTCTTGCCCAGGCCAGGGCAAAGAGAGGGTCTGAGGACACTTTTGGCGATGTTGTGGTGACAAATTGAAGGGAAAAGGAAGGAAGAAAAAGAGGGAGACCAGATGATTTTAATGGTCATCTTCTTTCAAAGCCCTACCATGTGCCCTGCATCACAAGTGTTTCAAATGAGACTCCAGCACCTGCATTTTATTTACCAGGGTTTTGTTAAAGTGCTTTTCGAGCTGGTAAGAGCAGACCACTGAAAAAAAAAAATCAATAACAGCTAAGCTTGACTTGCAGCCTCTTATAGAGTGATATTTAGATTGAACGGTTGTCCAGTGTAAGAACCATTATATTGTTCCCCTATAGCTCTGCTGTCAGCATTACAAGGCTCTTGCTGGGCAGACATTAGTGCTTCTGTCTATTAAGACACAGAATTTGGCACATACTATACTTTTCCTTTATTATCGGTCACTGACCAGATCAGTCTCTCTGTGAACAAAGAAACGAATGCGCCTCCGAGTTTTGTGCATAATTTCAGTATAGGCTTAGCCCAGCAAGTTTGTGGGTACCTGACCAGCCTCTCAAAGAGCTACGCCTGCAGTGCCCGTGACACAGGTTAAACCAGAAATGTGTTAATACACTGGGCTCTCCCAATCTGCTTTTGTCTGTATTTTAACTACTGAGCATTGCCAGTTTGGTTTTTGAGATATTCCCTGTTCAGAAAAACACCGCCAGACCCCAGCACACTCCTGTTCACTAACCATACAGAGCTCAGTGACCTGACGCTGGGTTTGGATGCTGGCATGTTTTTCATAAAATACATATATTTTGGATGTAAACAGTGACTATTTGTTGGAGCATTGTTTTCTGTTTTCTTGTTTTGGTTGTAGGCTGAAGGTTCAAAGAGATTCAATTTCAGAACACCAAGAGCGGCCTTTGCTGTGGTTTCCTAAGGAAAAGGGGAAAGTTAAATACTGTAACACAAACAGGGATGTGGTCCTCCACTTTGCGTGGGAAAAGCTCTGCTCGTTAAATCCTAGCATATGACAGCAACCGGTTGCTACAGCTTCTCCGTGCTGCGATCACATTAATGGCTTTGCCCAGGCTGCCTGATGAAGCTGCTGCCACCTCCATGTCCCAACCTCCTTCACACCCCGACTCCCTTCTCCTCCCAGCTGCCCTCACCTCCTGTCCCCCTTCCCATCACAAACTCCGTCAGTCCAGCTTGCCACGTGGCTGCTGCACACGCAGCAGGCAGAGCAGGGATCGTCCCAGGTCTTTGCTCTTGGTTTGGAGTCTTTTTAACAACTCTTGAAGTACTTTATTTGCCAGAAGGTCGGTACCCATATTTTTAGATGTTGCTCTCCCTTTTTCATAGGCCCCAAGTCTGTGCGTATCGTGGGGCTTCACTTTACCACCTCTGATGTCTCACTGCTGTGCCTGAGATTCTCCTTTCTCAGGGTACAGTGCCTGCTGGAAACATAATCGAAGCCGTTTTCAAATAAGTTCTTGTGTTGCAGCAGCTCCAAGAGGTGTAGTAAAGACCTCTCTGTGTGGGGGGCTTTAGCATGGATCACTGCCTTTAAGAGCCTTTAATACAAGAACAGACAGCGCCTGGGCACAGGCTACCTTATCTGACAAAGTCACCAGAGCAACGGGAGGACAGCATTCAATGGGGTCAGTCTCCTCCTCTCGGCAGTGAGCTTTGCGATGTGCTTACAGCGGCAGCCGCCTTCGGTTCCAGCTGGGTCCACAGGCAGAGGGAGCTTGGGCTCTGCCCCTAATACATGCTGCCCCTGTACTTATAGAGAGTGCTGGAGGAAAATACAGCCTAGGCCTGGCTGGCTGGATTGGTACATACACTATATAATGTATATCGTATCCGTATATATCTACCTGTTAAAATACAGCCAAAAGCAGGTTGGGAGAGCCCAGCATATTATGATCACCATCGCTTATTAAAGCTTTCAGCAAGACCTGAGATGCCTTTGTTGAGAGCAACCTCTTTCATCATCAGGGATGCTTTTGGGACCGTGTGGTGCCACAGAGGGAGGGCATGTAGCTGCTTTCACCCCCCTGTGCAGCACTGGCTCAGACCACTGCTCTATATACCCAAGGCGGGCTCGGCCAGCCGGAGCAGGATTTCTGCCCCTGCTCAGCTCCCACCATTGCTGTGGGCCGAGCAAAAAAGCCTTCAAGCGCTGCTGGAGGGCTCTGCCTCCAGAGCAGCCTCCCCAGCTCCTCATGCGGCCAGGAGCTTGCCCAAAATCAACACGCTGCGTGGAGGTCCTGGGGGCAGCCCAGGACTCCAGATGGCCCAGGGGGAGCCGTGAGCGTCCTCCCATCCTGCTGCGAGGTTAAAGAGCGTCGCGGCTAGATTTATGCTTTCCCATGGTGCGAGTGCCCTTTCTCAGTTTCTGTCAGGCACCAGGAGGGGAAGACAGTCTGTTGCCGTCTTTTCTTGGTTGTTAATGTTGAATGCGAGTTCCCCAAAGCCATATACCGAGCATCTGGCACCGCCATCCCCTGCACGCTGGCACTTCATCATCCCAAACCAGGGGACATCGTTAGCGATCTGCATGGCTGTAGCTCTCAGGCGGAGCGGGGTGCGAGTTTCTCGTCCATCTGCTCCCCCCCAAGTGCCTCCTCATCACCCCAGAAGTCATCTTGGGTGGCTGGAAAGGCCCTGGTGGCTTTCCAGCTGTTTAGATCAGGATCTTCTTCGTTCCTCCGAGGTTTTGCTAAGGGTTTGCATTGTGTTGAGTTTCAGGAAGCACAATGAAACTCAAGATCTTTCTATGCCAGGCTCCCGCCCTAAAGTACTTAGTCTCTAGGGAATGGAGAGCAGACAAAGGAGAAGGAAGAGGGTACAATATCTGAGCAAAAGATCAAGCTGATGAGAGAATATATTATTCATTAAGTGTATCTCCAGGACAAGTAACAGCAGGAGTGTGGGGACAGAGCTTACAATTGCCTTAGGTACAGTTTTAAAAATTTTATATACCCATTTTTATCTCCACATTTTTTACAGCTATTTACTTCATTTGAGATATGACTCATCCTGGTCACCGTTTTTTAAAGTGGGTGTATTTATATGTTACAAATGGGTTTCTTTGGTGACAGCAGGACGTGCTTGTGATTAGGTGAGTGCATGCGCCTCCTCTGAACCTGGAGCTCCCCCGAACCAAAGCAGTTCTCTCTACAGATTTTGCCCCCTCGTTGGCTTTAACTGCCTGCTGCCTAAGGGGAAAAAATACAGGAAAGAATTCCTGAGCTGCACTATGAGAGCCAACATTTTGAAAAATACCTGCTGCCCATTGCAATGCCCACGGAGAGAGCTGCAGAGGTCTGAGTTTCTTTCTGAAGTTGGTGGTAGCTGGGGTGTCCCCGAGACAGCTGCCCATTAAACGTACCCAGGACAGAGACCGGAGCTGCTCTGACCCACCACCACGTTTCTCTCTGGTGGTAGAGATGGCAGAAATGCATCTCCATGTTGCTTTTCCAACCTGCCAACTTTTCTCTTACTGCTACTTTTAATACTAGCCCAATCTGCTCAGAGGAGCTCACAGAAGACCTCCTAGCTGTATATTCACACCGCAGGGCTCCTGCTGACTTTTGGAGGGTGCCTCCTGCCCCAGACCGCTGGAGGGCTCCTAGGATGCTGTGCTAACTGCACTGGAGTGGGAAGGAGCTGGAGAACAGCAGTTCATCTCACCTGGGCCTCCAGCACAGTGATAATGAGAATTAAGTGGCTAGTGCCAAGGGCATCCCCTTCCCAGAAGTACCACGCTTCAGCACACACACAGCTCTGGCTTCTGGCATCATTTACACCCCACGGGTTTCCCTTCCCCATACAAGCCCTCAATTCAAGTCCTCATCTGGGAAGCAAAGCAGAGTGAACCAGCCCCGCGGGGGTTCTGCAGAGCTACCCCATATTTCAAAGTGGGTGCTAAAACCCTTCTGCTCAAAACTGAGCAGGGAGCCAGAGAAACAAATCCTCCCCAGCTCGAGCCTCCTCAATCGCTTTCTATCCCACTCACCACCCCAAGTAGCGGCAAGTCTGCACTGTCACACAAAATTAAACTTTCACTTTATTCTCCAGTCTAATCTCTCCCTCCACAATATGATCCTGAGGTTTAACCTGATTACGATCCTTCGTATCACACTATAACAAATGGCCCCAGCTGCCAAGCTAAGCAGTTTAATGAGATACCATGTCGGCTATCAAGCGAAAGGCAGAGGAGATACCGCAAACAAAGGCATTGCTTGCTCAGTCCCATCCCTGGGATGTGGTGCAAGGAAATGCTCGGGCAGCTAATGTCCTGCCTCTTAGAGAAGGAAACCTGCCTTTCTGCAAGAGTTTTGGTGAAAAACTATGCTTTACCAGGCAGGGTGGTGGATGCTACATGACCGGAACCCCTGAGACACAAACACGACATTTGCTGACCGTGGAAGTCTGAGCGCAAAATACAGAAAATGCAGTTTGTCTTTGTTCAGATGTTATTAGAACTGATCTAAACATAAGAGCCTGAGACGTATCACATGGCAAATCAATATCATTGTTTGTTAATCCAAATGCAATCAGACACTTTTTTTTTCTTCCTGCCTAGATAAGACCCACCCTTCCCCCTCAGAACTGCAGCCATAACATAATTCTCTCTCAGCAGCTAATGGCATTCATAAATTACACTCAAGACCTATTGTTCATTTAATCCTTTTTGCTGCTATTAGCTCTGGTCACTGATCTGTTGCCTCTCCAGTCTATGCTATTTTAATGACACGGCTAGAAAACAGCCAAACTCTTCAGCTTAGTGTTAAGAAGCCAGATTCGTGTTACAAGGAGGGGGGGTGTCTACCACTGACTTGAGGGGAAGAAGTGGGGGAGAAACAGGGCCCAGAGCCGGCTGTCGACTGGGGAAGGCAGAGAGGAACACACTGAAACAGACGCATTGATTCTGGCCTGACCTCGGGTCTCACTGAGATGATGAATCTGTTGGCTCACAGCCTTAAGAATTTGGCTCATTTCCAAGACAACCGGACCATGGCAAGCCTTCCAACCAGCCTAACCTGGTTTGCCGAAGGAAATCATTGACGATAGTCGCTCCTCCTTGGAAGCTGGAGTTATTTTTTAAGGGAACTTGACCCTTGGGTGTGCTTTCCTCTTCAGCACAGAGGATATGCTGCATGGATTAGTACTATCGATGTGACGTGACGTACCGTTACAGGAAGCACTGATGAGACCCCATCTGGAACGTTGCAAACCACCCTGGTTATCCATGCTGAGGTGAAGTACACTTGGAAAAGCTGCAAAGCGGGACTGGAGCAGAGGCTTTGCCGGAGAAAAAGAGACCAAAGAGTCTGGCATATCTAGTCACGCTCAGCTAAAGCCAAAGGAGCTTATGATTACCCTTGTGATGGCTGCATGGACAGCAAACCCTACGGAGTGAGAACAGCAGCTTGAGCCTGTACTGGTACAAAACCAGACAACTCTGGCTGTGAACATATTTAAGCTGAAAGTTCAAAGAAATTATCTGTGTGGGTCCAAAACAGTCTGCCCCTGGCTCCTCGGGCAGGCAAAGTACTAAATACCTTTGAAACAGGGGCCTGTTCATTTAGGGGAAAGGACCAGAAAAAGCACTGGATGGATTTGGTGACTGATGAGATCCCTCCCAGCCCTGTGTCCTTACCCCTTTTAAAGGGGATCACAGGAATTCACCACTCAATGCTCATTTCCTTAGAAATTCTTTTTGTGAGGGAATTTTCTTTTAATTTCCCCTGAGCTGCGTTTTCTTTCTGGCTCTTTACTAGCTTGGAACCAGATTTCCATAAGCTCTCTTAAATTAATAAAACTCCTTCCCTGGAAAGCTTAACCAAGCCCCCTTCAGCTGCAATGCACACAACCTTGCCCCTCAGGTCCCCCAGCCGCGTCAGTGACAGTATCGGCACCAGAAGGGGCTGTGACCTGGCCTTTGCTGCTGGGATGTGGTGCGGAAGCAGATGGGTCTGAGGCTGCCTGCAGTTGTGGCAGGAGTTTGGCTGTTTGGGTTGCTGGACAACAAATAGTACCCATCTCTTCCAAGGCAACAGCAAAAATGTGGTGGGCCACATGCAACCGAGCCATGGCTTGGGATCAGGCTCTGGACCACCCCACGTGTAAAGTGGTGCCTTGCCAGGCTGAAGGAGGCTCGATGCACATTTCTCTGAGCTGGTGGCCTGTGGAGCTGCCTGATTCCGGGAGTGGCTTCTCTAAGAAAGGAAACAAGGAGATATTTAGCTTTTTAATCCAGAAAACTTTAAGTTGCACAAGCCACAGTTGTGCAGCTGGTAATTACCACCACCCTGGGGAGTCTGAGAAGATGCCATTCTTTTTCCTAATTACTACAAAGCCTTTCAATCTGATTAATTCTTTCCTTGATGCATTTCCTTGTAATTTCTATTTGTGAGGATGCTAAGGGTAAATTAGAGAATCTTTCCTGTGGAAAATACATTCTGCACTCTCCACAGGCCTGGTCTCTGGTAGCATCTGTGCATTCCTCATCACCCACCCAGGAGATGCTTTCCAAGGCAGGCTCTGATCCTGTCCTTTCTTTCAGACCAAAGGCATTGCTTGGAGCAGAACTGGCAAATACCTGTATCACAACAAAAGCGCTCTCCATTTCTATGTGCTGCAACGGAATGGGTCAGAACAGGCTAAAACACATTTGCTACCTGGAGCTGTTTAATTTCCCTTGACACTGAGCATATTCCTCCAGCCAGAGAAGCCAGACCCCAAAGAGGTCAAAGGCACCATGCACCTCCTACGGCGATGGCAAAGGTTGGTCTGATAGAGCGAGTGGGATCTCTTACCGTGTTTTGAGCATTGGTGCTCTGCCGCGGTCTCATGTGACGTTGCGAGGACCTCAGATGAGAGTCCTGGGGGAGGGGAAGGGGAGGGGAATAATAATAAAAAATGTGTTTATCCTCAAAACCAGCAATCCTAGCACTGCTAAGGAGAAAAATATTTAGTGTGAAGGCAGAATTGGCCTGTTATCTTATCTATCACTGTCCATGCCCTAGTTTTGCTCAGAGAGGCCAGGCTGCTCCCACTGGGAATGTAGTTTGCAAGGTCCTCTAACTTCATTGTTGGGCACCACTCCAAACTAAAGATGGAGCATAGGCGGGGGGGTAGATGGTCTACAATGGTCTCTGTGTACACCTGGGTCCTGTGACATAAAGGAGAGACGATGTGCACTCAGAAACAACCATTCCTACCAGAGCCAAAGGGGTGGCATCAGAAAACCTGTTCAGAGAAAACCTCTCTTGGGGGGGAGAGGTGGGGCAGAAGGAGAAAAAGAGGGAGACAGAGGTGCCTGGAAGGTAGGCACACGTGGGAGTCACGGTCATGTTGCCTTCTCAGTGGGCCCGTGGCCCATCCCTGTGGAGAGAGGGCAGGACACGTGCTCCGATGGAGCAGGGTGGTGGCTATTCCCGCAAGTTCACTCCTTCCCAGAACCGTGCCTGCACTTTGCTTGTCATTGCTCTCCCCAAAGCAATGCTGTTGGGAATTACTGAAAGCCCATCTTTTGCTGCAGAAAGCAATAAATCCATAATCTGACTCTTGGAGCGGTTCCCAGAGTTTAGAGACTTTTTACCCAAGCCTTGCTATTTATTAGAAAGCTCTCCCATGGTCTCTTGCCTTCTCTCCTTTTTGGCAATAGAATTTAGCATTAAATTAATCGAGTTCATTTGTCTCAGCTCAGCGATAACTAACAAGACGCTGATTTTAAGAGCCGGTGAGATCCTGGATCAGCGTGCGTGTTTGAGAGAGACATTGCCCTCTAGCGACTTAAAGGCAGACAATGTAAAAGGACTAAAATGTCATGAGTTTTGTGCGGTTTTGTATGGTAACAGAGCAACGCATTTCTAATTGAAGTTTCTGACAGATTGAGCAATGGTGTCTGTGGCGAGGGCTGAGAATGCCACGCAGCTGTAAGGAGGCCCTGGGCACCCACCACGAGCCATCTCAGCATCCCTCATCCCAGTTAAGGTTCCAGCACGTGGCTCGACAGTGAGGGTCACACACACCCCTCTCCTGCCCAGCCAGCAGCTACCAACAAGCTCCCTTGAACAAGCTCCCTTTCAAATACCATGAAAAACACCCTCAGTTAGCACTCAGCCCGAGTGCCATCACCTTATGCAAAGGCAAGGGAGGCCAAGAGCTCAGCCGTGAGTCAGCCAAAATTCTCTCATAGTCACTGTTTCATGTCTCCTGAACCGAGGGTTTTTATAAACACTCATTGCACCCTGTGTCTCATCACAAATATTCATTTTAATATCTCCGTCTTTTGCTTATGTGAATGCTTTGGGAATGTCTATTGTTCTTGAGTGCTGCGCCTCAAATGTGTGCAAGACAGTTCCCTTTCAGCCACTGTTTGCCCCTTCTTGTTTCAAAGACCATAATTCAGTTAAGGAGAGAAAGCAAAACTCGAGAGGTAAGCAAAAAGTCACAGCCAACCATAAAGAAATTATGAAAGTCAAGAATTATTCTTCTTCTTTCCCTGATAGTGCCTTTGGGACTCAGCAAATATTCATGAAAGCAATTAAAAAGAGAGGGAGAATGAATGGTCATCGCATTCCTTCCGGATCATAGAATGGTTTGGGTTGGAAGGGACCTTACAGATCATCTAGTTCCACCCCCCTGCCATGGGCAGGGACACCTCCCACTAGACCTGGTTGCAGATGCTCTGAACAAAGATAGAGTTTTTGATTAAATTTTATGTATTTCAAGAAAGTCTGCATTTGGGAAGATCCTACCATTTTAAAGCAAAACAAAAATATGAAAGATAAAACTTATTCTCCAGCCAAAATACAACATGATATCCTTTTTTGGAGGAAAACTTTGGGATAAGGGTGTGATTTTGCAATCAGGCTGGATGTGTAAGTGAAAAGCTGTTTGCAGAAAGTTTCCTGTGATAAAAATATGCAACAAGTACATTTGGCAAGGTTTTTTTTATCAGAGACCTCCTACACAACTCTCCCACCACCACAAAAAACTGCCTCACAAAAAACCCACGCACCCAACCAGACCTGCACTAGGTGATGTAAAATAGTACGTAGTATGCCCCCAGTCTACCTCTGAGATGAAATTATTTTTTGTATTCAACTACTTCAATAGACATATTAATTCTTCCTTCAAAGCCTTTTCCCTCACCCTTTGCTAGTGGCCAGCTGTGTCACGTCTTGCTATTCCGGAGAAAAACCTGGGGATCATTCTGTGCCTTTGTGGCAGTAGCAACATACCCCCGCTCTGGGACAGATCTTTAGTTTTATATGGTCATGATGATATTTCCCGCGGCAGCATACGCTAGCTAATGCATTTGCCTCTGTATCAACAAGAAAAGAGAGAAAAAATTGATTAGACTTGGCTCAAAGCAGGGGTCCATCATTCTGTGCTTACTTACTGGCTTTGCTGATTCACTCCCGGCCGTGAGAGGCGGCCGTCCTGGCAGAGCAGCGGCCCCTTCCACCTCAGGGCTCTGCGGCACACGGTGCATGCCCACGACTTCACTTCACAGCAGGCTGTGAACTGCAGCAAGTGAGGACTCTGATACACAGCTGCAGCTAAGGTAAGATATCACCACTGAAACACTTTCCCCCCTGGCTACAAAGGGAGATAAATTCTTCAACAGCCACAACTAATCCCAAACGGATCATGCATCAGGGCCCTAAAATATCAAATTTGGGATTATGAGCCCTGAACAGTTTTCACTGTCCTTTCAAACTGCTTTTGCCTTCCTCCAACTTCAGAAGCTAGCCCTTCAACCGCAAGACAAACCCAAGATGAAACAGGAGACGTTACTTCATAGTCACAGCTGCCTGCCTCTGTTCGGCAGATTGGCATCTCTCTGCTCTTTACCAAAACAGTTCTGATCGCCCGGAACAGGAAAGCCATGCTTTAATGTGTGTGTGTGGGGGGTGTCATCATGAAACTGCTGCTTGTGTCCCATTTAGAAACAAGCCTGGAGAATAAAGGTTTAGCAATAGAAGTGACCTGTCAAAATAGTTCCACACAAGGCCATTACCCATATGGAAAGGCGACTTGGAGGGTATTCCCAGGTCCTGAGCAAACAGGGTGCTGGTTTCAAGGTAGGGTCAGGTCTGCACACCAGTGGGATCTAATGTAGGAGACCAGTGCAAGAACGACCACGCAGCTGGGATCCTGCCTGACCCATATCTTCTCTGCTAAAGAATTAACCGTAGAAGAAAGCCTCCTCCTACACTTGTTAAAGGATAAGGAAGCAAATAGAATGGAATTGAATAGACTGGACTATTTCAGTTAGACGGGACCTACAATGATCATCATAGAATCATAAAATCATAGAATCCTTTAGGTTGGAAAAGACCCTTGGGATCATCAAGTCCAACCATCAACTGCATTCTACAAACTTCTCCCCTCCACCACGTCCCTTAACACCACATCTAAACGAGTCTTAAATACATTCAGAGATGGTGACTCCACCACCACCCTGGGCAGCCTATTCCAGCATCTGACAACTCTTTCTGTGAAGAATTTTTTTTCATCTTCCAACTGCCCGACCTCTTCAAGGCTGACCAAAAGTTAAAGCATGTTAGTAATGCCTCTTAAACACTGTCAGGCTTGGGGTATCGACCACCATTTAGGAAGCCTCTTCCAGTGTTTGACCACCCTTTTGGTAAAGAAATGTCCAGTCTAAATCTCCCCTGGTGCAGATTTGTACCATTGCCACACGTCCTATCACTGGATCCCAGGCAGAAGAGACCAGCGCCTCCCTTTCCACTCCCTCGCCTCAGGAAGCTGCAGACAGCAATGAGGTTGCCCCTCAGGCTCCTTTTCTCCAAACTAGACAAGCCCAAAGGCATTAGCCATTCCTCACAGGACATTCCTTCCAGCCCTTTCGTCAGCTTTGTTGCCCTCCTCTGGAAGCATTCACGGACCTTCACACCCTTCTTAAACTGTGGGGCCCAGACCTGCACACAGCACTCCAGGTGAGGCCGCAGCAATGCTGAACACAGTGGGACAATCACCTCATTTGACCGGCTGGTGATGCTGTGTTTGCTGCACCCCAGGATGCGGGTTGCCCTCTTGGCTGCCAGGGCACACTGCTGGCTCTTGTTGAGCCTGCTGCCCCCCAGCACCCCCAGATCCCTGTCTGCAGGGCTGCTCTACAGCCCTCCTCTCCTAGTTTCTACTTGTGCCTGGCATTACTTCATCCTGGGTGCAGAATCTGGCAATTGGACTTGTTAAATTTCATCCCATTAATCATTAGCCCAATGCTGCAATCTACAGCACCTCCCAGTTTGGTATCATCAGCAAACTTGCTAATGGTGCATTCAACTCCTGCATCCAGACCGTTGACAAATACATTGAACAGGACTGGCCCTAGAATTGAGCCCTGAGGAGCACTACTGTAGCCCCATTCACTACGACCCTTTGAGCCCTGCCCTTCAGCCAATTCTTCACCCAGCACACCATGAACCCAGAACGATGCTGTGAGGGACAATATCAAAAGCCTTACTAAAATCCAGAAAAACTACATCCACCACCTTCCCTTCACCCACTAGGCAGGTGACCTTATCGCAGAAGGAAATCAAATTAGTTAAACAGGACTTTCCCTTTGTGAACCCATGTTGACTGTGCCTGATAACTGCATTGTTCTTTAAATGCCTTCCAATAGTACCCAGTAAAATCTTCTCCATAATCTTTCCAGGTACCGAGGTTAGATTAACAGGGCTGTAGTTCCCTGGGTCTTCCCTCATGCCCTTTTTGTAGATTGGAATAAAGTTAGCTAGCTTCCAGTCAGCAGGGACCTCCCCAGACTCCCAAGACCCTTGGTAGACGATCAAGAGGGGTCCTGCCAAAACGTCCGCTACCTCCTTTAGTACTCTGGGGTGAATGCCATCAGGCCCCACGGACTTGTGGACATACTCCTGCATACAAAATCAAGCCAGAAAGCAGAGGCTGCGCTAAAGATGCGTGGTTAGACCACAGTTTGACACAAGGGGGAGATGCTCTGCCACGGATGGTCATCATGCAGGCCATCCACTGCAGCAGCTCCCTGGAGTATGGGTTGCAAATCCTATCTCTGCCACCTCCCTTGGCAAAGGTGATACTTATTTACTTTCCTGCACAGGCATAAGAAAGAAAAAAAAAAAAAAAGCAAGCCCACTTTGGTTTCGTTTCAGTGATTTAATAACATTAAAGCCACCATTCTTTATACTCATTCTAGAACTCTCTTCTTTTGAAACACTAAAACTGATTTTCTTTTTAAACATCCATAATATTAAAAGCACTGGGGGTTTTGGAGCTAACAACCTTTGAAAAATATTCTCCTTCTGTACACCACCTAAAAATATGTGGCTGCAAACAACTAGGGAAAGACCTGCTCCTCCTCCAGCCTGCTGGATGGAGCCAGGGGTGGGAGTGAAATCTGCTCTGGCAAAGCCCCCTGGTTGTATGGCACTAACACAACTGGCAAAGGCAAACACGAGGAAAACATATTTGAAGCAACTGGAAGAAAAATGGAAGAGGAGAGAAAAACGAGGAGGCGGCAAAAAACATCATTCCTCCTCTTGCTTCCCTTGAGCTATTTAACACTAGCTGCATGGCTATCTTCATACGGGAGCAGGATCCCATTTAATTGGAGATGGAGGCACCCAAGTGCCTCTGAGAAAGCTTCCAGCTTCAGTACATTTCAGAAATGTTCTTCTGCTCTTCTGCAGAGCTGGCCTGTGAGGCAAGCAGGGAATTAAACCCACTGTCCTTATGAGAAAGGGGGTGGCAGCAACAATATAGGTGCTAGGTTACACAGCAGGTAGGCAGCAGAGCGAGACTTCCCTGCACCATCGTTCTGCTTGGGTGCCACAAGACTAGAGATGGAGAACAAGGCAGTTGCCTGCTCTGACTGACACAGAAAGTTGGGTTTCACTGGCTGTAGCTTCCAGGCAGGCTGTCACTGTTGAAAGCAAATTAGATCAGCTGGGCATCAAGCGATACCTCCCATCAGTTTTCACCACCCACTGCTGCCAGCTTGACACTTCTCTTTCACGCTGCATGTGCCAACTGTCTTACAAAGCCAGCTGCAACATGTACTGGAAGGACACGAAGAACAACCGCAGGTGGGGAGAGGAGGCAAGGGATCTGCTCAGCCTTGGGGTGAGGAGGCCTTTTCCTGCCTTAGTCTAGGCAGAAGACAGGGTTCTCCAAGAAGACAGCGAGCTTGCTGGCCACCAAGTCCAGGTCACTGGTGTTGGCATATTTGAGCAGATTGGTGTTCTTAACAAAGTAATGCTTGAGGAAGTGCTGGCTTACACACTTGTGCAGCTTCTGCACCAGCCTCAGGAAGGCTTCGGGGAAGCAGCGCCAATCCTTGGTGCGTGGGTATTTTTCACACGTCCAGAATAGCACTGTCTGCAAGAAGCAGATGGGAGAGAAGAGGTGTTAGAGGTTCTGTCGAGGGCTCACACAGCTTACTAAAACACGCAGTTTTAATGCTGGGAAATGGCTGACAGCCTTGGAAATCAGAGAGGCATGCACTGCTCTCTCCCCACATTAAAATTTCTGCAACGGAGGGATCACAGCTAAAGCCTCCTCTGGGGATCAGGCAGAGCAACTCTGATGTGCCTGGTTAGGATCTCTCCCCAGAGGAGCCACTCTCCATTGACTGGGCCAGGAGCCCAAGGAAAATGGTCTTGCTAAAATAATCTTAGCCTGTTTGCCATCCTCCAGCAGGAGCCTCTGTAGAAATGCCAGGCATTTTAGGCTGTAGCAAACGGCCTATTATACAAGTGTAGATTACAGATTAACGTCATTATTTGTTAGCTTCAGCTGTATTTGTACTGAAGATGCACAAAGATCTGCATCCCAAACAAATTTTCCAAGCAACTATTGCAGGTGCAGGGCATGCTTTCCGGTCAAGTGCAGCCTGTGTTTTTCTGACACAGGCTACTAACAGCATGTGCTATGTTCTATTCCCACAAGTTTATTTTATGTGATTTTACATTCGAGAAATCCATAATTATAATAACAAAATGCTCACGATTATTATCTTACAGTATTACTTCTATGCTGCCCATGTTGCATTTTTACAGACTTCCCTATGAGCGAGAAGAATTTTCTGGATGTACCTACATTTACTGTACCAAAAAAGCCATACTGATTGCCTTGGTCAACCCGAAATCAGTTTTAAAAGTACAAAGTCACCCATCCTGGGTTAAATAATTCTGCTAATTTTCTCATTGCCCTCTGAATCCCAATTTTATTTTTCAGATTCAGCAACCTGAAAAGGGAGCCACAGATGCTGTGAGATGTGGCTGAACTACAGCCTTCAACTCCTCTGTTTCTTCAGAGGTAGAATTTCATCAAAATAAGCCACACTATTCGGGATTGCCTGATTTGTTTTTTTTTCCTCCAGTAGGCATTGCAATATTTGTAGTGCTGAGGAATTTCTTCTCAGACAGCTTTTCAAATGTGAACGATTTTTTGTTCACAGCTACAATAACCACAAAGAATTTTTTTTAATGTTGCCAGTGAAAAAACGGCATAGTGAGGAGTTCAAGTGGTAACTCTGCAAGAGCTACTCCTTGGAGACTTGCAGAGCAGTTATCTTTCGTCACACTAAAACTACTTCAGCAAGATCCATGGGCAGCAGTTGCAATTAAGTTTCTGGAGGCAAGGAAAATAGCGCTGCTCTTCCAGTCAGTTGCCACACTTTCTGATCTTGAACTTCATTCCTATGGAGGTGAGCATAATGAGTACATTTACTCAGTCCTCCGAGGCTTTCACAACTTCTGGGGGGAGGATTTCCTCTGCCATGGAGGGGCCTTTTTTTGTGTGGAGTCTTGTTTAATGATAATTGTTGGATACCTCAGACAGCAGAAACCTAATAATGTGAAGAAACCTAACACCAAGCCTCTGCTCAGCAGCTGGTTTCTCCACTGACTGTTTCTTTCTTTTCTTTTTTTTCTTTTTTTCTTCTTTTTTTTTTTTAATGTAAGTGATGTTGAAGCATTCCTTCTATCTGGTAAACCAACCCTCTCTTGCAGTAAAAGCCTGAAGTACAGTTATAGTAAAGAACTGAAGAGCTTCTAAAGAGCTTTTTATTTTGATCAAGAGTCCATGCAACAGCACTTCCTGCACCTCTTCTTCTTGAGCCGTAGAAAGAGATCATTACTAATGGTTAAATGGTTTTCCACTTTCTCCTATCTCTACCAGGTTGTTCTCAGAGGCACTGAGAAGTTTTGCATTCTGCTAAGCTATAACCAGCCTAGTCAATTCTTTTTTACTCCATCTTGACTCAGATTAGTCCCATGAATATAACAGCATTTGATGGTCACAACCTTTTCTTTAGGAGAAATCTTAGCATCACATCTGGTTTTGGACACCAAAAGATCAGTAACTACTGCAGAAGCCTGGCGGCTTGAGGTTTCAAGGCAGCCTTTCCCTGGCACCTCCAGGAGGATAGAGACCCAGAAAAGAGGATTGCTCTACTGTCTGACAAATGGTTCTGCCTGTGGCCCATCAATGTTTCAGGTGTGGGGACACAGTCATAGGACAACTGTGGACATAGGACAAACCTTCTGTCTCTTCTTCACAAATCTTGTTGGTAAAGTGAAGCCATCTTGAACCCTGAAGTACATGCAAGGAGGATGCTGCCACCCCTTTACCTCTTTCTTCCCTTCCCACCCCAGGTCAAAAAGCACCAGAACAGTCAAGTTTGCACGTCATCTGTGAAATAACGCTCACCTAAGAGAATTTTGTTTGCTGCACATCCAGAAAGACAAATGCACAAGTTTCCATCAGACAGACAGATGGATATGGATGATTGGGATAGTCAAGAAGCAGGAAGTAACTGTGCAACTAAAGACAGTATTACAATGCCTATGTGAAGTCACAACAGAGCAGGGGCCTCGACTCTAACATTATTTATGTTGCTGCAAGCATAATGTTCCTACAGACTTTTGCTCTTGTTGAAGTTTAGAACATATATTTACCGAACTTCTTGCCACTGTAAAGCAATGAAATGGTACTGCAATTTTGACAGTTCCCTTAGAAGTTACATAGGAGATGCTACAGTGATTTATGCCATGATAGTTTGACATTACTGGATGTTAGCCCCTGCAGCAGATATTGAGACTGTGTCTTGGTATCATGGTGATGCCTACCTGAAGGTGATAAGCTGTGATGACAGGCTTATTTCCAGCACACCAGACGTCTTCCTTCATCTGCCTCATGACCCTGAAGCACTTCATGCGACAACCACCATCTTCATCGAGGCCTTCCATGAGTATATGCTCAGCACGGGAGAAGCACAGCTGCCAGTGATAATTGGAGCGGGCCAAAAGGTCGAAACCAAGTGACTGTGGTCAAAAAGGGAAGTGTGACACTAGATCAGAGGCAAACTTCTATGAGCAATGCAGAGGAATGTTACAAAAAGGATGTCTGACATCTCTCAAAATGGGGCACTGTATTCTAAACAGGGTTAGCCAAGGCAGCAAACGTGGGTCATGCTCCCATCCTAATTCCTAGTCAAATGACTGTGCAATTTGACTTATTTCCTCATGAGCTGACATCAGTTACTTCTGGCAGATCCAGCTCTAGATCCACCAGGTGCAGTACCAGCAGTGCTAAGGCAGAGGCACAACTCTGCAGGCTCTTTGCCGTGGAGCAGCAGGTTGTGCATGAGAGGGGAGCAGGACTGGAAGGCATAACTGGACCTGCAGGAACATGGCAGCTGGGACTGAGCTGGAGTGCCAGGCCAGCCATGAGCTTTATAGGGAAAGACGGGGTTAGGCTGGAGGGAAAACTGCAAGATAGTGACCCACGTGCAGAAGGCTTACATGAGGCAGAGCAGAACAGCAAGAATGATGTGTGTCAGGACTGAGCTACACAGGCAGAGCTGTGTGCAAGAGACTCGTGCAATAAACAGTTAACTCAGTTTTTCTTCCATAGAATTCATCACCATAAGAGGGGAAAAAAATCCCAGTAAAATCTGACGGAACGCTTTGAAATATTGCTTCTCTAGAGAATACACCCTTCCAACCATGCTGTTGGCCTGCCATCACCATGCAGTCCTTCAACTGGGAAACCACTGTCAGACACCTGCAAAGTAAATTCCAGCACAGAGTTAGTAGTGCTTTTTATACTGTTCACCTTGATGCATTGCACTTTTTCCTGGGAAGGCCAACGCTTAAGGCAACGAGGCCATCGGGCTTTCTCGGGCCAGCAAGTTGGAATCTCCACTGCAGGGACCAGCTCCACCTCGACCTGGGATTCTGATGTCTCCACAGCCACCCGGACCACTGAGCTGAAGCTCTCCAGCACCATCACTTTACCTGTGAAGGAACAGCAAGAGAAGATAATAAAGAGGAAAAGGCCCTTTTCCACAAGCCAAGCAAAGGGCTGCCTAGGGCCTTGCAGTTCTATTGTTCCATCTTAACACTTTCTCTTCAGTGCCATAAGCAGAATACAAGAAAAAACTTATCATCTTAATCTAACTGGGGAAACAAGGATAGGAAGAAGATGAAGTTCTCAATTTTACACTCAGTTACCATGCTTTTGTTTTCCTCTGTGGGTCTTCTAAAATCCTATGACCAGCTTCTTAAAAATACAGACAGACAACTGGTGTAACCTAACATTTCTAATGGTACAGTACAAGGACATCACTGCAGATTAGAGGGGACTATTTCATATCTAAAGATCTCCTTGTTCCTTCACAGAACCTGTGATCAGACCAAAAAGCTTACCCTTGCTGGTCATTCAGAATGTTTTGTGGGGTATCCATAAGTTTTGTTCCTGAAGATGCACTTGCACAGGAGACAATGCCAGAATTTACAGCCTGTTGTGTAGAGCAGTCATACAAAAAGGGCTAACTGCTTGCCTCACCGGGGCTGCTGAGTGTCAAAAAGAGTTAATTCTGTTGGGATTTGGAGGAAAGAAGTCTCCTTGGTGAAAGAAGAGTGGCTTATCTCCCGGAACAATATGCTCTAAGAGAGCAGAAAGGAATGAAAGCTGCAACTAGTGGACTTAGTGAGATGTTTCCTATTGGTCCAGCTGTGTTCATGGAAGAAGTTTCTGTCCACAGCTTTCCGTCACTTTGGCAGGATCACTGTCCCTTCAACTTTGCCACCTGAACCGATTGCATGATTATGCTCTAACCCACTGAAGTAAAAGACAGAGCAGATTAACATAAACAGGTTAAATAGTAGTGTGTTATCCCACCTCATTTTGACTGGCATGGGCTAAGGAGCAATTCCACAAGGAGCCCGCTCAATAGACTTGAAGGGACAGTGATGAACATCTAACCTCAGAGAAGAAATATCTTCCTTCTCCCAACGGTAATTTAGCATCTCCTCCAGGAAGTGCAGGGGTGAATTACCTTCCAAATAGTGGAGTCCATCCCAGAACTTCCCAACTCTCAGTAAAATCTGCCATGTTATTTCCCTGCTGAGCCAAGGAACTGTACTGCTCCCAAGTGGTCAGCAGGGATCTCTAGCAGCTGAAAAGCATTAAAGCAACTGCTGTGTCAGCATGTAAATACATTCACATCATTTCCAAAAGCACCACAATTGCACTACCGATTTTTCCACCAATGAAAAGTGAGACACCTCAAAAACTCTGGGTTTGCTGGTGCTCAAAGAATTAAAAAATAGGGAAGCAATGAAATCAGGGAAATTTTTCTGTAACTTTAGTTGTACTGTGGGATGAAGGAAGTTCATTCTTCACAGAAATGTACAAAAAGGGTAATTACTTCTCCTGACTTCATCTTATCTCCTGTGTGTCAATCTTCTCCCAGCTGGCCTTACAAAAAAGGCATCAGAATCATCAGCCCAAACATCACTCCCCAGGTCCCTTGGAAGTACCTCTCCTGGCTCAACAACTTGATGTGCTGCTGCTAGACAGACACAATGGCAGGTTTTCACTTCAACGCAATGACTTTCACATAAGTAAACCCTCAGATGCAGGCCCATTCCATCTGGTCTTTCAATGGTGAAATCTCATTCCCATCAACCTTTCCATTTCTATGATAACAAATATTTCCTGGAAGAATGCAATGATCTGGCTGAGCTTGATTTTAACATATTTTCTCCTGTGACTAAAATTCAGAGTGCAATCAGATGAGTGGAAATGGCTCCTATTTCTCTGGAATACAGAAGACCCATATCAGGCTGCTGAGTAAAGTCATCCTGGAAACATGCTATGAGAAGAGGCACCACAGTCTGGATTTGATCATATCACAGTATCTTAATGTGAAAAGATGGACATAGACAGTTTAGCTTGGACCGAGCCAAGTGTTCGTTACCTGAAGCCTACAACACGCCTCTAGGATGCTAAGAATTAAGCCGGAGGATCACTGTTCAGGCAGCATCTGGCTACAGATGTTGCAGCTATGAAGGCATGTTGCATGCACCACTGATTGCCTTATGTCAGCGATCAGCACTTCCAGTATATATAGCCACAGGAAATAAACAGGCACTTTGGATTGCTCACAGAGGGATCAGCACGACTGAAAGCAAACTTACTGCATCTAGTTTTGCTGAACAGGACTGGAGTAGGCTGGACACTGGGAAAAAGAGCACTTGGCCAACACACTTTGCTTAAGTAGAAATCCTTCTACTTAGTTCCCACCACCCCATGCTGGAACGGGCATGGACAGCTAAAGTTTCCTCAGAGCATTATCTGCCCTATACACATCTTCGAGCACTTTCTCCTCCCACTTATGCACCCTTCCCTGTATCCAATTTTTCTATACTATCTTCTTCGATAGTCTAGGTACATTGCAGGACCTGTAGTAGAAAAAGATTTTTCCCAAACAAATTTCCTAAATGTTCTGAAAATCTGGGTTGCATCTTGGTTGAACTGTGAGGGGGATGTTGCTGGAGACCCTACCCAAATTCCTAAGAAAGGAGGAACATTCTGGGTATGAAAAGCCCATGAGCTACTTAATTATATCTTCAGTGCAGGTCTACATGCATGACTGCAATGGACTAACAGCTCCCTGCTTTTGGAGGGGTTTGGTTTTTTTAAACTTCTGATCACATGAGCCAAACAAACACTTTGTGTGTGTGATGGTTTCCCTCTATCAGCTGCAGAAGACAGCCAGTTCCCCTTATACCTGTCCCCACTAAACTCACTGGAGAGGTTACAGGAGATAATCGACTTCTCCACCAGCTCCCGGAAGACGATAAGGACTTTGGCTGGAACCAGATCACCTTCGATGTTCACATCTGTTTCATGCCACTGCTGAAGGCTTTTTGAGAACTGCTCCACCTCTAGCCATTGATGCAATTCCTCAGGGTCCCGCACGGAGGAGAGGAGCTTGGCTCCATGCACGGTGTAATAACGCCAGTGCCGTACCTGGCATTCCCTGTACCCGGTCAGGCCACGCAGAGGGACTGTGATGAGGAATTGGCTGGGCGCTAAGACCTAGGAGAGTGCAGAGAGATTGAGAGAGGAGACAAGGGCAGATCCATGAGCCTGGAGTAAGGAAAAGAGGGTTAAGGAAGTAATAGGTAAAATTGTGGGCTTCAAAGAGAAGGAAAAGCCATGGGATGACGGGAGCAATTGAATACAGCCAGGACCTGTTCCATGCCTGTCTGAGGCTTACTCTGGAGATACACAGACTAAAAGGAAATTGTCTTAGGAGTCTGATATGACATCCATGGCCCATAGAAGACGAGCACACTGACTGATTTGCCACCACACCTGCCATGGTTTCCACCGTTCTTTTGATTTCTAGTCTGTAATTGCATGAGATGTAATAACTAGCAGCTTCCAAGGAGCAGGAAAATATCAGAAAGCATGCTTTGAGATCCAGCAAAGAGAAACAAAACAGTGTAAGTTAGAGTTGTTACTAGAGAAAAGCCTAGAGTTCAACAGTAGTAATAACTATGGCAAAAAGTGTACTTTTCCGATCTCTTTCAAAGTTCACTACAGACATTCGTAAAATAAGGCTATGTGCCATTTATATTACAAGTGTTTCACTCTGCGTGACTGCCCTTTATGAGACAGCGACATGAGGCAAGTGACATGCCTGAGCCTACACAGGCAGTGGCCCTCTCAGAAATAAACCCAGGTCTTGGCCAGCTGTGCTGTATGAACCTGCATCTCCTGCTCAGTGGAAGCCAGAAACAGCATAAGGATGGAAAGAGTAACCGATGGACAACAAACCCTCAAATAAGCTTGTTTGCAAGCCAATAATTTGGCCTCACTTTGGGAATGGTCATTTTCCAATAAAACCAGTGCTGAATCAGTATTTGCGAAGAGTGAATAAGGTGACACAAATACCACAAAACCTCATACTGGCCCAGGGCGTAGCCAGACATCTCTTCAAACACTAGTTTGGAAGCATTTGGCAATCATGGCTCCAGAGAGGGTGTTTGACTCAGAAGTTTTTCAACTTTACTTGCTACCGAGCCTAACTTGCACTGGCATTAATAAGGCGAAGCTGGTGCACGAGCAAGATGTGAAGTGACGGCTGCTGCTGGAAGGTGGATACACCCGAGGTGAATGAAACATGCTTGTCACTCTCCTGTAATAACCAAAAACATTCTGGTAGCCTTCCTGGTAGCTCAGCTGATTTAAAATATTACTGCGGAGGTGCCAGGGCCCTGAGGGCACTAACAGGCTTTAATGGGACTTCTATCCACACCTTCTGCCCATGGACCTGGCACTCACATTTAGTGTTGGTCTCAACTGTGTGACAGCTATGCCTGCGCCTGGCCGTAGACCTTGTTGTCCTACCTGCAGACCGCCGTCCCAGCCTGACCTCAGGCCTACCTGGCCTACTATGGACTTGTCTGACAATCTACAGACTGCATCTGACCCTGGTTACCATCGCTGGGCCTGATCTTGACCTGACTCCAAAGGAGCACTCCTGGCTTGACCTCAGACCTGCCTTGGCAGCACAGATTTGCCTGATGATCCAGACTCTCGTCTGATCCCAGCTGCCCTCTCTAGGTCTGCCTTGTTTGGGTACACAGGGCACGTGCTGCCCTGTTGTCATGTTCACCTCCTGGCTCCCTCTCCCACAGGGAGCAGCCGGTCTTCTCTGCTCCCTGGCAGGAGATTTGAAATACAGAAGGTGGCCAGCAAGAAGCACAGAAATGGCCCTTCTTTTGTCAAATATAAACCTCCTAAAGGCAGGAGGATACTGAAAGGATGACATTGCAGACCAAGCTGACATGCACAGCTCAGGTTTGCTGGGGCCGAGAAACCCTGTGAGCAGCTCAGGAACGAAGTGCTGGGCTCCATAAGGAATAATACAATGGCTGTCATACAGTTACTGCTCGTCTCACTGCCTCAGCCACGTTTGCAGTTACACAACCTTTCCTTCCCATACCAAGACACTGACTTGTACGCACTGGCACCCAACAGATTTTAAAGGGAAGAGCTGCAGGTGTTTACACGAGTGCCTTCAAATACCATTCCCAAGGCTCTTCCACCTCGGGCGTACCAGGAAACACCAGAATCACAAGCCTGGAGATGGCTCTGTAAAGCTGGGCAGCTGGTGTCCTCTGCATAAACAATTCCCAGTCCCACGCCTACGCTCTGTCACACCATGGTTTTACGCACCGTATGCAGACCACAGGCCCCAGCAAGTCCCAGGCTATTGATCAAGAGCCTCGAATTCCGGGATGTGTAACTTATCGCCAATTCTGCTATATTAAATGTAGCCTCATTCTTGTGATCCTGGCCAGGACATCCCAGGGAGGCAGAAGCTTTGAGCATATTTACACATTGAGTAAAAAAGCAAGTCTCTTGCAGAGAGGATGAAATAGTCAAGGGAGGATCGGTTAGGTGGATGAAGTTGTCTGGAGAAGAGAGTGGGCGAGGAGGAAGCAGGCACACGGACCGGCAGGCACCAGGTGGTAGGAAGACTTTGTACCTGGATAGATGGGTGGAATGGACGCTTCCCGCGAAGCATAGCTGACCACTTGGCCAGTAAAGCTGGCTGATCCTGAGAGAAGCAGAAAGGAAAACAAGAAGTACCCAGAACAGAGAGAAAGCATGTGCCAGGTCATTAATTCACAGAGCAAAGCTGCAAGCTTCTTTCAAGCCTATTTCTTAAAGGAAAATCCCTCCCTTGCCCCATGAATACAGAGTTAAACACTTGGTGATGCCGTTGGGCAGTGCTGTACTAGCAATTACTCTGGATGTTACCCTGATCATTATACCTTACTGAAGCCTCCAGAGCCTTTGCATCAGCCCTGCACAGCGGACAGCTGCAAAAATGCTGGGCCACAACTAAACCAGACATTTAAAAGTTTTAAAAATAAAATGTTCCAGTTTGGTCCATATGAATTTTATTTCAAGTTTTTTATTAAAGATTTTGACTTTTTGTCCCCGCCGTTACAGAAAAATATTGAATATCTAAAGACTTCTATATTCCCCACTCATCCCGGTGTATTTAGAAGGAGGCTCGTAGCTTCTCAACAAATCTGACCCCTCACCTTGTTAAATGAGAAGCTGAAAGTTCTGAAAAGTTCCCGCAAATTTAACTGACAGGAAAAAAGATGTTGCAAAATTAAACACAGGATAGTAAATACATTTTCCCTTTGACACAAGTCTCCTCTATGTTGATTTATGTTGGCAGTGATTTTAAAGATTCTATTTTTTGGAAGCTGAACAGCCCAAGCCAAAAAAAATTTCTTATTAACCCATTCTTTGCTGCCCCATACCTACAGGACAGTTACCCAGGCCCTCTTAGAGTGACTATCACAGATTTATAGCACTGGGTTAAGTATGAATAATAAATCTGCTACTTTTTAAGAAAATAAATTTTGGGGATTCCTTTTAAGCAGAGGTTGTTCAGATCAGCCTACCATAATACCAAATTATTCTTCCGAATAGATTGCCTTGGTTTTGTTCTGTTTTGTTCTGCAGAGCAGCAGTTTTGCCCCAGCACCGATCTTGTCAGACTTCATTAGCCACACATGTTTGTTCCAGCATGAGAGGTGGATGGCAGACTATGGCACTAAGGAACACGTGGACCAGGATGTGGCACTGTTTTACGTCACTGTGGTCATTCCTACTGCCAAGGCCATGCGCCCTGGGATACGCGAAACTCCAGAAAAGATAAATCTGAATGTTTGTCCCCAGAGCCTTTCAGACTGGATGATTATATTCTGCTTCCACCTCCATACCCTTCCAGCAGCTTGACACACACAGAGACTAAACAGCTGCAAAAGTTGCCTCATGCTTTTACACGTTTGCTGTGTTTTGATCCGTAACTGGCTGCATTTTAGTATAAGGGTTGACATAGCTAGAGTATGTAAACTAGTTCAGATGAAAAAGACAATTTTCATCTGAAGTTGCCATTGCTATGATTGTTTTTTATATCCTTACACTAGTTATTCTTGTGTTAAGTAGTCACAGGAAATAACTGTTTTTTTCTCCTGTCGCAGCTGGAACAGGACATTAGTATTTTGGTATTTGATGGTCTAAAATGGGGAAACATTTAACGTCTCCCACTAATAAGCATATTTCTTCCCAGTAAAAAAGAAGTTCCAATCCATGACCAAGAAAAGACATATTTTTCTGAACGAGCTTTCTAATGTTCATAGCGGAATAAGGGTTTTTTATTTTTTTAAATTTTTTCGGTGAGTTGACAGGTTTTCCACCTGTGAAAAAATATGAGTCATAGCTCATGAAGGCATGAGCATCTTTTTCTTCTTCTGTTACTGCTGTACAAATTTTTCTTTCTGTCTCCTAAAGAGCTTTGACTTCTGCTTGCAGATTGACAGCTCTGGCAATAGACACTCTTTGTAAAAGCAGCAGTTGTAAAAACAGGCTCTGCCTGATTTACCCGCCCTCTCCGATGCTCCTCTAGTTGTAAGATGTCCATGAGTGAGTCTCTATGACCCAGTCAGTCACCAGAACTTCCACAGTGAAGCGTCAATACATTGCCTGTGGTGTTTTGGGTGAGGAACCTGTCCATACAAACACTTACACAATGGAGAAATAATTTACTGATTGCCTACAAGCTGCCAGAGAGTATATCAGAGCTATTTTTCATACCTTAATATTCTCATTGTGAATGCCAGAGTTGGAGATAGCCTGGAATCGTGTGGCCTTATAGCTGATTTCTGCGGTCAGTTGCTGGATGATTTTCTGCACCTCCTCCACTGCTTTGGAAACCAGATAATGTCGCCGTTCCACCTGTCAGTTCCAAGAAAGACACTTCATTTTACAGGTAACTGCAGTCATTGTCTCCAGTGGGAAACAGAGAACCAGCTTAAAGCATCCTGAAACATTTGTGCCTGTGTTGTGCTGGGAATAAACCTTATCATTCCCTGTGGGATACAACCAACTTCCATGAGACAGAGCTGGTAAACACCGAAGGGCCAATACTCAAGACTGCTGAGCATTAATTGGTATTTCCATGCCAGTACCATTGGATGGAAGGGAAATAGTTCATTACAGGGACAAATTTGCTATCAATTGGCTACAGTCTCATTCTTTATCCATTTGATGCAAAATACCCAGTTATTCCCCTGCATCTACTAGCCATTCTCAGAGCCAGGATATTTTTCATTCCAAGAGTTGACAAGACTTCAAGAATTACAGATATTCTGTGCATTAGTCAGGTTGCAGGTGCATGTGGCAGTATTTAGATGCCTGCATTATACGTTGAAAGTACCCAGACTGCCTTCATATCTGAAGTGCAGATGAGAGTCTGCTCCTAGATAGTGAGAAAGTATCTTTTCAAAGCTGGTCCCACCGGGGACTAGGTGTTTGTGTGACTTGATGGACAGTTCTTCAATTCAAGCAATAGTAGCATAATTATTTATTGAAAATTATTTCAATGGAAGCTCTAAATATTGGAAGGACTGAGGTGAAGGATGGGCAACTCAGAAAAATAAAAGATGAATCTGAATCCTCACATATGACTAAAAATGAATGGAGGATAAGGGGATGGTCAAAATCCAAACAAGGAGATTCAACAGGAGGAACATGAAGGAACCATGTTAGTAAAGGACGTTTAAATATTTCCCAAAGATCCTTACACATTTACCAAAGTGAGAAGGAGATTCAGCTATTGTTAATGAAGTTAATGAACATATTCCTTATTACTTATTCATCCAGAATTACCTATGCAGAGTGAGATATGAAGACTGTTTACTGTCCTTTTTTGCATCCTAATGCTTTATCTCATTTGGTTGCAATTTTTGCTTTAATTTTTTCTTGACTTTTTTTTCCCTCACGATATTCTACTAAATCTCATTGTTTGCAGGCAATAAAAAAATTCAGAAACAGATGGGAGGTTTGAAAGACCTAGACCAGAAAAAGAAAACCCACCTGAAGCCAGAACTAAAACCCCAGCTGGGCTATTTGCAGGTATGAAACAAGAGTGTTATATCATTAACAGCTTGGCTGAAGTGAATAATCAAGCATAATTGCCACAGTCAAACATAATTGCTACAGTCTTTTGTTATTATCAAATAACAAAGCAAAAGGAAACAAAGGCATAAGGAAGGCATGTTACAACTGGTTGCCCAGACAAGCTGAGGATACCCCATCCTTGGAAGTGTTCAAAGTCAGGTTGGACAGGGCTTTGAGCAGCCTGATCTAAGGAAAGATGTGACTGCCCACAGGAGGGAGGCTGGACTAGGTGATCTTTAAAGGTCCCTTCCAAACAAACCCATTCTGTGATTCTGTACTACAGTTCCTATGTCCTGTTTGGTTAGCATCTTCTTCAGCATCTAAGCAACACTCTTATCCGTTTTAGGAAATACCACTGACAAGCACTTAATTAAAGGTCCATTTGGCCACCTTTATGTCAAATGTTGAACTCTCAGACAAAACACTCAAGTGTGTTGAAAAGTGTCCCCAGGCCCTGGGATGTGACAAATAGATTCACTTCTTCACAACAACAGGACCATATAATGGACTAAAAAGGAATAGTGCTTGCCTAAGATCAATTAACCAATGAATAGCAATTGACTAACATTGAACCCAAAGATGAGCAGAGTTTGAACACCTCCCCTCCAGCCAAAAAAGTTAATGGTATTTTACTAACTCTGTATAGTTTTTGCAAGCGTAAAATACATCAGAGAGCAGTATCATATTCCCCTTCGCTGGGTTCTCATCTACCCTTGACATCGTGATTCTTCATTGTGTTAACAACACGTAGTTCTTTATTTTCATATAATACCCTTTAATTTCACTAGTAATTCACCCTCCTCACTCCAATTCATCCTTGTTCCCTGAGACCAGTTTTATCCAGCTTACATGTACCTTTTTAAAAAGAAAATTTATACTGAAAAATTTTACCCCATTTTCACCTGCTCATCTCAGCTTTTGTCTGTAGCTATAGCTATTTTCTCCGCAATGTTTTTGCTCATCCAGAAGGACTCCTTAGAGCAGCCCAATAAGCTTGACTTGCTCAACAAAAGACTTCTAATGGTTTCTCCAACAAGCAAATGGTATGAGTGGTAGAGAAGGTCGTCCACCAGTAAGATCTTTTAAACACAAACCCCAGACTTTTTCTGTTGAAAGTATACAATCATTGTGGGTCAGCTCAAACTGAGATCTAAGAGTGCCGCTGTACGCATTACTCATGCTATGTTCTCTCTAAGGGGAACCCGCTAGAAACACTTTCTACCACCTCCAGTATCCTGGGAGAATCCATCCAACCCAGCCTGGCCTCATTTAATTGTGACTTCATCACCTACTGGCAGCAGTCGTCATGAAATCTTTAAGAGAGTACAGACTCTCAAAAAACCTGTTAAGGGAGGTATCACTAAACACCTCTTTCTGCATGTACTCCTCATCACTGCATCAGGGATAAAAAGAAAGGGCATGTGACAGATGGTGTTAAGTGTTGCTAACCACAATTAGCTCCCTAATCATGCTATTGGAAGACATAACCTTCCTTCAAAGGGAAGGCATAAAAATCAGAAGACAGAACACGAGTGAGTGAATGCAGCTTCTGAAGAGCCAAGGCATTTATCTAAGATGTCTTTAGCACCCAGTATGGACATGTTGTGAGAAGAGACAGAAAAACCTCTTTGTTGGACAGCCACTTCTGCCACCTACTGACTTTCCCCTTACCAGGTCTTAACTTTGGAAATCATGCCAAAGCAAATGCAAATCAGGACAATGAGGTCAATTAAGGTTTTATTATGGAGGAAGGAAACAGGACTGAGATTTAGTGGGGATTGTTAAGAACATTGGGGTTTGTTCTTATTTACCCAGTCACATCATATGCACTTGAGTTTTTCCTTTGCTAAGTGGCAAAAAGAAATCTTTGGTATCATAGAGATAACATTGCACCAGGTGGTTGACCTATTTTCAAAAACAAGCAGCATTTGACAAGCAGAACTGGGGCTGCCTGAAGGTTAGGCAGCCTCACTTGGACAGAAGACTCAGGAGCAGGCAGAAACTAGGAACCCAGCCATGGAAGGCTGCTAGAAAACAGACTTTCAGTAAAACCTAAAATATTGGCAACTATAAGCCTCACTTAACTACTCTGCTTCTGTTCCTTGTACTTATGGCAGTCATATGAGCATCTTCCTGTGCATGGCTTCCCTCTGTTCCCTCCTTTGTAGCTCCGCTTTATCAATCTTCAAAGAAGCGTTCACTATTACAGCTCACTGAACAGATTCTCATGGAATGATTTTCCAGTGCACAACACTGCATGGCTGAAAAAGAAAGTTCTCACAGAAATACACCTACTTGTCACCAAAACACTTCCATAGGGAAAACAAACCTTTCTTACCAGCCCCTTTATGGTAATAGCATATTTCATCCTTTACGGAAAAGAAAGCCTTACAGTTTTCCATTTTGAAATGATTTTTCACTTTAGCGTCTTGCATTTTGTTGGGGAAAGCAGACTGTAAAAAAGGAACTAGCTAAATACTACTGTGATGAAACATGTTAGCTTTAAAAAATGTTATGGCTCACAGAGTTACTTTTATTAAACAGTATTGTTTAATTGATTATTTTGTTCTGTTTTACTTCATTTCATAATGGGGGAAAAAAAATTGAGTGCTGGAATATCTCATAAAATAGAAATTATGGTTCCAGCCTGCATATGCTAATGAGGTATGTTATTTTAATCACGGTATATAGAGAAGTATCCTTAGCTGAGGTGTCAGACTGATGGGTGAATTCTAACAATATCTGTCTCTCTCTCCAGTTCCTACATGCATCTTTCTTAGAGGCAATCCCTGGTGTGGTTTCGGCCTCATTTCTGTCAAGCCAAGACCACTGGACAAGGAGAGAGGCAAGGACCTTTCCTTAGATTACATGCTGGCAATTACAGCTAGTCTCACATCTGGAATTCCAGATTGGGAGCTAAAATTCAGGACATCTGAAGAAAATGAGGACAAGCACCTTGAAAAATTAGGCTACCAGCTGAGATTGCTGATAACATTCTGCAACAGAAACCTAGAAACCTCATTAGAAATACAGTTCTCATGAAACTTCACCCAGTCTCATCTCAGAAATGAAGACAGCAGGCAAGCAACTAACTGTCAAGTTTGGCACCCTTCAGAATCAACACCTAGTGTGGGAGACAGAAAATCTGGACAGATAAAGCCTTACCTTGCTCTGGATGTAGATTTCTACATCTTCATCTGTGAATGGTTTCATGGCAAGATGGTCTTCGCTGCTCTCTAAAGTGCAAATTCACTCTTCACTCATTCACCTGCCTCTGGAAGTAGAGGGACACTCAGACCAAGCTGCTCAGAGCCTTCTTGTCCTGTGAAGCTCAGGTCACCTAATTCCTCTGTGGATGAAGAAGAGGAGAGAGAAGCAAGGAAGTATGCATATTTTTTAATTCTTTTTTCCGGTTTTCCAGTTGCTTCAGAAAACGAGCTCCAATTATTATTTTCTAAGTTCAATCATTATTGTTCATCTTACTACTTTTAAATGGTGGGTCTTGCATGCAGGCAGACACAAAAACATCCCAGCTACTGCTCTGTCTGAGGGCAGACCTGGAAGTGCCTTTCAGATTGCACTGCAGATTCAGTATGCTCGTGCACAGCATTATTATCCTGTGTGCCACAATAACTTCCCTGCTTCGCTAGCCCTTCGCTAAACCATTTGTTAAAGACTCTCAGCTATCCCTTGTTGACTTCAATCCACCCACTTTCCGTCTGAAACTGCACGGGTATTTTTACACTCAGATAATTCATTTGAGTTGCAGTCTGCAGCCTCTGCTCCCCTCTCCTCCCCTCTCCTTATATCTCCTCTCTCTCTCCGTCCGTATTGACAGTAAATATCCTGCAGCCTGTCCCCTCCTGTAGTTTGCTTTGCTTTCTTTACAGTAAACAGACAGAAAGCTGCCTCTTGTTTTCTGCCAGCAGCTCAGCTAACAAGCCCATATGGATAATTCAGAGGGAAAAACAATTGATCAGGCCTCATTGATCCAGTGAGGGTTGGTGGCTTTTAGAAAAAAGGGTACATCAACACATGGAAGGGAGTGACAGAGTACAGAGGTGAGATCCCATGCTGGTAAGCGTCCCTTATTAAGGAAGGCACACTCCACTTTTGAGTGAAATCATGATTTCCCCCTGGGAACTGAACTTTGACATCCCTTGACTGATTTATTAACTCTACAGCAGCTGGCAAAAGGCAGCACTTTGGTAGGTAGCTGGTGCAACCTTAGGGCAGGCACTGTTGTTGCTAGTTACCCTTCATGATGTTCCTTATCAACAGCCAAACGCTAAGCACATTAATGGAGTACCAATACCTGCAGGATGCCTGATTCCCCAGAATCTACAAATCAAACCTTTCTCTGTGCCTCCCAGGCACGACGAGGTGCCTTCGTCTTATTGCTGAGGGACTTGGTGACTCCTTCACAAAGACTTGTAGGCATTTACTTCCCAAACCAGCTTCCATTGGAGTTGGGCGCTGAAAAAGATGAGGCCCCGGATTTTTAGGGAAACATACCTCATCCTTGCTCCCTTCAAGATTTACTGTTTGTCTTTCAGTGTATGTGAGCTCTGCTGGGGAAGCCAGAAAAAAGGCAGGATCTGAAAGAAGGTGAGTGGAACAATAGGTTAGAAAGGACTTGGAGGGGCAGGCTGGATGGGATTAAGTTGAAGCAGAGTGTGCAAAGGAGGAGAATGAGCCTTTCAAATGGTCAGATTCCGTTAAAAGTGTGTCCTTGAAACATTAACTCCCTTGTGCCACCTCAGGCAGCTAGCTGTACATACAGAGGACAACATCCTTAACGCTACCATACATTACTTTATTACCCAGAACCTCAGATGTGTATTAGGAAGCAAAAGGAGATTAAGGGTCTCACTTTCTTGCACCTATAAGGTATGTATTTTGTTCCTTGAAGGAGAATGTTTGCTAATTGTTGCTTTTTGAGCAGCTTATGCACAGCTAACGCTCCCTGAGCAGGGGAGGCCATGGCCTGCCACGGGAATGTCTTCACAGAGTATCAGCCAGGGCCATGTGTTCCCGTCCAGCTCTCCCAAGCGTCAGCCTGATGGCTGAGCCACCCATAGACTGAACAGATGAGAAAAGCTCACAACTGCTTCATGGAGATACAAAGCACACCGCTGAAGCCAGGCAAGGACATGAAGACGCAAACACAGGAAAGGCCTCTTCAGTTCTAGTTAGCTCATAATCCATCAGATACCGTGGGTCTGAGCCCTGTAAAGAGCTTTTGAGCTTTGTTAATTAAAAAAATTAAATTCTCCAAGTATACTTGTTTCTAAGGAGATCCCCATCTGCTCTGAGAATGGCTACCTTTCTGACACCTCTCAATCCTTTCTTTTCTCTTCAGGCTTGAGTCCCCATTGGGGTCTGGGCACGTGTCTGAGAGGGAGGCTCACCCTCAGACAGTTCCTGCTGAGGGCACTGCAACATTCATTCCCTCTTTTGTGTCCCTCAGGAAGTTATAACTTACACAGCTAGATGACCACAGACAGTCTCCCATATTCTGTTTGATAAGCGCCCATTGATTTATCCAGCTGTTTTCAAGCGTTTTCAAACCACACTTCAATATCTTGGTCTTCTCAAGTCATAGTTCCCTGCCTGCTGGTCTGCCTGAGTTCATCTGAAATGATTCAGCTAGATTAATTCCCCTATTTGTTTTATTTCAGTGCCCACCTCATAGCACCTTGTAATGGAGTTCAGCGTGTGGCTAATTTCCTTTGTACCTGGATCTTCATTTGCTTATTGCTATTCTTATAAGAGGATTTAGGCATTTCCTACTATCTGCAAAAATACCGAATCCATGATACATCATCTTCATTCATGCCTTTCACAATATCTAGAACTGAATACGATTGCAGATCTGGAAAACGCACATAAAAGTATTCTGTGAATATATACCTTGAATGGTATTAGATTGGCTCTTGTATCTTCTGAAGCTGCCAATTACTGATGCTTTCTATGCTTTCCTGGCTTTCCTTTCTTCACTCTTCAGTTTCGTAGATGCGACAAATATATTTCAAACCTACAACTGAAAAATTATCTGAACTGTGAACTGTGCAATAATAAAAAAATCACCAGTATCATGTAGATAACAGCAGTAGTATTAAACTGCATGGGGATGTTCAATATTGTAGCTTTTGCTGTTTGGCAACTATTTAGAAAAACTACTCTTACGGAACAGTAAGCATGTATTAAAAAGCCTCTACTAAATCACACAAATGAGTCAGTCCAATGTACCACTTGTGACTCACAGATGATCTGTAGTGGCAACAAATAAGTCCAGTTGAAGATGCGCCTCTTAGATGAAATACAACCCTTAATTTGCAGTGGCTAACGATGACCCATCACTTCTTGCTCTAATTGCCAGAGGCATTAAGTCTGCTGCATTAGCTGAAGCATGTACTTGGGTCAACAGAGACTACCAAAACAAATCATCCCAGGAGATTTAATAATTTCTGACAGTTTTCTTGCCTTCTTAAACTGTTGCCCCATTTCTCCCCATTAGTGGATTAAGCGACTGTACAAAATGAGTAATTGTAGCTTGAATCCCCTATAACATTTCTGTTGTAAGAGTCTTTAGTAGTGATGGCTCAGCACTGCTCAGTCTCCATTCAGAGGACACTAGCATAACATAATCAGGCTTTTTTGGGGCACAAGTTCTGTGAATTTATTTGGTTTTTTTCACTTTGTCTTTTAACAAGTAGATATGGGCAAAGGGGATGCTTCAATGACAAAAGCCTGGGATGGACTAGAGGGAAAAGAAAGCGCTGCTAATTCACTGTGACAGCATCAGAATCACATATGGATGCCAAATTGAAATGCTTCTCCACTCATTCCCACCCCTCACCGATCAATACTTGGCAGGCTCAAAAATGCTCCAAATGCCTGTGCTGCTTGTTCTCACTGCCACACGTTCTCACATTAGCCTTGGGCCTGCATTTCATATCAAGTAAGTTAAAGGTTTATATCCTTTCCAAACTAAGCATAGGATTGGATCATGTCCAGCGGTTTATCTAGCCTGATATCTTTTTTTCCATTTGTGGCCAGACCAGACATGTCAGGGAAAGGCAGATAGCTTTTGCTAGAAATGAGTTCTCTCAACCTGGTAAGAGTTTTGAAATCCAAAATTACTTACAACCTGAATGTTTTCAGGCTGCAGTGTAGCCTTTTCAAAGAAAGCGATGACTCCATTGTCACTAGCTGAGGATACAGGAAATTCTGAAAAATGCTGAGATTATGATGCTGCTACCCACCACTGACCAGCTTCAAAATAGCAAATTCACAAGAATTCAGTCAGCTTTGCAACTATTGTTAAGAAGCAAGCCACTGGGTAGCAAACAGAAATCATATAGTAGGGCTTCTAGTATTGCCAAGATCACTGGCACCCAGTGTGGTTCAGAGAGTCTGGAAATTTCCAAGTTCATAATGGTCAGCTCAGTGGGCGGCAGCGGGGCAGGAACATGGGAGCCTTGGCTGCATCAGCTCCAAGGCTGCCAGGAGAGTTGACTGAGATGTTGGGCAGGAAAACCGGCATTTTGAGTTCTGAATCCATGTATTGTCCTCTGGAAGTTCACTGAAATAGTACAAGTTCAGTGCATCATGATTAAAACATACAATGTTTCACTAGACCATTTCCAAACATCTGCAAAGGACATTTTTCCTCTGTCTCTATGTTTTATCCATCACTAAACTACAACCACTGATCTATTGTTTCAACCAGGATGTCTCACCATCTTGAAAAACTACTTGTAGCCAACATTCAGAAAAGCAGGAGCCTGTCCAGCACTTTTATGTATATGCGTCGGTAAATGGCGTGAATGCCAAAAAGGAAATGCTCAATACCAAGCAGCTCTCCCTGATTTAAACACATGGTTAGAAGAACAGCATCTGGAGAAAACATGATGTTTGGCAGAGCATAGTGCAACTGGAAAAACATTTAGCACTGGAAGTCTTGCCAGGTGAGAAAAAGCTGCCTCATTTTTGATCTCAGCATAGGTTTGCTTGGCTCTTGCTCGACTGATTATTTTCAGCTGTCAAGAAAAGGACTTTGAATCTAGAGGCATGATAACTCTGGGACGGACAGACCACAGCCGAGATTAACAAGAGCCAAAACAAGGAGCATGCTTGCAATGATGCTCTGTCCGTATGAGGGGCTGAATCAGACTGGAACACAGCATTTCCAGGAGCTGGTATTTTTTTCCATGGCTGCCCTCCAGAGCACAGATAATGTTAGCTTGTATTATTTTTACCCTTTGCTGTTGTGTCCAAATTGACCCAATTCAGAACTTATTGCTTGAGTCTATGGCAGTTGGAATCAAACTGAGTAAATCACCAGCGCTAAGTGAAAACAGTCACTCCAATACAAACTCACTTGGGAGAGAGAGTCACTCCAACACAAACTCACGCTGGCATCCTGGTTTATGCGCTTCATCCAGTGACTGACTAGTAAAAAACGTACAAGTGTTCATTGAAGCCAGAACCAGAAACTAGGCCTCATATGTCACAGGCCAATGACAGATATGTACTCGTAAGAGCTACCGCACCGTCTCGATGAAAATATAATTATTGCAGAACAAACAGGTCAGCTTCAGCAAGCACTTGAGAAGGGTCTCCAGACACAAAGAGCCTGGTCCTCAGGAGCTACTTCTGAGTGCTGGGAGACATATTTGTATGGGAGGGTAGTGAGACTAGGAAAAAAACAGTGAGGAGTTCAGCAAAAGCCTGAACAACATTAAAGCAGCTGTGATTTTGTACTATCTTGGCTAGCGGTATGGACAACATACTGTAAAAGCTGTCTGATCAAACTTCTCAGTTTGTGCCATGTCACACACAGGTAATTGATATCAAACTTACAGCTAATAGGTGATGATCCCCAGGATATGTCAACTTGGACACCATGTTGTGTTCCAAGGCTAACATGGCAGCGAGGAGAAAACAGAAAGGGGAAGCTGAAGAAGTAAACACGATAAAGGAAGAATTTGTCACTGTAACATTAGGAGTAGCTTGAGAAAAGCACAGGGAAAGAGCCAGGCAACTGCATGTTTTGGGTGTGAAGAAGGAAGGGGAAGAGAGAATCATTAAGAAACTCTATAGTACAAGGGCCCCGAGGGAAACAGTTGCCATGAGGGAGCAATTACAATACAGACAAGAATGAGCGCGCCAGCAGAAGTAAGAAAAAAGATACTTTATTAGAAGTATGATATACGTACCACAAAGCAGATCAAGAGATTCAGCAGACAAACTATAGTGAGAAGCAGCCTCGTATGAGAGAGAATCTCAATAGAGGCTTCAGTCAAGTCTTTTCAGAGAGTTTCTAGACAGATCAGATCATGACCTGCATTGCTACACACTCCAGCCTCAATCACTGGAAAATGAGCTAACAGCCTCAAGCCCAAGCTGTGTCTACCAAATATGTATTTTTTTTTTTTTTTTTTAGTTGGCGACTTCTAAAAACTTGTCATGATCATAAGAGCAGACAGCGGGAGAAAGAAGGAAGAATGCAGTTGCATTCTTCAAGCAAACACTTCCTCCTTTATCTTAGACCATAAAACTATACAGCTTCAAGCTAATCCCCATAATCAGCTGCCCAGCCCTTTCCACTTTATTGGCTGTTTTGTGCAGTCAAAGCCAAATTGCCAAAGGGAGAGGGTCAATCATTTGCGCTGCATCTGCTCCAGGCAGTGATAGGACACAGGGTAGATATTTAGGGCTAGAACTAGTTAAATACAGATTCAGGGCACTAAAAGCAGGAGTGGGGGAGGAGAAACATGCCTGGAATAAAAGCATTGGGAATATGCAAAACAAGTCACTTGGCCAGGCTAGTCACCACCATGCTGAGTTTGGGTCAGAAGGGAAGAGGAAGCACAGAAGAATGTTCATAGGAGTGCAGGGTCATTCAGTCCAGCACCCGCTATCAGGGACAACAAAGATCTCCTCTGAGTGAACTTCTGCTCTCTTCACTGCTCTCTAACAAACCAAGGGCTAGCAGAGGAAAAGACCAAATGGACACAGCTGCAATAAAAAGTTTTAGAGAAAATAACAGACCCTCAATTCAAACAGTCTAATATCCCTGAGAAATGGCCAGTGTCCGAGCACTGCTTCCTCCTTGTGTATATTGTTTCTGAGAGCCATACCATCCCAAAAGCTCACCCTCCCTATGTACTATGCAAAGATCAAAGCCGTAAAAATTAATTTCCTAGGAATTCTCAGTTTCTCTATGACATCTTCACGCCAACTTCAGTAGAGATGCACCCTGCCCAGCATCATCATTATAAACACTAATTGAACATAACCCGTGATCTGGCAAAATCACACTGGCTCCATTTTATAGATAGGAGTGGGGATGGAGGGTTCAAGAAAGCAACAAACTTTAGTGAGAAAAAGTGACTTACCCGGAGCTGGTGCCAATTTCAGCTGTAGTACTCGAAGTTTCTGTCCTAATCACCGCATTAGTAATGTGTGCTTTGGCAGGGCTTGCAGAGGCTTGAGAGGACTTTTCTCCACTTCCTTTAACAAGGTAATAATCCAACATTTCAAAGTGAGTATCAAACAAACCAGAGCGAGACCTTGACCCAAACAGAACACAGTCTGGAGAAGCGCCAAGGCTCCCACTGCTAGTTAATAACCAATATACAACAGGGTGGGTATCTGGTACCCACTGCAATTGCATCCATGGGTCAGTATATGCAGCACAACTGGTGAGGTGCCTTGAGGCAGGTTTAAAATCAGAGGAAAAAAAACAAGTTATGTGAAGTACAAGCGGCCACTTTCACTATTACACAAAACCAAGCGTGACCGCAGAGCAGGAAAAAACATAAAAAACCCCCACGAATGGAGCATTGCAGGCTCTAGCTGTCAGGGTAGGTGTTCACAAAGAGCAGTACAGGCATGCTGAAGGATGGAGCCTACCTCTGCCTCCTGTCAGGCAAGGGAGCTCTGTACTGACCCACGTTTGGCTCCTTGATGTAACTGTGGACAGAATACTTCCTCTAACAGCTTTGGCTTTTACTTGAGCCCAGAGTTGGGAAGATAGCACCTCATCTTTGGGGAAGAGGGAGAAACTGTCAATCAGTTGCTAGGACTTGTGCTGAGGTGCACAAGTTTGGGGCACCCACCACCCAAAATGAGGTAGAGGATTCCTACCAAATCCAGGCGCTACTAATAGCTTTGGGAGGTGTCAAAGCTTTACAGGAGCTCTTGGAAGAAGCAGCAGTTGATCAAGAGAGGAATTACCCTACACCGAACAACTTCCTTTATCAGTAGTTTTCACTTGCACAAAGCGCCTGCGTGCTGCTTATGCCTGTTTCTCTGCTTACGTTAGGCACACCCACAGGACAGCTCCATCATGACGTTAGCAAAGGTGTCACCTTGTCCTGGCACGGCTGGTAAGCAGAGCAGCTGAAAGACAGGTTAGGGATCAGGAATCTCACGCTGCAAGATGCAGCATCTGAGAGCTAACAACAATTTAAAAGAAATAATAAATAAATCCCCCTCCATACACATCAGAGCGCTCCAGCTTTGGAATCTGGCCCATGGCTCAAACCATAGCTGAATCAAAATAAAGCTGAACCAGATTTTAAAAATTGTTTCAGAACTTGCAAACTTCCAAGTAATCCCATCTGCATAGATCAGTCAGCCTTCCCTTCAATGAGACCTCATGACATTCCCCATTGTAGTTTTGCCAAGTCAGTGCATGGATTATACAAAGTGCAGAGAAAAGAACAAAATTGCCCAGTTTTAGCTGCAGAACAGATTGCAGGACTGTCATATCTTAGCCACCTTTCAGTAGCAGAATTGTGGAAGGCAAAATGAGATCAACAGGAATGCTGCGTTTTTTCTGGTACATATTACCTCCTCCCTCCCCAAGATGGAGGTAAATCTGATCAGTCGCATCACTGTCATCTTTACTAGAAAAAGAAATGGCAAGTGGCACAAAACACTTTTTCATGTATCACATCGTATTAACTGCTGTTATCAAATTTGATCAATAAGAATTTGAGGTTTCCTTCTCCCTCCCTGCAGCAAGGGTTGTTCATTGAAGGTGCTCTTAAACAAGCAATACATCAGGATTAGAGACCTTTATTCACCAAGACAGAGAGAATTTGACCACAAGTATTTGTCTTGTCCCTGTGTAACCAACAAGATGGAAGATGACAATGCTGGAAATAGCAAAGTTGAGTCTCTCAGAAGTGCACTGCTGAATCTAGCAGAAGTAAGGTAACTTTAGTGAAATTTGAGCCCAGTGTGGTTTGGAAGAACCAAGTAATTTTGCCTGATAGTTGCTTGGCAGCTGGTAGACAACACTTACCACTGCCATCTCAACATCAGTACTGGCTGTTACTGGCAAGGGACAAGCACATTTCTCAAAATGTCCCTGCTCTCAAGAGATGGCACTTTAGTTCCACAGCTCCCATTTGATGACTTCCAGAAGTGTCCTCCTCTTGTCAGTGTGAAAAGTTACTGACAGCAGAAGCACCACAACAAACAAAAAGTTTAGAGCTACACTATTAAAAAAGAAAAATTCGAAAAAATTCTCATAGCCATGTGAACGACAGTCCTTTCATATGTAATTTGTGGCCCCTTCCCCCATTCTTGGTCTCTCCACCTGTTTTCCCTTATCTCTGCTCAACAAAGAGTACAGTGCCATGGCTTGGTAGTCAAACAGGCTCCAGTTACAGCAAGATACAGCCAGTTCCCAGACAAAGAACAGGAAAGTTCAACAGCAGCCCAAGTTAACAGTTTCAAAAGAAAGGTGCGTCAATGTAAGTCAGCCCTTGGGTATGGCAGATCATACTGCCCCTATCAGTGGCTGCTTACAGAGGCACTCCTTACCCTCATGTAGATGACAACCAACCAAGTCCTTTAAGCCACTAGCTCCCCGCAGTATGTAGCTGAAACATATTAGAGAGGAGGGAAAAACAAATTTGAATGCCTATGGGTGGAATTGTGCAGAGCATGTAACTAGACACGTCTGAAAAACTGGGCCTTCAATCATCACCTCCATGGTGAAACAGCAGCAAAAGTGAAAACTAAAGTAAAATCTTAAGTCTCTCAAGTACCAGAAATAAGAGTAAGGCTCAAAAGAATTGGGAATAACAAGAACAAAAGAAGGCCTTCATCCAGTAACTTTAGATCAAGGGATGAACAATACAAGTGATTTTGGATGCTGGTGTATGCTCCATAGACTCTAGTTACTCATTCTAGAGAGGCTGTTGACGAAAACACTTCGAGTTCAAAAGACTTCAAAATATCTTGTTTAAAGCTTCAGGAGACCCTACAAAGCATACGGCAAATTAATCAGAAGAGATACTTCAGGTAGTTGCATTTTTCTTTTGCAGTAAGCAATACAAGAGCAAAGGATGACTTTAGCAGTGGTCTGTGCCCAGGAAGTGTGGATCAGGCATCTGGCTGGTTTATTGCTCTTAGCTCCATGCTGACAAAGAATAAAATGCAAGGTAACACAAGGTCTGGTAATATTATTTATCATGTAGACCACCAGACTTCTTTAGTATATACCCTTTAAAATACTGATAGATGAAGTGCTTTGGCATATGCTCAAGGGACTAGCTACTCAAGGAGAATCTTTAAATTACTTTTTTTTTTTTGGAAGCATATACAAAGGTATTAAAGCTCTGGTATACAGCAATTTAAAACAGAACACTGATCTCTCTTTCCCACAGTCACTTTTTTCAGATTCAGACAATACTTTCTTTGTCACTGGACAGGGGACAAGAAATGCAGTCAAGCTATTTATCACCTCGTTTCCAGGTAATGAAGACAAATGTTCAAACTCTGCCATCCCCTGCCACGATGTTTAGGCAGAAGCCCTGAGGACAGGGCCTTAGTTTTTGTGCGTTTGCTAGCACTTCAAAGAAGGGGTGTCAAGTGCCAACTAGTGTTCCTGGGCACTCCCCCAGTACACGTGTTAGTTACACCACCACAGACATTTTTGCTATGCTAAACTCCCCAAAGTGTTTCCAGTCTTTCAACATCAATCAGCATAACTGAAGCCAGTAGTAAATTGATTCTCACATTCCACGGGTGCCGGTTTTTGTTAGAAATGATTTGTGATAGATACAGTGGAATATATTGATTAGTACTGACAGTCCCAGTTTCCCAGGCGCTTTGTAGCACTGCCATCCCAAAATGACCTGCTTTCCACCTTGTCAATTTTCTTCTGCAGAGTCTGTTATAAATATCTATTCTATTATGAGAGCTTCAACCCCCTCCAGAAAACAAGACAAAAGGGTCAGGCAAGTAAAAAAAAATAAATAGTGCAATAGGTTTGCAGTGTTGCAAAAGAGCTTGTTTTTATTGAGATATTTTGTGTCGGGGAAGAAAAGGCACAAAATAAGTTACAAAGACATTATATGAACTGTGTGAGTCAGAGGCAGTATCAGAGCTGTTACAAATCACCTAAAAGTTGGCTTACTAACATAGGTTAGCCTTTACAAAAATCTTAAAAGAAAAAAATGTATTTCAAATGATCAAAATCATTCAGAAATTAAGTGAGAATGTAAAGACCACCAATATTAATTTTGACTAAATTCACCTGGGCTTACCACCATCACCCTCTCAGAAGACAGATATCAATGGAAAATATGTAGTATTACAGAAATATTTTTAAAACTCATTTACATTTTATAAATTAAGAACCTGATATTTTGTACCTCCAGCGAAGTACAGTACATACAGGTAAGGCAGTATGCATAGGAAATACATTAAGAAAACAGAATAGGTAAGTGCAATTATTCTGAATATTTCAACATTTGTTATGGCCCCTCACGTATGGCAAAGAACATCTTAAAAAGTTGGATCCAACAGCTGTTCACAGAACATATGAATATACCACCATAAAAGGCCTATTGTGGAAAAGCTTATGCTGTCTTTAGTTGTGACTTCTCAAATCACGTATTCTAAAAACCAGACTTTTCAGCAGTACAACTCTGAGTTAACAACAGCACACTAATACAGTTAAAGAAGAGAAAGTACTTCTGAAATACACCAGTCATTCTAACATAGGAAGGCTCATAACACTCAGTATTCAAGTAATCCAAATTTAAATATTTAAAAATACACACACCAACTATATACAACTTGATTTTTGTTTGAAGCAGTGAATCCATTCCCCCCCATTCCCACTTTCCTGTTACTCAACTCTCAACTGGCAAGGACTTCCGATTGTTGTTTCAAATTAAACTGTCATGAGGATCTACAGGATGCAGAGACTATACAAAGATTTGTTTTCATGATGGTGAAGGGTTGAGCAGAAAGTAGTTTACCCCTTTGGCTGCTCCTCTGGTCAAGTGAGATCTAAGTGCTGTCTTCTGAAATCAGCAGGGATGCAAATGTAACCAGACACAGAACTTGGCTATAAATGTCTGGTTATATCCTTAGGAGTCTCATTTACTTGACCCAAAACACCAGTAACACAGGAAGGTAATACAGTACCAACTACCACCCACAAAAACCGTCAACCCAAACTGTAAGGTCTTGATTTGAAGAAAACCCTGTACAGTCATGTATTGAGCATAACTGTCAGGGTTTTGGTAGCAAGGGGGCTGCAGGGTCTCCTGTGTGGGAAGAGGCCACAGACTGCCCTGTTCTGGTCCCAGCCAGCTCAGCAACAGGCACACAGAAATCACAGAATGGCTGAGGTCAGAATGGAACCTCTGGAGGTCATCTGGTCCAACCTCCCTGCTCAAGCAGGGCCACCCACTAAAAGTGGGCTGCCTAGAACTATGTCCAGATAGTTTCTGAATATCTCCACGTATGGAGATTCCACAGCCTCTCCAGGCAACCTGTACCAGTGCTTGGTCACCCTCACAAAAGTTCTTCCCTATGTTCAGATGGATCCTCCTGTGTTTTGTTAGTGGCCACTGCATCTTGGGCACAGCAGGCACTGATCCACTGCACTCCAACACTGTCAGAGGAGTTTCTGGCACTTCTGCAAAGGCATGTTTAAGAAAGGGCAGTAAATGACAAGAAAGATTACAGTGCTATAGCAGTAGGAGGAAAAAAGGATAAAACCATGCCAGCACAAGAGGAGCAGAAAGGAGAGACGGCTGAGCAGGAAAAACGCCAAAGGAAAATCATAGCCTGAGCAGAGGATGAGAGTAAACTCAGGAGGAGCTACAACTCTAGAGGGAGTGCGGCTGGTGAAGAAACCCACAGGAGAGCAGTTAAATAAGAGACAAGGAGCAGTGAAAGAACAGCAGACAACAGCCTGATCCCAATCTCCTGCACTGCCTGTTGCACTGCTGAAGGAACATGCAGCCAAGGAACTGGAGACCACTCTGGGGTGGGGGATAGCATGGGGGGAGAGAGGGAAGAATGGTATCTGGAAGGAAGCAGCAGTGTTTTCCTTAAGTGTTTTATTTATTTTTTCTTTCAATACCAAAACCAGTAATTAAAAGCTCTTTAATTAGCAATAAATTAAATTGATTAAAGCTCCCCAACTCAAAACTTTTTATTGCTCCCAAAAAGTCATGTCCTCAACTCAGGTTAGTATAAAACCAAGAGCTTTCTGGCCCTTCTAAAAGCAGACAGTACACACAGGAGAACCCATGTTCTAAGTGTGTAATTATTCTGCTCCTTCAAAAGCGTAAATCTTTTAACTAAATTTAAAAGACCTTTAAGAAAAAACTTTAAATAGAAGGAGGACTTGTGGTCTTTAAGTCATAGATTCCCACACAAATAAGAAAAATTAATTATTTTCTAGTTTCATAAAAATCAATTAAATACAAAACTGACAAAAAAGCTCAACATAAAGAGGTAGCTTAAAAAAAAAATCAAAGTTATTAAATTCAGGAAGGAAAAGTAGTGCAATAAAAGTATCCATACGAAAAATATATTTCCAATTTTTACATAACTTACTCAAGTTTTCACAAGAACAAAATAAGATTTGGGTTAGACTTTGGGGAGCAACAAGGATCAAATATTCAAAACCAGTCTTAGAGGCATACTTGAAATCACAGCAACTGCAATAAGTTCTTTTCTCACAAATCACCCAGCATTTGTCTGCTCTATAACAGTTTTCATCAGTGTCTGCAACACTTAAATTTTTTTTTCCCTACAAACTAACATCAGAAACGCCTGTGTCCCAATGAAGTTTCCATCATTCAAAAACATTTTGTTTGAACGTGGATGTGCCAAATACCTCTCTGGGATATCTTTCAGTAAATATAACTTTCAATATTGGCAAAGGTTTTTCTTACTGTCATACTTTTACTGCCTCCTGACAAAGTAGCACCTCAGATGCGGTGGTGGGAAGCAGTAACATGCATCCTAAAGATCTGTTTCCTCTACGAACCTTTTGCAAATGGGGTGGGGAAGTACTTAAACATACTCCATTCTATAAGTTTGCTGTGTATGAGAGGACCCTGACACCCCATGGTCCCACACCATTCTGCATGCACAGTGGAAAGAGCAAATTAATTCTTTCAAACCATTTATCTGGGGGCAGCCAGCTCTTGCTGCACAAACTTTTCTCCACCTGCCTATTTACTGGCAAACAAGCAGCCATGATAGGGCTGACTTGCAGTGAATTTTAGTTGTACTAGGGATTTAAACTCTAGATCTTATTATTTATCAATGCCTCAAACAGTCTGTATATTTTATAGAAATCTGCTAGATCCTATGAAGCTCCAGGCAAGCTGTTATTAGCAATGCTAATTTGTAAGACTGACAAATGAACTAACAAATTCCAATGTGCAACTTTTAACCAGGTTTTATCAGGTCTTAGAGTGAGCTTTGCAACTCAGAAGCAAACAGGCTCTGCAGATTTCTTTATAATGGCTACATGGTATAAATTCTGCATGTTCTACAAAACCTACACTTTATCTTAAATCCTTCATTTAATTTCTTTGGTTTCTCAAAAACAAAAGCTACTTGAGTGAACTGAGCAATGAACGAAAGACAAGGAAACAAAGGTAACTCTCTCTCTGTCCCCTAAAGCTCCAGAGCTGCTTGTAAATACCAGTTTTCGCAGGCTGCATGGAAGAATTCCAAATGAATGCAGTTAGAACTAGTTTTGGACCATCGCTTTCCAGCAAAAACTGTCTTTGGCACTTATATAATCCAATTCTATGATGTCTCTTTACACACAGTCCCATATCAAGTTGACTGAGGAAATTAAAGACAACTCTTATAAAACAGGCACTTCAAATTAGAACAGAAAAATCTGTTCCCCATTAGGCAATACAGGAGCTTTTTTCAGAATGACAGAAACAACAAGTTGTACCAAAAATAAGACGAGAGAGTTCAGTAAATTCGGACTGTTAGGCTGAAAGTTTTACCCAGCTCTATTAGACTTAAATAACAGTAGCACCTGGAAAATCTGAAGGCTGGAAGAGACTGGACTTACAAATACACAGCATGGAAAAAATCTGTATAAATCTGTTCACCCTTCAATTTTGCATTTAGATCTCTCAGAGGTTCTCTTACGTAGGTATCTTTCTTCCATTTAATTCTTCTTGTAGTAAGATACAAGCAATGAGACTCAAAACAGAGCTATACCCCAAGTCTCCTGTTTGGTAAACACCTCAATATAGACATTTCTGACACAGGCATTAAATGTGTCAGGCCAGACTAACTTCCATCATCAAATGATAGCACCGCTCTTGGGCTTTTCTGACATATTTACTGCAAGGCTCACAACTCGCATGCACAGATGTCTAGATTCAGCTGTGTCAAAGAGCATGATCAAAGAAACTCTAACAGGGTGGAAAAAGGTATACATAGCACACCATCCTTCAGCTAAAACAAAATAATACTAACTAAATCTGCATTCAGTGATTACGCAGAAGACTCAGGAACAAGAGTTTTAGCTCAAATGTTTCCATTAACATACTCTAGGAAAAGTAAGTTTGTTCCTCACTTTCCCCTTTTCCTCAATACAACAAAAGCATTCTTTTGTGAAAGGCTTTTATATGTGTAGGTGAAATAGGCTGGAAAATGTAAATTCAACTGCATTCCCCATGGTTCTGCAATGGATATTCTGCTGAGCTCAGTACGTCCATACAGTCTGGAAACCCTGGCATGGATTCTGTGCTGTGAACAGAGAAGCATATGCCTGCAATCCTTAAAGCCTTGACTGTAACAAAGGTGGCAACTAGTTACAACCTGCTCCATATTAATTAAGTGTCTCTGGAGACATGTGGACACATTCTTCACTCAACACCCTGACCTGAACACCGAGCCACCACTTGTGGCCCTCCTTTAACACGAGCTTCCAAGTTCCTGGTGTGTCAGGGAGTCCCTGAATAGCACTTCCCCAAACCCTAGGTGGAGAGCATTAGCTTTGTTTTCAGGCGAAGCAGTTTAAATATTCTATTCTCGTCAGCCTATCAAAAATAGACAGGTAGTAAAATCCTTTTAGAAGGCTGAAGTATCAGTTGTGTGACAAAAATGCAGCAAATAATTCTAATCTTTCCATCTTTCTAAAGGGAAGCTGACAAATTAAGCTATGGCCAGTCATACAGCATTCTCCAAAAGAGAGCTTTACTAATTTTAATGGTTTTAGTGACATGCCATCTCACAGAAAAGCTGAGTCCAAAAGAAAACTGAAGCATGCCACATTTTATATTGATCAAAAGAAATGCTTCATCACTAAAGTAGTAGTGCTATACAAAGTTGATATTAAGAAGGGAATGATGAAACTGGTGTCCCCAGCAGGACATCCTGGAACCAATGCTAGCTCTGAAAGGAGAAGCTTCAAGTCAACACAAGCAGCAAGAAGGGTATTTCTACCCAATGGCTACTATCTTGTGTTCTCATTTACCCTTGCCCTAAAGTGTTTCTGTTGAATCCTCTACTCTTTTGACTCCCTCCAGCTAATTCTCCTGCATGCTGTCTCACACGACCTGTCATTCTCCTTCATTCCTAGCTGTATTTAAGCATCACTTGTGAAGTCCCCAGACAGCAGAATCTCAAACATACCTCACCCGAGACATTATTAAGATCTGACTAGTCAGCACCATGAGAAAGCTTCTCTCATTTCTAGCATAATCCCATTAAGTGAGCTGTCTGAAAAAAACCGACAGCTACAAAACCAAAGGAATCCAGGGAAGGAATTCCCATCTTGGGTGTAGGTAGGCTAGTGCCTGTACAACACAAAAATCAGTTAACAGTGTAGGCTGCTTAGTATACAAAGCTACTCTGGAAAAAAATTTGGGATAAGGTTGTCATACTTCACTCAACTATAGCAAGGATATTGGGTCTCAGACTCTTAGCATTACAATACATCATAAACTATGATATAACTAGCGCTGTATCAGCCTCTGCTCTCCAGCAGCTCCCTGGGGCAACCTTACTGCCCAAACACAGACTTATTAATCGGGCCTACGCAGACTACTTACATATAACTTCAAAGCTACATATTACAAACTTCTGACTTGGGCTTTCAAGTAACATGGTTGTGGGACCCATAACAGCAGGCACTGCTCAACTGAAGAAGTTCTGCTTAGCAATAATGCTCCATTCTAGATACAGAAAATTCTGCCCATGTAGGCTACAAAACACTGTGCAGCATCTGTCCCCAGTGAATGCCACATACAGCACAAGTATCTCAATATTATAAAGCATTACACTCTATAGGTAAGAAAAAAGTGATCCTACAGGGTTTCTGTACCAGAAGGCCAGTTCTTATGAAACAAACCTCTCTGAAAAGAAACTTAATGCACCCAACAGATTTGGACTTAAGAACACAAAGCAGGAGAGCAAGTAATTGTAAGAAGCCTGATACTACATTGCTGAGCTCCTCCTGGAGGGTTCTCATCTATAAAACTTCTGAATTAACTGGCCAGGGAGAGTAACAATCGAGAGTTCCTATGGTTGACACAAAAAAGATGCTGCCCTTTAAAATTTGAAAGGTGCAAACACAGGACAGGTATAAGGTTAAAAAAGAGCAGCAACTTTTATGGAAAAAAATTGCTGATGTTTTCGTCACTCTCATTTTTGCAATTCTACATGTGTATACTGATGATATCAAAGTGCATGGGTGGACAGGTAAATTTAATTTTAAGTTGAGGACTGTCACAAAACCCAGATCAGGTCTTGGAAAGAGCAATCTCCTCCACCTGAACCATTAGCACATCCTACTGTTCTAATGAAAATTATGTTGAGGTGTCCCATGGCATGGCCAGGGTTGCCAGTAGCAGATGACGACAGTAAAACTATGGAGTGAAGAAGGCTCACAGTTCCTGTCTGCCTCTCAGGGGACTTACTCCACCTATTGTCCAAAGAGGGACAGAGGCAGCAAACACCTAAAAAACCTGCTGCGTCTTGTCAGCATGTTAATATCACCAGGCTTACCACTATATGCTTCTAAATAAGCAGGTATTATTTATTTAGATGCCATCAGCAACAAAAAAAGTCTTTTTTTTCCGTCTGTCCATAATTCAAAATGTGAATGCAAAACTAAAAAACATTATTTGACCAAATAGATTCAACCTTTCCAAGTACTTCTGAGTACCTTATTTGGGGCAATTTTCTTGCATGCAAAAGCACCACATAAGACAGAAAGACTATCCAGCTGGGTTTAAAAGTACCCTGCCATAGCTACAACAACTATTCAACAGTCTGGAAAAAATAAAGTGAAGACTGGAGGCCGGAATTCTTCTAGTGAAGCTCATAACACAGGCAAAAATCAAAACAATACTGACACATTGTCCATAGGGACTGAAGTTCCTGACTTTGCTCAGTCAATGCCTGGATCAAGTTCAGGCCAAGCGGGAGGACTGCATGTGTGAATCCTCAGTCTCTGGGCTGCCCTCTGCACCAGCAAGGGTAGCTGCTCATTGCTCAGCCTTACAGTTCCCAGCTGTAACTTCCCAGCAACATTCAAGCAGCTAGCTGCAAACTTCAGATGCTCTCTGCTTTCACTTCCTTTCAGAGTAAAGGAGCTTCCCAGTTTAACCAGAAACTATTCAGCAGTCAGCTTTTTGAATTTTTTTAATCCATCTTTCTTTAGTCTAACATCCACAAAAATGGCTGTCAAGCCTGACAATGCATTTGCTGCCATTGTGTGGCATTTTCTAAGAACTCCAAGTATAAAGATTAGCAAACTAAGGATTCTAAGTAAATTAATCTTAATAAATAGAAAGCAACAGGTTAGAGGATGAAGATGACAATGTGATCAAGAAAACTGAATCCTTGTAAGGCCTCATCTTTGTAGCTGGAACATTTCATATGTTCATGTTTCATATTTCAAGATTCCATATCCCTCTAACAAAGCACTTACAGGAAGTTCAGCATAAACAGGAGAATGAAGTTGTCTTCCTCAAGGAGGTCACGTAACCAAGTGCTCAAGCAAGCACCTGGCTAAGAAACAACATCAAGTAATCAAATGCTGTCTCAAATACTTTTGCTCCCCCCCTTTTTTTTTTTAAATGAGAACTTTATCTACACACAAGAATTTTAAATAAATACTAGCAGCTTCCTGGCAATAACCTCCAAAACGTAACAGCAACCCATGGTTCCTCTTACCACTTCAGAGTTAAGTTTCTTGCAGAAATAAAGACAGATAAGGCCCACAAAAATGAGCTATATATTCTAACAGACACCTCACACACACTATGTGATAAATACCTCACCTATGTCCCACCCGTGAAATTACATCCTTCACAGAATTATTTCATTCCACAGAGAAGCTGCTGAGCTTCAATATTTATGGCAAAGTGAGGACTAGGGAAAAGTGGGAAAAGTAGGCAAAGCTATAAACAGTAGTGCTGAGATGTGGGGAACATGTGGTAAATGTATGCATAAGACAGCCCAAGAAATCACTTGGTTGATGAACAGAAGGGAAAAAAAATAATCAGTAATGTCCTTTACGTCTGCAGGCTTTATGGTTGCTCTTTTCTGTAGTCCTTCCTCCCAGCCTTCCATTATCATCAAGTTACACACAACTCATGACTAACCAGCTGCATTCTGGAACTACATACAGGTGGGTGTGTGTGCACGCAGGGAGAGAAACCTTATGGTCATAGTTGCCTCTCCCCTACTCAGTATGCAGAAGCCAATTTAACATACAATTTCAGGAATCTGTTCCCATTGGAGCAGCACACAGCACATTCTGTGACCACTTTCACTCTCCAGAAAAAAAGTGGATGTTTTTGAGTTTGTCAATTTATACTGAATCAAAATCAACCACCTTGAAAGTAAAATACAAACATGTGCATTGATGATCTGTCCAAATCTATCTAAGCCTAGGTAATTTCCTAGGTTTCAGAAGTACATGATCCCACCCTTGCTGTCTCACCTGGCTTCAAATGTGGTCCAAGCACTGTCATTCTGAATCACAAGAATTTGAACAGCTGTCTCATATGGAGAGCATCAGTGGTGTAATTAGTCTGAACACTACTCAAACCCCTCTCCTAGTCAGGAAAAACACAGGAACTTGTGCAATGACATTCCCTGACAGGCGAGGTCCCCAGTACTCATCTTACAGCTGGACTGACCAGGCAAGTAAGAAAAAGCATAAAATAAGCCAGTGTTTCTTCTTTTCACTATTTGATCATCTGAGTTTCTTCATCAGCATCATAAAACTCCTCATCTTCACTTCCACTTCCTGCAGAACTGTCTTTGTCTCCAGACTAGGAACAAAAACGAAGTAATCAGTTAGCGCAGAAGCCACTAAATCAATCTCAAAATACATAAGCACAAACCATTACACCTCTGTTGAAATGCTGGTAGAGAAAAAAGTAAGAAAAGATCGATCAAATCACTGTATTAAAACTCTGTAAAATACATTATGTGAATTAATACTTCTTTGTGTCTTTCGTTCTTCAAAATCTCTTTTAAAGGCATGGGCTTTCTCTGCTCCATCAGTACACTACAGAATACACGCAGGAGAGAGACCGGCTAGAATGGTTCTGAAGGGATAATCTACTCAGCTTTGTTAATTTAAGTCTTAAGGTCCCTAACTCTGCGGTGAGCTGCTGGAAACAGAGGCTCAGAACACACAGATTACTGGATTAGGTAAAAGCTTCTCCATCCTGAATTATTACTTCTCCATGTGTAGCATGGGCATTTTCCTATGCGAGTTTAATTGAAAAGATCCCCCTGCAATACTAGTTAAAGGTGTTATGGAAAAGGGAAAACACGTTACCACTTCATACATTCAGAAAGTAAACTCCCTATTATAGGCATACCTACTCCAGCCAGAGTCCTTCTAACAACATAATTTATACCCAAACTGAAGTTGGCTATTACAGCTAATTGATTTTTTATTTGTCCAGCATAGCATTCTTCCATAGAACTGATACAAATTACTCCAGTTAAAGATTCTCTTCCTCGTATAAACTGTCTAATTTGAGTATTTAGAATTTTTTTCCAGTACGTTTGCATCCACCCTAAGACTTCTGCCTGTCTAGTCATATGCAAAGCAGGGTGAGAGAGAGGGTGAAAAAGAGAGAAATGGAAATCATGTTCCTGACTGACAGTACCATGCAAGCAAAATCTGTAGCTTTAGATCTGTCTTCAGAGGAGTTTTGCTACAGCAATGTGCGTTAACTGCAAAGGAATTTCAAACAGTTTGAGGACTAAGACCTGTCAGAAGATATAAAAGGAATCATGTTATGCTTTTTTCTGGATTTCTAAAATTATTTGAGGGAAGTCAGGCTATTGCTGGATGCCATCCAACTTGAATATCACGTTCATGTATGTTAACAGGGACAAAACCTCCGTTCTGGGCAACCATAACACATGTTATTTTGAAAGCGGTACAAAAGGACAATGGATTCCACCGGGGGAATTCAGCGTATGCCAAATAAATTCTACATTTTTCTTACAGCAGCTTTGTAAGACCTCTCCATGGCCTTGTCAAATAGGGTTAATGTTTAACAGCTTTCCATTTTATCAGTGCTTTCTTTGTGAGCTTTAAAATAAAACCCTAATGTGTCACAGACTTTCAAGATATAACTTCACTGAAGTTACAGGATTACTTCAGGCCCGAATCAGTCTTTTTTTTTTTTTTTTTCCTTTTTCCCCCCATTTTGATTCAATCATTTTAATCCATCTGGGGAAAAGCGTTCTGAAGAACGTTCTCAATTTTTTTTTTTTTTTTCTTTTGTGGATCCTGTTCAAATTGAGATTTTTAAGAAGCCTGCAGAAGTGCAAGCAGAGAAGATTTAAACCTGAGAAGACTGCTTGAAAAAGTGAACCAAGTTCTGCAAATACTGATAGACAGACAACACTTGTCACCCCAAAGGAAAATAAAAATACAACTTTCCCCCTTCTAAGTTGTAACACCTGCACTGTTTGCTAGAATTGTTTTTTGTTAGTAAGCCATCTGCACAGTTAAAATGTAATAATGATGTAATTACCAAAATAACAGCTGGTATAAACTTGATGTTAAGTGTATATGATGGATTTGTGCAGCCAACAAGAATGTGGTGCCATAACATATTATCCAGTCTGGTTAAAAATTTTTATTAAATATGCATGTAAAGTGGCTAAAGTATAAAATTAATTGTTACAGGCCTGCCTCTTTCAGCTTTCTTCAAGGGTGCTTTTGTCACTAAACTGTACTGTCCTGTCAAGAATTATTACAGCTAAAATTGGTAAACAAAGCAACATGTTGAAGCCTTTGAAAGGAAGCAACTGTTCTCATTCTAGAAATAGATGTTACTCTGCCTCTTGATTTCTGTGTAAATAAATTTATGACTATCTGTTAACCTCAGACTGCTTAACTGAAAATTAATCAAATGAAAGTAAAAGGTGTTATAAAGATTCTTTTTCACATCAGACTAATGGGGCGGTTAACTTTTTTTGTTTTGAGCTGCCCTTCAAGTCCTCTGAGCACTTACTCAATTTTTATTAGTCTATCGATATTTAAAGTTTTGGGACCAGGATTTAGACATTAAAACCTTACCCAAATTCATACACCCACTTCCAGCTCGATAGCTACTTCTCTCTAATTCCCCTCCATTCACAGAGGAGCAGCCACGTAAGAAAACCTCCACATGACTTGAAGATGTACGCACCTCAAGAGGTGTCCAGGAGTTTGACAAAATGAAGTATAAAGTGACAGGAAAAAACAACATTCAAGGAAACCTCATTGGAAAACATCCTGCTGCCACATTTATTTATGCTTATGCCCAGGAGTTTTGTAGTTCCAACATTTTCAAGGACTCTTATTTCCCAGGAAGTGGGGGGGAAAAAAAAAAAGGGGGAAAAGAAAAGAAAGTGGACAGATCACAGAGGTTAGTCTAGCTCTAACCCATTTAAAGACTCTCTAGGCTAGACCTAACAAATTGACATTGCAGAACAGTCAGTGCAGGTCAGGGCAGACGTACAGCATGCTGCCTTTGAGAACAGCCCTTCACAAACAGGCTTCTGTTTTCTTTAACATCTAAGCTTCTCAAACTTTAATGGCGAGCTTTGCACGAAGATTGCTGCAGCAATCCATTTTAGAGATTAAAGAGGTACAGACACCACCGAGTCCTTTATTCCAAAGGAAAAGATTGTATGCTTTTGGCCTTGAAGGGATGAATTAACCCAGCTAGGTTTCAGCCTGCATTTCCAGACAACATTTCAGATGTGATGGTAAGGTTACTAAACTATCTTCTGTATCTCCTTGGGCCTACCCTCCACAGGCTAAGAATCACTATCCTAATCTGTTTACAGTAGCATATTCAAACTGACATCTGAAATAAACACAACAGAAAAGCAGTAGCAAACAAAATAATGAATATACCTGTGAGCCATCTAGGGCTTGCAATGACATGGCTTCACCACCCAGCCTCCGGTATGAGGATACCTGCAGGTCTGAAATAGTTTCTAGCAAAGGGCTGTTTAAGGTCTCTGGCAACAATAAACTTAAGAGCCCAGACAAAAGACCAGTCGCTCCAAACACAATGTAAGGCAGAGACCACTGTACAGATTTCTGGAAAAAAGAACAGAAAGAGTTAGGTTGAGATTGGTTCCCAATTTCCTATCTAATCCCCAAGCCAAAACTTGTGGCAATTGACCCCCGTTGAACTGTTCCACGCTGCTGGGAAGATCAAAGGTGCAATATTCCCTCAAGCTTTCATCTAAAGCCATGTGCTCTAGGCCCCTGACCATCTTGGTTACCCTCTGCTGGACCCTCCCCAGATTTTTCAACATTCCTCCTGAACTGTGAGGGAACTAAATCTGTGGGCCACATACTGAATTTGGCCTGATGTATCTCAGTGTGAAGTTTGCCTGTTTGTGATGAGAGGACACTGCTAGCTTGTCATCCATTGCCATACCTGTGTCTCTTCCAGCAAAGCTCAGCCAGTTGGTTCCCAGCCTGTACTGACCATGTAATTAGTCCACACCAGAAACAGAATTTTATTCTTCTTGTTGGCCTTCACGGGATTTCTGTTGGCCCAAAAGGTCTCAGTGGATTCAAGATCTACCCTTTGGTGTGTCAATCACTCCTCCGTATTTTGCATCCTCTAAAAACATGAGGAGGACAGATATTCTGTCTTACCTGCCACTTGTCACCAGCCACCAAATACTGAGCCTGTCACTATCCCTTTGAGCCTGGTGGTCCATGCAACATTCAAATCTACTATTCCTTTCATCCAGGACACACTTCCTTAGCTCCAAACAAGAATGCTATGGGACAATGTCAAAAGTCTTACAAAAGTCTCTCCTGATCTCCTCCCTTTCCTCATCTGTATTACCTTCTGTGATGAAATGCCTGACTATCAAATCTAACTGGATGAGAATTAATTGTCCTTAGTAAATCCAAGTTCACTGATCCCGATTACTCCCTTGGCCTTCACATGCTCAGAAACAGACTCTGAGAGGTCATGTCCCATGATCTTCCCAGAGACTGAGTTTGAGCTGCTCAGCCTGGATCCACTTTCTGATCTTAAATACGCACATAGCATTAGCATTTTTTTTCCCCACAGTTATCAGTGTCCTTTCTCTGCGGCAATGGTTTATCACAGATGATGGACACTTGTCTCACTATCACAGACAGCTCTTTCACCACTCTTAGGGAATCCTATCCCATGGAATTGAAAGCTTTTAGCTTTAAGTGTTATTGAACCTACTGATCCTCCACTGTTTGATGGCCTTCTGCTTCCTCAACTGTGCTGATATGCACAGAGTGTTTGGGTTAGGCTTTGCCTATGAAGGCTAAAGCAAAAGTGTTAAATATTTCAGCTTATTCCATCTGATCCACCAATAGGATCTCCAAATCATTCAACAAAGGGCTAAACATTTTCTCTAAATTTCCTTTAGCTGATAGAATCCCTATTTATGTTCCTTTCTAGTTTTAGCTTCAACTGAGCTTTGGCCTTCCTGTCATCACCCCTGACAGCCTAAGCAATATTTATACTACTCTTTTGATGCCTGTCCCTGTTTTCACATACCTTGTTACTAGCAAAACTACATCAGGGAAAGGTGCATGCAAAACTATGAGTCATCTACAATATAGGTCCAAAATGTGTACATTCACTGTCAGACGACCAGTAAAGCAGGGTCATTAAAAAAAAAAAAGGCAAGAGTTGCTTGCTTCAAAACCCACTTTGTACAGTAAAGAGCAATTCTAAATTGAGAAAAATAACAGGCTGTGATCAAATACAAGAGCAATACTTCAGCTCTTATATCAGCAACTAACTTTTCCCATTTCCACCCTTTTCATAAGATTCCCCAGAAAAGACTGAAGTAGCAGAAGAAATTACAAAACACAGAAATACTTAATTCTTTCCTCAAATCAATGTTCAGTTGTTATTTAAACATTTTCATTTCATGGGACCCCTTCAAACGTGATGATCCAAGATTTGCATCTCCTGTAGTGCCAAATCTCTGCTAGATACAAAATAATGGATGCTGCAACTGCTACATCATAAAAGCTGCCTATTAAATCTAACTGGGAGACCTGCACCAGCCTTGGCTTTGCCTGTTGTACCCGGGAGGTGCTTGCACTCTCAACTACCCAATGTTTCATTCTGCAGATTAAAAGGCTCACTGTGCTCATCTGCCCTTTTGCAAGACCTCTGCCTGACATAACAAGATGGCAAATGGCACAGAGGAAAGTTATTCCAGATGAAATCTGTCACATTAAAGGAATTGTCACTTGACCTCAGCAAGCAGTTTATGTGAAAAAACCAGAACATTCTTTTACCTGCATACACATAAGACTATGAACACAAAGGAAAATAACGGTATCATCCCCATGTTTTGTTCGTAAGAATTTTTCTTTGCCTTGACAGACTGCTGTGAAGTTTGTGCTCAATAACCTTGCAGGTATACCAGGTCTCCACATAATCATCTTCATTCATTGAAAGATACACCACTTTGCTGAGAATTATAATCCATAGATATTCAATGAAGTGCACTAACAGTAAAACTAATATATTCTCAGAAATATAAGTTATTGAGCCCATACGCTTTATCTTGATGCAGTAGATCTTTTAACTATGTGGGTTTTTAGCTCTTGCTCACTTAGGGTTTAAAATTGGGTATCACCATCTTGGTATTTTGAAACCACTATATTGCTAAAGTCCACTAGCTAAGTTCCAAAAATTTTTTACAGGATTAAAATGCCTTTTGAACTAAAAAATGTTGAGTTTTTGTCGCAATGCATTTGACCTATCAAGAGACTATTAAGACATGCAATTTAAATATCTTAGTTTATATACATAATTTATGCAACATATTCCCAACTCTGTAAGACACTGATACATCAGAGCCACAAAACAAAAATATACATAACAGTGAGAAGTTCAGACAAACCAATGAAGGGACGAAAGGAGCAATGATTCCACCAACACGGGAAAACATGGAGCAGGCACCCATTCCAACATTCCTAAGAAAACAAAAGTTATTAATCAGTGACATTTGCATAGGAGAAATTATGACTTTTGAAAAGTGCCATTGAACAAGGAAGTCTCAGTCATGACCCTGACCACATTAACTGGCAAAGAAAAGTCAAATGTAACTGAAAGCATCCCAAGACAGGAATTAAAACATATGCTTTGTGCTTAAAGAGAAGCAAAAATCCCCTGCACATTAAGAATTCTAACATACATATGCGTATAGAGAGGCCAAAGAAGTGTGATTTCAGTTAATGTATCTTGTCTCTCCCTGAAACTTTGGCTAAATTCCTTTATCCAAATCCTGTTTATCAGCAGATTTGCCCACCCATGAAAAACACAACAGTATAGTTTCACTGGTGGCTGATCATCAGCAACAATACTTGGTTAAAATATTTATTAAAAATTGCACCCATATGAAAGATACTTTTGCCTACTCTGTCAGCACAAGCATAGGGTATTTCTGTCTCTAGTGAGTGAAGCCTTACTGTTGCTTACATATGACCTATGAAGCATCAAGTTACTTTTATAAAGCTTATTGACCAGTCATCTTCAGTGTTGCTGGTTATGCAAGTATGAACGTTTAATAGATTTGTCTGGTTCATAAAGCACTGAAAAAGTTACAGATATGACTCATTAAAGAAATATCAGCCACAGTATTATTATCTTCATTAGTGGAGAGAGGGTTGTGAGCATACCAAGCAGTCAAAGGACCATTTTACCGTTATATAAAGAATATGGTTAGTCTGAAGAGAACACTGCAAGTTTGAAGGAAGAAGTGAGAAAAGGATAAGGGAAGAAATTTAGCATATAAAACTACTGTTATAGTTGGAAGGGACCTTGAAGATCATCTAGTTCCAACCCCCCCTGCCATGGGCAGGGACACCTCCCACTAGACCAGGTTGCTCAAAGCTCCATCCAGTCTGGCCTTGATCAATCATTATACATAAATGAAAATCTCAAATGAAAAGGTATAGTTAATAAAAAAAAGTAATAAAGAATTAAAAGGTGATCAGGTTAAAGAAGCAGAAAAATGAAGACTCGTAATGTCTAAAAAATGATTAACTTGTATTACCTGATTACTGTGGGATAAAGTTCTGATGTGTAGATGTAGACAATGTTAAATGCAGCACTGATTGTCAGTTTCCCCAGCAAAGACAGAGAGCGACTATTCACCACTGCAAACACTCCAGTATCTGACAGAGAAAATGTGACCCTTGTAAGACTTTCGAGCACTCAAATATATCTTCACAATCATTTCAATCACACAACAGTATGGACTGAAAAGGATTCTACTGAGGAATCTGCTACAACAGCCAAGCGTATTTCTATCAAAGTATTTGTCAGAGGTGATACCTTCAGGAGAACTCTCAAAGCTCAAGAGAATCCAAGGGGCCTTCATTTAGACAGCAATTGCAGAAATCATCCAACATAATTTATATTCTGTGTCTGTGCAACCAAATTTGTACAAAGAGGAAAACTCTCCATGTAACACACTGAAAAAAAAATAACTGAGAAAATTGATTTTAAGTTTGTGGCAAACTTGCTACTAGCCCAAAATTGTTTCCATTGTATTAAACATAATCCAATAGAAAAAGACTGGTTTAAATGACTGAACAGTCCCAGAGACTACAAAGTGGAACTATTGCTCAGTACCAGAAAAAAGAGAAACTGAGTTTTCCTTTCCTTGTCCTCAGTGTTACAGTAAACGACATCTTTAAAGTATTAAAATCCTGCATTAAGATTCTACCAGAACACCAAATTTTAGAAGTGTCAGATAAAAATCCTGTAAACATAGTAAATGCTGAAACTAAAATTCAACATTTTCTGAGTCTACCACTAATAAAAATACTAAACTAGTTTTGTCAGTATGTTGAAGGAAAGAATAATGGAGACATTTTTCAAAAGTGAGCAAGTTCTTTTAGTAACAAGAGTCCTATTCAGTGTAAATTCCATAGTATGATAACATGCTTCTAACATTATTACTTTGAAAGAAAAACAAAAGACTGGAAGGTGTAGAACTACAACAATTATTCCATCCATCTCAGTTGTGTCAGAACAGCCAGTACTTATCTGCTTATAATAGGCACATCAGAACATGCATTAAATGCCTACCAAGGAAGGCTACAGCATAAGCCATTACAGCTTTAAACAAATCATGCTTAGTAGAGCCAGGTGCTTGCTTTGGCCAGTCAGCCATTTCACTGCCTATGGTACTTTGCTCCTGGCTGACTGTGGCAGCTCAGCACAGAGCTGATTTTCCTGGGGTCTCGCAGTTCTGTCCTCTGAAATTCTCTTTCTTTCCACATGTTACACTTTGACTGACATGCAAACACTAGCTGATGACTGGTACTAGCCTAACCAGAATATCTCTGAGTGTCTGGGCCCTAGCATCTGGAATATTTCTGGAAACTTCAGTTGCCTTCTTTTAAAAAAAACTTTACCTCTTAGATTCATTGCCTTCTAGAGCAACTTATGCATACTCTCATCATAAATCTTCAATTTTTTTGAAACATGCTTCAAGCGTTTGAAGCATTTGCTCCCCTTATGACAGGTGTTATGCATGCACAAATCTTACAAGTTGAGATGAATTTATGTGCTTAGTTTTCAAAGGAAGAAATTGCTCACTGTGCATTTTTTTTCTATCATTTTGAAAAACATCAAAAAATGATGAAGTGAACATTAGTATGTCTCTACAAAAAAACACATTTCACTTCATGTTTCTTAAAGACCCCTTGCTTCAGAAGATTTTCAGAATGCTCTCTGAACTACAAGTTGTGTGACCACGGTACTAATACCACAATCATACCAGTCTTGAACATGAGAGAGCAGCGAAGAAAAGATGGAAACTTGCCCCAAGATTCAATTCTTAGGATCTTTTGACATTGGTCTTTCACCTGGAGAGGTACATACAAGTTGCATGGGTACTACTTACACTGACCTATCATTTGGCTAACGAAGATAACCCAAGAAACATCATTCTTGGGGATTAAGTCAGAAACACTGTAAGGAGTGACTGATGTGATCACAAGTAAAGGGCAGAATCCAAAGACCTTCAAATCCAAGCCTTTCTAACAAGCTTTCCTTAAGGTCTGAGAAGGCTGCCGCTTATCTTTTTTGCAAGTTAGCTCCTCTGGCTTCAAAAATTGAGATTTGCACGTGGTATGTGCCTAATCTACTGGCAACCATCAAATTCTTAGGCTGTAGGATGCTGTGTTTCCAACTTCTTAACACATACTCAAGAAACAAAAAGAAATATTTACCTTTCTTTTTAGGAAGAAACATGACAATAAGACAAGCCAATCCTCCCAGGAACAGAAATGTACTCAATGTTCGCTTCCGACCAAACCTGATGTACAAGGATAACAAAGCTTTATTCTGCATTAGATCTGTAGTTTGCAGAGCAACAAGTCCTCTAAATTCACATTGCCTCTTTATTTGCAATTGGAAATTCTGAATATCATCTCTCACAAGCACTCCCTCTCACACTGTTTTTAAACGAGCTTCTACTGCGCTCTTAACAAAACGACCATCAAAAAGTCTTTATGCAGTAGCTGACAATTTCTAGGACTTTGATTTGCTTCCCATTGTGTGTGCATGTTTGTAAAACTCCTCAGGAGACATGTAGAGAAGAGACTGGGAGGTGAATTCTACAAAAAAGTAGACGTAATAGTGAGAATGGGCATTACAGACGGGGGTGAGAAGAATGCCATCTTGTGTTAGCATGGAGTCAGCACAGCTATGTCCGACGGATACAGGCAATCAGCCTCACCTGAGCCAAATTTAGACAGCTCATTAATAAGTAAGCTACTGAGAACAAGTTAAACTGTCGTTATTTGAAAGATATATTAATGGCACTTTCAAATAAAAATACGTTTCCCACGGTAATATAACAAAGTAGTAACATTGAAGCAAGAAGCCCCACAACAGATATAAGGTAGGAGATCCAACATAGGGGAAAACTGGTTTTGGGAACTGTTGTAACAAAACAAAACCCTGAATGTAACAATTTTCATACTTACCATTTTTGGTTAATCAAGTAAATACAGATTGGGTATGCTGGGATTTCTATCAACCCTGAAAGGGCTAAATTGGCATAAATATTTCCACCTAAGTCACCCACGTTAAGGGTAAGACCATAGTAAACCAAGCTGCACACAAACCTGCAAAAGACAGAAAAAGAATGAAATCAGAGCTGCTGCTTTGCCTGTCAAATCAAAGTCTGAAAAAAGTCTGAAAGTCTGGTCTGGCACAATACACTGTAAACTATATGTAGTGCTTCAGAAGACAGGTCTAAAATGTTTCTCTGCAAACATGTGATGCCTTCTAGGTAAAGAAACCATTTTGTCTCTGCACAGACCCAATTCCTGATTTATTACTCAGTTAAACTTAAGACTACACTTAAGAATATGCATAAAGCAGAATAAAGTTAAAAAGTGATCATGATTACATTATTTCACTTGAGAAATTATGTTTGTTGTTTTTAATCAGGTTTTACTTTAGACTACTTTTCCAATTGTGTGTAAAACCTTTCTCAAACAGTTCAGATAACACTTCTGCCCTCTTCTAATTTCTACACCCTAGTCCAGTTTTATTCACTCTCCAATTCTGATTTTTTACTTTTCTTTTGTAACCCTCACTGGTTGTCTTCTTTACAGAAAGAAAAGGATCAGGTCACTAATTCATTCTGCAGGAAATCAGCAATTCTCGTTTAAGGAACAGAAAAATTAACTATTCTACATTAAGCATTTGCAAAACAAAAACAGCTCTGTGTTGTCTGCTGACAAAATAATGCCATTTGTTTCTCTCTTAATCAATACACCTTCCCCAAATATATGCATTATAAAAGCAACTGTATGAACACTAATGCCAGAGGACTCACATACCATGTCATACATAAGGTTTATTTCAAAGTGGCAGCAAAAGACCTCAGAGCTAGCAGAGCTATTTGAAACAAAATAGTCACTTTTTGAGAGTTAAATTTCCTGCTAGTGACTAGAGGTAGTTCCTGCTCCTTACCTCAGCAGCTGCTAGCACTGGCAGCACTTCCTCTTAAGAAAATAAACACTCATTAGACAAGGTAGGCCACCCACCTACTAATGGGCTCCTTACACACAAAACAAAGCATAATCCATGTGAATGAAAGTACTGACACACGGCACTGGGCCAACGAGGATGACAGCATGACTAACATCTGCAGCTTTTGAGGGTCAGAAAGGAGATAGTTCTCAACTATTTTGAGACTCAAAAAGCATGACAGAAATGCAAAGATAACCCACCTCAGAACTAGACTGTAAAAATGGCTTCATGTTAGAAATGCACCAAGGAAATACTATAATACAAGGATCCTTTTTAGGTACAGTGTCCCTAATAATACAGGCTGAGACTAAGTACAACCCGCAGGATAGGCCAATTCTCAGCAACATCTCTCAAAGACTTAAAGAGGCAACAGTAGCACAGCTGGGTATACAACATATTTCAAGTACCAGGTAAACATCATGATCAAGGTGCGTCCCAAGAGAATCTTATATCGGAACAGATCCAAGAAGCTGCCAGCCTCTCTGGAGCTCCTCTCTGCCGGGAGTTTTAATGAAAAAGTGCACTTCTGCTTGCGGTTCCTCTTCGCAATGAGGTAGAGGGCATCTTCTGCTTCATTCAGCCGGCCTTGTGAATAGAGCCAGCGAGGGGACTCTGGAATGAATCTGAAACACACATACATACACAGACAGCTTTAGAGCTTTTCACTTCTATGAGGCTGGACCCTTCTATGGAAATACAGATGAAATACATTTCAGTATAACAAAGAATTTTTCAAACAACCCTTCAGGTATAGAATTCACTTATTGAAACAGAGACAAAGCATGTTAAAAGGAAAGGGAACATAAGTCGTGTAATTTAGAAAGCAAGAAATTATGTTGAGTATATATATACATATACACACAATACTACAAACTACAGTATCATTAGGACTCTATCTTAGGAGAATTCAGAATTAAGTAGGCATCACATTACTACAAGAAGCCACAGGATGTTTTTGTAACACTAACTAGTTGTCCTCTGTTCCTCATTTTCCAGCTTTTTCCCCAAATTCTCTCCTGTAGATGGAAAAGCAGAGGCTGTGCAAAGGTCATGCTCCCTTTGTGCACTGTTCACCTGATAGGTCTGTAACTCCAACACAGCCTAAAAAACAAGTTGTCTTCTATTACTTTCAGATTCACAAAACTAATTTAAACTTTAGCCTTTTGCCAGATACTTTTTAAGATTTTTGCCTCTGACTAGAAGTGACGTTTTTCCTTTAAATTTAAAGGAAAGTCATTCTGTGGTTTTATAAAAGAAAAGAGCTTAGAAAGGAACATGTTTTCTTCCCCATGATAAAAACAATCTGATACCATTTTCTGCACAGAGTAATTTTACAGCCATATGAGAGAGAGACAGTATGAAATCTGGAATAAAAAAATCTTTTATTACAGTAAGATAGGCCTCTGAGCACAGCTCTGAAGTCCCAAGCATAAAGCACTTAAAAAAAATTGTACATATGAAACTGAAAAAGTTAAAAATATTTTTCTAAAGGCCCCAAAACCACTTTAAGTTTTGAAATACCAGAAGTGTCATCTCTGCTTTTCACCTCATGAACAGCCTCCAAGACCTCTCCTCGAAAGGGTGTGTTGACTCTTTAGCAAAGAGCTTTATTCAAAAAGTTAGTTACTGAAGTTAAATAGATGCTGGAAGGAAAAAAGCCTTCAGTTTAAAGAGCAGCTGAAGTTATTTTCTTCTTTCACTTACTGAGATTTTGCTGTAGAAAGCATATAAGAAAAGAGCACACTGCATCATACAGCTTTCAGCGCTGAAGTCCACAAACAAATAATAAAGAAGCCTTCTTCCTATTCTTTCCTAATCACATTTGAAAAATAAAAGGAAGCTGCCTATTTTCTCTTTTGCGTGTCACCTTTAAGACTGTATATGCAAGTCATTTTGATGCTGCTACTTCTGTGTAACCACAATAGGAGAAACATCATATTATCACATAACCGCAAAACATTTCTGTATATTAACATGTATATATAGTGTCTTGTAGCATACCAGACAACAGTTTAGATCATCTACATATACCAGCTAAAGAACAGAATCACAGAATGGTTAGAGTTGGAAGGGACCTTGAAGATCATTTAGTTCCAAACCCCTGCCATGGGCAGGGACACCTTCCGCTAGACCAGGTTGTTCAAAGCCCCATCCAGCCTGGCCTTGAACACTTCCAGGGATGGGATGTGCTTCTACACCACTCTGGAGACTATTCCCATTTACAGTAACAATGCATATGCAATTCAACGTACACTACGCTTTCCAATACTGCAGCATTGCTATTTAAAGAAGGCACAGAACCTGGGATGGTAGAGGTTGGGAGAAACACCTTAGTTACACCATTTCAAAGCATCCTAGAAAAGCACCTTGACTTAGTTGTTTGGTTTGTTGGTTGGGTTTTGTTTTGTGGGGATTTTTTGTTTGTTTGTTTGTTTTTCCTTTCTTTTCTTATTTTTGACATCTTTCTTGATGAAACTCAGTTTGAAAAATAACTTACAGAGAAAGAAGAAAGACGACTGTTCCTTCCAGGTTAACCACAACAGCCAGAGTCCTCCAGGAACGAATGAAGTAGCCTAATAAAGCATACTGGGCAATTCCCACAGCAAAGAACAAGCCACCAATAGATCCTAACATACAATTAAAAACAAAACAAAACATTATCACTCTTCTAAGGAACATTATTGACTCTCAACACATGGGATCAGACAGAAACTAACACATTAAAAAAGATTCACTCAGCAATACAGACAAAATCACAGCTGTTTGACCAAAGAACATTATGTCCTTCACCCATGCAAGGCAGAAGCATTACATCTAATTGCAAAGATCAATACAAGTCCAAAAAGCACCATTCTAGATCTACATTCTACATAAAGTCTTGTAATTCCAAATATGTTTCAGCTTTTCTGTGTAAAAATAAATACTACAAACCATTGGGAAACTGTTATTTTTAGAAATACACAGTAGTCATTTGTAGCTCTTGTGATTTGCAAGTATCCTGTTTTAAAACCATCTCAGCATAGCACTTTGGCACTTGTCACAAACTGGGTAAGCCAGGACCCAGAGCTGTAATGGTACAATTTATACACATGACATCTGAAGGACAACTTCAGCACTAGCAACCAAGACAGTTAAGGGTGTCCATACCTTTTGTTCCAAGTTCTAAGGTTGATTACCATATGGAACAATTTTTTTTTTAAACATATTAACAATATGTCTCATCTTCCCATTATATAAAAACATTTTTGAATTCTTTTTGAGAATTGGCAGGAATGAAAGAATTGACATTTAGCATAGAAACACCCAGCTCTATTTAGCAGAGCCCAAAATTCGGATGGCTAGAGCTCAGCTATCACAAACCTTGGATGAGTTTTTAGCTGTGTAACTTGAATGATACAGGAATCTGAATTGCCCCAAGCCATCTACTGTGCTTGTCTAAGGTTCATTTTAAACAAAGCAGGGCTGAAAGACTGCGGTCACACAGATGCTTAAGCAGAATTAAATTTGCAACGGCTATGGTGTTAGCTTTGGTGTGTCTCAAGTAGTGTGTGAGACTGAAATCTATAAATTCTGACAACAAAGAAACTGACGCTCAAACTTTACCTGCTAATGCCCAGTAGGCAGTACCCACACACTCATTCAGTAGAACAAAGGCCACCAGTGACATCCCACCATTCATCATCCCTACCAAGAAGCGAGAGATGGCAAAGAATTCATATGAAGGTGAGAATCCATTTGCAATGGCAAACAAGATGTCTAGGGCAAAACCTGGAAAACAAGGCAAAAGGTTTCATTTCAGAAGAGTATCTAAAGAAAAACAGAAGCATTCGTCAGTATCTTTACTTGATGTTCAGTGGTATTTGTCCTAAGTAATCACAGCCAACAACTACAACAAACTGCTACAAACCACAGGTTCAGGCAGAAATGTAAGTACCTAAAATCAATGTCATAAAAAGGGGGATACAAAAGGAGTGGTTTCTGATACATAATTTGCAGTATTAACTCTTCAAATTCAGTCCAGGTGGACAATTTTTTCCACATACTCAGAACTACTACCTGGCTCCAGTCAAGATGGCTTGGTATTTATCCTCATACAGAAGCCACAGATTAAATGTATGACCAAATATCCCCCCCTCATTCTCGGAAAGCAGTCCATACAGACTAAAGAGAAGTGTTACCAGGGGACAGTACATTGGGAGTTTGCACTGCATAGCAGGCCCACCTTTATCTGCTTTCAGTGAGGTTGTTCCTTAAAAAAAAAAAAAAATCCATTTTTTTTAATTCTACATGTTCATCCAGTGCTACACAACTTTATAAATACATACACAAACCAAGAAGTTCCAAATCTTTGTTTGATCTGGGGACAGTAAAAAAAGCTTATAGCTTTAAAGCACAATGAGGATCACAAATACATAAAAATTAAATCATGCAGACAGAAGATAAAAGATGCAACAAATTCCTAGCAGGTTTTAGATGTACGAACATTGCTAACAAATTATTACAAATACTAATTGCAACCTGTGAAGATCCTGTAAGCATGACATACATGACTGTAAGCACTTTTGGTACGATTCCTAAATCCAGAACACCTTGATTGAACAGTCAAATATTAATTTCTTGTCCCTACTTACATTTCTAAGGTACACTGGAAGGACGAAAAGAAATAATAAATCACCACAGCCTATTATTCACTACTGAGTATCAAGTTCTCAGTAGAAACTGGGCTCTTGTCACTGATCTTCAGAGACACGACATCTCCACTTCATTAATTTTGTTAGATGGCAGCGGTTACCTGTGAGATAGACTTTCTTCCTCCCGAAGCGATCTGAGAGCTGGCCAAAGGAGATTGCTCCAACAAACACACCACTGAAGTAGAAAGAACTGGCAGCACTGACTTTGTATGATGTGTTGCCAATTAAAAACCACTGGATGGTGAGGAAAAAAAAACAACACCACAACAGAGAATTAACCAGAATCCAACCACTTCAACAGCTAACTACAAGGAAGATGAATTCTACGGAATTCAAAAGAATTCTATAGAATTCTGTAATAATTCTGTTCCATCGAATTATATGATATTATAGAATTATATTATATTCTATAGAATTCTATCTCATTCTATTCTATAGAATTCTATGGAATTCTAAAGGAAGAAGGAATTCTATGATTCTATGAAACTTTGCATAAGTCTCTTAAGCATCACATTCAGCCAAGTCATGAGACAGTCACCAAAATACAACTGCTGTCTCACAGACTCAATGGGTGGTACTAACCAATTGCACAATTCCCCCAAATCATGTGCAGACTTTGATTCTGAAATCAAAGACAGATCCCTCAGAATACTGTAATTTTTGCAGTCCTCTCCCATTCTCCCTTTTATTGCTTTTTCTCACATAAATCTATTAGCTTAAATAGACTTAGTCCTACCTCTCGACATATGTCACCGCAGTGTGTAGGCATACTATGCAAAAATAAAAATTGTGGTTTATGTTGAAAGATAATCCTGCATATGCTCCTCCTTTATGAACTGTCTTGTCACTGAGAAACACTTTGGTAGCATTAGACAGGTATTCTGGTATTGCAAATACTCAGCTTTTTTACAGTCTACTTTGTGTCACTTCCCATTCTTCTCAATTCTAAATAAAAATCTGATCTTCATATGTTTGATTCTTACAGACTTAATGTCTCAGGTTGAACATGACAGCAAGTTCTTTCTCTCACAAAATCGTAGAATGAAAATATGCCATGCTCTCACTGTTCAAAAGTTACTTCCTTTTGTATTCCAAGAATTCTACATCTTGTGTTCTTTTCTACTCCTCTTGCATCTTCAGATAACGTTTCCTCTTAGTGACACCCAACTTTTCTTCCTGTTCTGGTAAGCTGGTGATTATGTCATTATCCCTCCAATAACACTCTAATCTTCTCCTCCTAATCTTCTCTTTCTCTACCAAAACTCCTTTAGATATCCTTTCCAGCAAAGCTTGTACTATTTCAAAGCTCAGTTATAAACCACCTCACCATGACAGCAGAGCCATGCAATTAAACCTCACCAAGATTAGGGAGCTAACAAAACAAAATCATTCAAAGCTCCAAGAAAATAACTTGCTTACTCTCAGTATATGCTTCAGTTTGAATTGTCACTTTAATGGTGAGGTGTTTACCAATACAGTAGGTAATGTGCCCATAAGGCATCAAGACTAACAAAATTCAATTTTGTGGTATGTGACCACAAATCAGCTTCTGCAGCCTCTCTGGAATTTAAATACAATTCCCAGAAAAATATATTTCTGTAATAATAGCAGATGAGATTAATTTTATCTTAAAATAACTTGGTCAGTTTGTTTTATAAGAGCTACATGAATCATGCCCTAAGTTTTGGTATAAAAATTTAAAAACCTGCCAACACTGAACTCAGTGATATGAGATGCTTTTTGAATCATTCAGGGATTAAGGGGATAATTTGGACGCGAAGCAAAATTTGTTCTGCAAATTAATCTCATCAGCTATGAATCCCTTTAAAGGGTTCAAGGCTTTTCTCTTCTACATAAAGCATGTTAAATATGTATGCCTGACGTAAAAAAAAAAACTATTTTTGAATATCAAATATTTTGCAGTGTAAATTTGCAATTGTCATGTTATTAGTAAGTGATGCCACAAGCATAAAAACCATACTCCTCAAATGTAAAAAAAGCTTCTTTACGCATCAAGAATCAAATTAGATAGCGACAGATATTCCCCAAATAAGCATGATATCTCTAAAATCTTTGTATTTAGCACATAACTCCACTTCCAAATACATCACACATTCACCTAACAAATTTTGAAAAAAAAACCCTGTATTTTAAACAGTGGGAAACAGGAGAGGCAAAAAGATTTTTTACACATGGGCCTTTACTGAGAAGTATGTTAAAGAAATTCAAAGCAGAATCTGCACAAGTTGCCCTAGGACTTTTTTCTAAATTTTGTATTTTTCAAGTAAACTTCATTCTTGACCTGCATTTCTTACCTATGCAACTAAAAAGCATAAGTATCTTTACGAAATGCATGTCCTAAAACACTGCTAGGCTTTAGAAACATGTCTGCTTGTCAAGTTTAAGAAAATAGGATTCTTGGATAAATTAAAAAGCAAAAAAGAAAAAGCCTGGAGAAAGTTTGAAAACTTTACTGAGCTTTAAATAATGCTTAAAAATCCACCGTCTGTTAGGATTTAAATTTAAATAGTGGCATAAGTACTCATATCCTTTTTATTACCAGAATAAGCAGCAATGCACATTGTATATAACTGCTTGGTACTATTCCAAAGCCAGCAGTTTTTATTAATATGCTCATAACCAATAAAGTTAAGTGCTTTACAGGACTAATTCAGATAGCACTAATGCCTCTGGACAATAGCCACGAATTATCAAGGGGTACTATACTTGACTTAACTGCACAGCTCTAAATTCAGCTCTTGCAACAGATGCACTCGGACAGGGCTCTTGCACAGAACAATTTGACATCAACAGATACTGAAGGCCCCGAGAATGGCAGGTGTTGCACACATCAGTGTGGAGTCTGGAATCATTTCTCTACAGACTGTGGCTAGACCATGAAAGAAGACACAAAACACAGAGGCCACACCAATAAAGCTAAAGCTTGTTTTGGGATAGAACAGGGGGAGTTGCTTTGTCCACCCAACTCACCACTGCCCATGACTTCCCTCATATCTGTAGTTGCAAAGACTGCAGAAGCCAGTTCCTTTCCAGTTCCTCTACCGCTTGCTAACTGCATGATGGATGCACTAATCACAAGTGGTGTCCAGAAAGAACTCAGGGTCCATAAAGGATTTTGAGGACATTCGTACAATGAATCACAATTGTGGGACCAGGCTACAGGATCAAATAACTTCCACACGGAAAAGGGAAGAAGTTTTGGAGCAGAACTTCGGTCAAGATCTGCATAACAAAACAAAGCTAGTTTTTGTTGCCAGTAAAGATATGAATAGATTACCTGTTCTCTACCTGGAGGTAGCACCTGTTTCATTTGCTAATCAAAACATGCACTTGAATGGGAGAAAGAAGCAGTACAACCAGCCCCCCACAACTGACCCAGTAAGATTTACTACTCACACACAAGGCAGCGAAACACATTTCAGACTTACCTCAGAGACTATTGATGTGAAGCTGCTGCTGAAGTGTACGTGCTTATGCACCTCACTGCCATTGGCAGTCAGAAGCCATTCCCCAAAAGCTCTCTGCTCACTTGCTGAATGGTTGCTATGGCTCTGATTAGCTGAGGGCTCTTGGAGATCCCAGTGGTAGGGAGGAGTTGCACCCACCAATGCGATGAGGATGGCTTCAGTGGCCACATAGAGCTGTCACGAAAGGCAAAAAACCATCAAAGATGCTAAGCATGCATCCAAGTAACGTTTCCTCTGCAGTTGGATCAAATCAGAATTAAAAAAATATTCCTGTTTTATATCCGCCTCTACCACTACAAGATGCCATGGTACAGCTCCCATCTACCAAATCTCACACACCAGAGAACCACAACTTCAACGCTGTGGTTCTTGCACTTTTAATCTCTTGATTATTTGAGAGAAAAGGAGCTTCCCTCCTGACACCCTTCTCTCAGTCAGAGTTCCCCAACTCTCACACATAGCAAGTACATGTCCTGGGTGGAAAAGATGTTAGTAGTACTACAGAGACAAAATAAAACTCTTCTTCAAAGCAAGTACATTACTCTACTATATCCTCTCCCTCCACCTGTGCTGTTCATTTCTCTAATTTGATATTTGGAATAGATCTTGTCCTCACTGTTTCATATATAATTTCTCCCAGTTTTACCAGAATCAGTTCTTTCCTATTTTTTAATGTCCTGTGGGCCTGTTTTACTCTTTAAAGAGAGACAGAGGCACACATGTGAATGTACATATGCATTTTTATACACCTACAAATTTATACACACACACGAAGTCTAAATACAGTGATTAACAGCTGCCTCTGTTTACGAAAGAATAAATAAAATGGCTGGAAACTGAGACATTTCAAGCCTTATTTAGAGCTGGGTCACTGCTGCTTGCTCAGAAGAGCATTCACAGGCCACTGCTTTAACAGTCGACCCTGCAACTCCATCTTAAAACCCAGTGTTTTTACACCTGTTTGAACATAGATGTGCCACAAGTTCGGGAACAGAAGACAATTAAAGTCTTCCGAGACAAAAGCAGCTGCTGGTAACAACCCAAAGACAACCCCACGCTCCAAATAAAACTGCCTCTTGTCTCAAGCCCCCACTGAGGAACAGTAACTCAGCACAGTAGCTCCTGACAAAAAAAAATAAAAAAAAAATCCTGTTGCTTCTCCTACCTACTCCCTCCATAAAAAAAACCCTCAGCCATGCCACTCCATTCCTCAAACCCCACTTGATTGAGACACCTCCCGAATATAGTCCTTGCTCTGCTCCCAGCATCTCCTCTTTATGTTCTTGTGAGGAAGGTATCCATAAAAAGTGCATTCTTTCAGAAGGCTGCCACACAAATAACTCTCAAAACTGGGAAGACTGAGCAGTTGGAGTTACACCTAGATCTAAATGAGAGTTCCTACTAAATTAGCAGAGACCCCTGAGTTACCACTCAAAAGCATTTTCTTTCCATTGGCTCCTTTTTGCATTCTACACGATAAACTTCTACTGCAGTAGCAGGAGGTAAATAAATATTGCAAAAAAAAAAAAAGTCATTCTTTTTCCATTTTTGAATATAAAATCATTGAATATCAAAAGGAATTTGGAAGAAAACCCACAATATCTTATGTTATTTAAGCTAAAGAACAACTTTTCTATAGACAACAATGAAAAGTAAATGACCTTATCTGCAAAAGAAGGCAAAGACTAAACTTACATGGGGAAAGAGGTGTTAAAAAGCTGAGTGGCCACGTTGCTAGGGATGTATGGATACCATACTCTCAAGAACAGTTTGAAATTACTGAGAAATGAGAATTAGAGGTCATGATCTGTGGTGCATCCCTGTACTTTGACTTGCTCAGACAATTCTGTGTCAGGACTAAGCGATAACATCCTTGCTTTTGTCTTGTGATATAATAAACATATTTTTTTGAAGTAGTTCAGGAAATGAAATCCTCAAGGCATTTGGTTTAGAGAAAGAAAGAAAAACACTTCATTTCTGCTCTAGGTGAACACCACCCCAGCTACAGAAAGCTAAATCAAAAAAATACGTGATTGCCGGCACACAAAGAAACACTACAGATATTTCTTCAACAACAAAATTCAGCCTTAATCATCCCAGTGGCTACAGTAAGCAAGGATATAACAAAGATAGAAACACTTTAAATTGATCTGTTGAATCAGAAAAATGTATGAAAACAGAGATGTTTTGATGTTAGCAAATAGTATTGTTCTATATTGGAGTTCATTGGAGTCACTACTGTCACAAGACTCTTTTTCCTAGTGAACATCTGCCTTGTACTTTGGGTAACAGGTATGGTAAACTCTCCTTATTTCATTGCAAACCTAAAACCAAACCAAAAACCACAGAACACCTCCAAAAATTAATTTACACTTTTGATGACCAGAGGCGCTTTCTAGAAGTGGTCTTAAACATGACAAAATAAACTCCAAACTTAAAGAAATTCAGAATACAGTTTAACATTCAAATAAAAGGCAGGAGTTCCTGTTAATGAATCTGGAGATTTCCCCCCTTAAGAATCCTAAATGTTTGGATGTAGCAATAACATAGTTGTGTAGACTGGTGATCGATATAAAATGCTATCAACTCAGAATAGAAATATTACTTAACAACTATAAGGTATAAAATGGCTACATTATTTGCACTGTGGCAAACAACAAAGCCTTCCATTTATGCTATAACCCATATAGTACAAGTCAAGTGAAATTTGTCATTTAATGTATACCTTTTATTCATAAAACATTTTAATTGGTTGTACGTGTATGTTAACAGTTCCCCACCGAATTCCCTGCGCTGATCTGTGTTAATCAAGTTGAATACCAAGCACAGGGGGAGGAGGTAGCAGCTCCCAGTCACTGATGATGAAATGCTGAATTTTGTTAGTTTCATTTAAGTTTCTCCTGTTTGCGTATATTCTCTGGAGGTTAAGATTTTATAGTCCTCTAGATTAGAAGTCCATGGTGTAAGCAGATTTATTAAAAGGCTACATCTTAATACCCTGTAAACTTTCACTTTCTCTGCTAAGTAGAAGGAATTTTAGATAGCCATTCATAGTCATTTCATTAACACATTTTCAAATCAACTTAAAATTAACTTTTTAAAATTAATATTAATAGAAATGCCTGGAGTGTCTTGACCAACTTTCTTCACATCCATTTTCATAATAAATTACTTCCAAGAAAAATGCAGAATCTCTAATAAGACTAGCAAGGGAGGGGGAAAATAGTTTCATTTGTGTATAATGAAAATACACACACACAAAAATAATTTAAGAAATTCTTTTAGACATCATAATTTAGCCATTATGAAGCACAAACGAAAAACAAAACCGAGACTTAAATTCTACTAAGATGCATTTTCAGCCTTTCTAATCAGCTCATTAGCAATTCACAACCAGCCTGGTCATTCTAGACAACTATCAGCTGAAGCATTCACTGCTGATCAAAATAATGAGCAGGCCACTAAATTCTGACCTTTCAAAAACAGAAACATTAAAGCTGTACCTTGAGGAAAGACAGAAATTAAGGAAGAGCAGTGAATGACCTTGCTCTGATAGAAGCCTACAATGAAGTGATGGTTACATCTTGGGATTAGAGTAATTTCTCCTAAACCCATGACAAGCAGCTGAAAAGCAGACGGCCACCTTATTTTTGAAAGTCTAATGATCTCATCTGCTCCAAGTTATTTTGAGAGGGTGATTTGCCCTTAAATTCACATGATTTCCCCCCCAATGACTCTTTTGTGTAGAAAAGCCCTAAAACACCTTTCTGCTGCAAAATTATTATCTGCTGCCAACAACACGTTCTTCTAGCAAAGTATCTTCCTCCCTCTTGGTAGCACAGTAGGAGAGAGAACACCGTAAGACAGAAGGAAAGGCTATGCTGTAGTTACAAAGTGAAGAATCACCATGTGCAGAACACGATGTAATCTCTCAGATGCTTAACAACGCCAACCCCACTCTGATAGGAGATATTCCCCATGAAGGATGTAACCACTGTTGATTATTACCTGTGGAACAATGCAGTGGATGCATATTTTGAAAGAGCTTAGGGTTTCCGTAGAGAATCTGAGGAAACCTACCCTATTTAGAGTTTTTCAACCTTAAAATGGAGGCCTCCAGAATCCACAGAAAAAAAGGTCCAAAGTCTGTCCAAACCCATACATAGCTTTATTCTAAAATTCTCCAACATTTACATTGAAATCTATCACCATGCAGCAAACTACAACTCTGAGCCTTGTTTCCTACAGGTCTGTGGAAAACGTCCCCTTGGCTTCCCTTTCTTCTGTTCCAAACATCCAAACATACACATCCGCAGATTGGTGATAGGACTGCAGGATACATACCTAGGCTCTCACCTCCTCAGCTCAAGTTGCTTCAATAATTATTTTGCAGTCTATCAATCACAAGAAAATGAATCTACCCTATTTCTGCCAACATACAGAAGTGATCTTTACAAGCAAAATTTAGTGAAGTACTGTCAGCTCTGCACTTTTATCACTAGTGCCATTCCAGAGACTCAGTATTTCTAGCTAAATTGATACCATTTGAGATTTCTCAATTATCAAAGAACCCAAACCAGAGGGTATGTCAGAGTCTGCTTATAACTGGAGAGCAAAACAGAGGGTGGAATGCAGACCGTGGCAAAGGAAGTCAAAACAAAGTTCCACAAAGGGTTCCCCAAGAACAATATTCTTCACACAACAAGATCACATTAAATTGTGTCAATAGCATGAGATTCTTCTACCTTTTCCACCACGCCATTCTCCCAAATGCCAGCATACACAACTAAGAAAACTTACCATCAAAAGGCAGGTTGCTATTACTTACTGCAAGCTGGATTTCTCCACAGTGCTATAGATACAGATAATGAGCTTGCTGTTAAGAAGTCAGCTGTCAGTCTTGTACTAAAGCAAAATCTTGCAAGACAATTATCTATATGATTTGCTCAGGACAGATAGAACAACTTACAGGACTGAAAAGAGCTCAATAGGATTCCTCTGCTGTGGTATACCAGCCTTTTGAGTAAGTTAACAGTGTGCTACCTACCACAGAAACATTAAAAATGACCATAAATACACTTTTTTTCTTCAAAATAACATAGGAGGTACAAGCAATGCACATGATATTAAGGAGACCTGGAATTTGCTAGAGAGAAGCAGGTGCTACAATGCTCCTGGCACATTACAAAGTACACCACCTGAAAAAAACCCTCACAGCCTTGACCTACAAAGCATCAAGTTCAGTGACAGAAATTAACAGAAGTTTTACTATACATTTAAACAGTTAGCACAGCAGCTGACTACATGCTGGTAGACTGAAAACATGAGTTCAGAACTGCTTCAGGCAGTATAGCCTAAAGCATTTGCATTTTCGTAGTATGCCGGATTACATGCAACAACCCTTAAGAAATGCAAACATACTTATTTAGGATGGACTCATATACTATACCTCAGAGAGCTAGGACCAGACTTGCCACTGCTATGACTGGATCACCTTGAGCAAGGGAAATAAAGTCACCCTCACACCATAGGTTGACAGGCCTTTGAACATGAATAAGGAAGTTTGAAGTATTATTTTTCTGCCTTTAAAAACAAAGGGCAGAAAGAAGGCTTAGGTGCTTTATTAAAATATCTACACGTAAACTTCCAGTCTCTCTCTGCCAAAAATGCTCACACACTGTGAACTTAGAGAACCAAGCCAATAAACAAGAACTAAAATTATGAAAAGCACTATAAGCACTACCTCTGCTTGAACAGCAATATTCAAGAAAGTTATACATTTATGTACAATCAAATGCCAAGACTTGTCAGGTGAACACCAGCTATACAGTTTCATCAATACCACATCAGAAGTGCCACTCCACTTTTCTTATGTAAAGTACTTAGAAGAAAGCAAAAAAAGTGACAGAAGTTCCTATACCAGTTTATGAACAGACTACAAACCAGCCCACGACCGAACCATCTTAATGGTACTGTAGGGTGACATGACGGAAAAAATCTGCTAAAAAAGAGCAGGAATTGTGGGCTCACAAGTATCAGGCAGAGTTTAGCTTCCACAAGCATAATTATTCCTTTGTCAGCATTTCATCTTTGTCCCTCTTTGTCTGCATATCTTCCAGCCTGCTTTGGCTATCAACATATCGAATCTCAGCCAGTATCATTAGAGATCAAAGTCCTAACCTTAGCACACCGGTTTGGGAAACCACCAAAGAATAGTGGGTGAGTATCTTGGTGTCACAGAGGGAGTTCTGCTAAGACTATGAGAAGAGCACATTCTCAGCTGTGCCTGGACTTCCTTGCTACCAAATAATGAAAGCATTTGATTTGATAAAAACATGCAATAAGAGCATACACTGATTACTTCAAATGTTTCTGCTATTTAAGTATCCAGACTAAAAGACATGGCCAACATTTATACAAGCTGCTTTCAGTCATTTATTCATTTTAAGGACTTGCCTGAGAATAAGCAATTGGATCTACTTGTGTTTGATTGGTTTTTTGTTTGGTCAGGGGTGGGTTTTTTTGGTTTTTGTTTGTTTTGTTTTTCAATTAAAATGTCTTGGGTTTACTGCTATCAGAGCAACATGATGCTCCAGAACTGAAAAATAGGTTTTTTCCAATTTTGTGGTGGAACTTGCTAAACCAGTGATTTTCAACTTTATAGCAAACAGGCCTCAGAAGTCCCTGAATTACTTCTTGAAGTCCTGGGAAAAATAATTAAGAAACACAAAGTTGTCAGCACTCTTAAATTTACTGTACAAGGATTTAACACCTTCAGTGGGAAGCCTGTAGGGGCTCTGCAAATTGAAAGAGATTGAAGAGCTCTGGTCTTTTCTCTATATATTTTTGAAACACTAATAACTTAACAGCATACCACAAACAGAAAGCTGGAATAAGCTATACATACAACTCTCTTCAGCTTTCCTTACCCAAGCATCTCAAAAGCTTCATTGTACTTTCCAAGGCAAATACTTAACACCCTTCACCCGCAAGCCCACTAGGATTAGGAAAATGACCAGGTGAACAATGTTTAACCAGGTTAAGTCCCAAACCTAGCCAGAGATCATATTGTAAACAGACAAGACCTAGAAAATAGGCACTATTTCTCCAGAGGGATTCCAGTCCCACTGGGCTGGTACTTGCAAAAAGCAAGCAGAGGTTTTACTTAATGCAAACAATGCACGTGAAGCACTACATTACCTATAAATAGAAGTAGTTATATTAACTAATACAGTTTAAAAAGCATTTGAGAGCACAAAACTTTATTTGGGTCAGAAATAAAGAGTAACAATCATGTCGGAAACAATTATTCTGAATTCAATTACACATATACTGGTTGTATCACCTGAGAGAAAAGGAAATTAGTGTCTCTAAAATGGAGGAAGTGGCAGTGAGGAGAGCCCTGATGATGTGGCTTGCTAGTGGAAAAACACAGCTAGTTTATTACCTACAAAACATGGGAAGTTAGAGACTGTGTGTACACATGGGCAGGGAAGAAGGAAAGGGAGATAATGTGTCATAATACAAATATTTTTAATCCTTTTAATCCATCGTCCTTGCTATCCAGTAGAATTACGCCTGTTAACTCCCAGCCTCATCTTACAAGGGTGCTCTGAGGACAGACTGGCTAGATTGACTGTTTCAACAGAGTTTGCCAGGCTGAAAGCCTTCTTGATTAATATCAGAAGATGGGATTGCTTCAGCTCTCACTGAATCCAAATACCATACCACGGCACAAAATATTCTACATAACAATAACTTTATTGTTAATAATCATCTGAAAACATCTCCCCATATGTTTTATCCACACTCCATGTAAAGATACAGTGCACTGACAGTGCCTCTCAGGCACCTTACAATCCCAGTTGTTAAAAAAACATTGCAAAAGCAAGGCATTCAGTCACAACTAGAGTAAACAGCCCCAGAGTGAGTTCATTCTGACAGCTTTACGCTTTACACAGCATATAGCCTTCGCCTCTTTTAAAAAGTTTGATTTTTTTTTTTTTAAATAGGTAGAACAATCTGCTTCCCTCCCTGTGTTGCTAGGCCTTCAGAATGGCTACTTCTCTGTGCCTTTCCCAAAACTCATGCTTCTTGCTATGCCCATCAGCAAAATTTCTCTTAAGGTCTTCACAACACCACATTGAACAGACATCCTCTAGAACTGAACTTCACAGAAACTGGAGTCAGCCTTGCACAGTAAATTGTGAAAATTGACTAGATGTGATTATGCATACACACAGAACATGCGGTTTCAGTGTCAGCGTGAATGTAAGGATCATTAGAAGGGCAAGAAGACTCGGCAATTGTCAACAACATGTAGAAGCCCCTAAATATGACCTCAATTACATGTGCTTTGCAGTTCAGATGCAGCTAAAGAAGGGAAGGTCTCAAAGCTGCAGCTCATGTTTCTTCTATACCTCAAGCTTGCTCTCACCATATTTTTCCCAAAGCATAGATTTATAGCTTAGCTGTATGGATGATGCACTGGTTTGGATTAAGACACAACATAATTTTGAGGGAAGATGGAAACATAGGCAGCTGATAAAGTACTCATGACTCCCCTCCACTCAGGATTATTTTTGGAAAAAACAACAGCAAGTTAGCCATTTAAAATTAATCTGCAAGGAAGTAGTTATTGGAATTTAGACTTCTGTGTTATACCTGAGAGTTAAGGACCCCACTGCTAATGAAGCATGTCACAGCTCAGCATTGTTATTTCAGGTTTTCTGCAGAATATAGCGTAATGTCTGCAACAGCTACATTAATGTTTTTAAGGTTATAACTATAATATCAGAAAGATAAGTGACTGTTTCTTTTAAGGAACAGTAAGAATCTGAAAGAAGCAATTACAGAAAGACAGACCACACCGAGTCTTGACTATATTTCTGATTCTTCTGGCAGCTATGTTTTATTTACAGAAGGCCACTGAAGTCTCGGTTAGCATCTAAATCATTACACATGAAATTAAATATAACATGTGACCAAAGAAATCTTTTTCCTTAAAAGATTCCCCACACACAATTGGAGCAAATGGTAGGATTGGTCTTCACTTCCAAGTTCCACCAACTTTCAGGTAGAAATATTCTTAGCTAAATAAGTAGCAGCATGTCTTTCAGTGTGATTAGTTTACATACCTAATTTATTTTTCTCCCCAAGCAGGAATAAGCTATACCAGAACAAGGAATTACATTCAGTGACTCAACTACTCTAAAAGCCTTCATCACTTCTACAAGGAAAGCAACACCATCCTTTAGCATAAGCACGTTCTGAGTAAGATATAACACATGAAAAGATGTGGGAATAAGAAGCTTACCTCAAGAAATAAAAATCTGTGCCCCTACGTTTTATGTTTGTATGCATGCCAAATTTGAAACGACCCCTCTGTGTACATGGCTGCACATGTTTGATATATATTCTGCAACTGCTTTCTCAAGAATCACAGGGACTTAAAACACTTACTTCTCCCACAGACATAAAGAAAAAAGCCAAATAGAGACGTAATCAAAGGGAAGGAAAGTCACACAGCAATTCTGTAAATCCTTTTTATGTCTGCCACCTTGTTTACATAACTTACAGATACTTATAATTAAGCTATGTCTAAGTTACAGCACAAGTAACTTTGGAAAAACAGCATACCTGTCATGAAGCCCCTAGAACACCTTCAGCACCCTATGTTAGCAATTGTAATGCAATTTGTATAACACTCATCTTTTTCCTTCATTTTAAATCATTCGTTACACTTCAGATTTGTTTTGCACTTTCTGTTCAGTTAAAGTCCTAATAGTACACCTCATCAAGCTGTCCAATTTATGATCAATTCTGGCAAGTTCAAAGAACAGTTTAACAGACTCAAGCAAACCGAAGTATTAAAAGAAGATTCACCGACAAAGTATTTCATTACTGTCATTATAACTAGAGTGATGTCTCATGCCATTAAGGAGGTAGAATAACATATGAAGAAGCAGAGTTAAATAAGGCTATGTAAGGGATCACATCTGTATCCTATCTGAAGACAGACACTACTCCTTTTGAATTATTTCTAAAGATTTGGGATGAGCCTGCCTTACTTAAGCCACATGTCCCAGAATCTGCTTTCCCTCAAAATATTTGTGCAGACGGGCTGATTAAAGAGCTGCTTTCTGCATTGTGATATTCTAATGCTAGAAGTCATACATGATCGCATTGCCAACAGCGAAAAGATGTTAGCAGCACCACATCAAGAATGCCTTTGCCATAAAACAAACTATTTTTCAAGGAATCTGGTGTTACTATCTTAACTGTTTTTCCACTTTCCCTTCAGTTAGTAGCAAATCCCTAAGATGGAGAGAAACACTACCCCTAGTAATTATCCATACTGCTGTGCAATGCACGTTACCCAACTTTAGGCAAAGCCTTTTTCAGCTTCAACAAGACCTCCCTTTTAAACTCTAACATGTTTTTATAAGCCTTTAAATAGAGATATAGAAGGAACACACTTCCATTCTCAGATTTCTGCAGGTTCAGTTTGGATTTGGGCAACCCTGCGGCTTGGATTCACCAGCAAAAGCAAACCTCTTTCAATGACATATGTTGAATCACAAGAGACCAAGAATTTTTTTTTTTTTTTTAATATGCTTGTACGATCTCAAGCATCTGATCAAGATGTGAGATTTTGTCTAATGTTGCTATATACACTTAAACACCCAGAGACACCATTCTTTAATAATGCTTCAATATAATTTCTTCAAAAGGTAGTGAACACCCTTCTAGTAATCAATAGGTGTCAAGCAACTACTTTTAGTTAAAAGTAAAGTTCTAAGTGTTTCAAGAGTTAACAGTTCCCTTTATTCCTCCCTCAATGTCTTAAAGATACACTGAAAATGCAAGACTAATCCAGCCTCAAATTCACATCATTAGTTTATCACCACATTCTTCAGATAAATTCAGTCTGGATAATTCCATACATTTTGGCAAAAAATGTTTTTCTACATTAGCTGTCATCACACTAATTATAAAGTTAGCAACCACTGCTACAGAACATTCCTAGAAGTCTCTCAAAGTCCTACTGAGTTGGTAGTGAATAAGCCAGGCACACCTTAATGCAGTAACAGCTCAACAAGTTAATGAATAACAGCAGCAGGTGGCAGACCAATAATACAAATCAGTGAAAAAACAATGAAGACGAAAGAAGCAGCTCACAAAACTTAACAATCTAGTTTAACACTGATGACATGCAAAAACTTTCTTCCAACTACAAGCAATCTGGAGGGGTTTTGCCAGACTGTCAGTAAACTCACTGCACAGGTTGAGTACAAGTTCACTCAAGCCCACACGAAAATTAACTATCATGTGGAAAGTCTCACCCCTACAGAGTTAAGTGTTTGGTACAGCTTCCCTCAGAGAAGTTCTGTGAGCTAAACTATGTTTCTAATTAGAATTCAGATACCAGATACACTGGCATATCAGTAAGTCTACATGGTAGAAGTAGTTAACTGTATATATTTATATGAGAAGAAAAACACTAAGATGAGGGAAAATACCTATAAAATATGTAACTCAAGAGTTCAGAAATATGCAGAGATAAAAAAGCACAAAAGCCTACAAGGAAAGCAAGAACATCAACTGGGAATCTTACGGGGCAGGGAAAGTAGAGAGTTTAAGCTCAGTATATTAGCATAAGAGATGAAGGGACTTGACGCAGCAAAGACAAAAATAGTTTTCACCCCTGTCATATTCTTACCTTTAAGAACGTAGAAATATTTTATACCAATAGGCCAACGTGAAAATACAAGCCAACTGAGGGAGAACATGGGAAGAGACAGGGAAACAAACAATTAAATGGAATAATCAGTCCATGGCAGAGCCAGTGACATAGACTAGCAGGAGTTCTCATTCTGTAGCCAGATGCTGCATCTAATCCACTAAAGGAGCCCATGATTACCTAAATCTACATTACACACACCAGATACATTACTTACCTTTGGGTCCATCCTCCAAAGACCGATGATAAACCAGACAAAAGACTAACAGCAATCATGGCACTTGCCTTCAAACTTGCTCTTGCACATTCCAGTGACACATTATGTAACTTGGCACCAATAAAGGAACACAGAAAGCTACCAACCACCCCAGCAGGAACTAGTTGTATAAGTCCAAACCTATTTACAGACTGAAAGACAACAAGCTTCATATCTAAATCCCTTACAAACTCCTGCACCTGCATGATCTGAAGCAAAGAAAACGTATCAGTCAGGGGATGATCCCCATTGGTAAAGTTGAAGAATTAAAGATAACATGAGAAGAAAAAACAGGCCTACAAACTTACTGTCTTTTTTTCTTCAGTTATTCTGAATTAGTTCAGGATTTGTAAAGATATTTCTGTTTACTTCTCCCATGTGAAATGCAAGTTAATCCATTAAAAACAAAACAAACAAAGAAATGCATTACAGAACAGCTGACCCATACTACTTAAAACCCTGAGAATACACAGCACTTGTCATGGTTGCAGTTCGTTCCAAAACATGACCAGCACTGGAAGAAAAAATAACTATTGCTTCCTTAACCTCTAATCTTCAGTGAGCATACAAGTTTTCTAGCCAGTCAGACAGCAGAATAAACTCTAAGCAATGTATAATTTTATAGGATTAATCAGGTAAACCAGAAAAAAAAAAAAGAAAGAGAGAAACAGTACAAGTAAACGGAAACAGAAACCTACAAAGCTTTTGCTGTTTATCATCATAGCTTTGCAACCAAGTACAGAGTTCCCAACTGACAGAACTGGGCATCTGAATATTCTCTGGTCGTCTTATAAAGCTTCTTAATACTTCTGTCAGCCCCCTAGCCGCCAGAAGACATCTCCAGTCTCACAGCTCATGACTGGAAGTTCTTGATTACTACAAAGTACTGGTCAGCAGAGGTAGGGGGACATTTAAGTTCCCCTCTTCCCTCCTGCAGCTGTTACATTTCCACAGTGGTAGCATTTGTCAGTCTAGCTGAATTCACTAAAATTAAGTTGTTGAAGCGTTAACATGGAGTAAGCCAAACTTGTCAGATTCAAACTATACTTTATGCCTAGGCCTGGCTGTGAAGGCGCGCATATTATCCTCATCTCCCCTCCCTATAGGAACAGGCACAAAGATGAAGCAAAGATGGAAGACGACAAACCTGGTTGCAGAGCACATCGCTTGGTCATGGAGTCTCTAAATGCTATTATAGCACTCTACTGTTACTTTGGACTACATTTTTATCACGAAACTTAAGAGAGTTCCATTTTTGTATCTCACAGAATACAAACCTGACTACCCAAAACGTACACCCTCATCCAAATACCTAATGCAGTGACACTGCCCCTACATTCTAAGAGTTAAGCCAAGGCAAATCAAAGGACCATAAGCAGTCACGGCCTATCGGCTGATTAGATGACAGCTTCTGCACACAGAGGTATCAGTGACCAGCTGTGGTTTTTCAAACACCCCCACCACAAACAAGCCACTTGCAACCTAGAAATCACTAGCCTGGGCCATTTACTCTAGGTTGTGTAGGATTCCCAGCAGAGTCTCAGACAGAAGTTGCTGTCTTCCAGTCTAGCTCATAGAAATCTCAGTTTCACTTCAACCTGAAAAACCGCATACTCCTAATTTGCTCACAGAGCGACACAAGGCATAACTCCTCAGGCAGCGCGGCACAGACAGCATCGGCCATTTGCCCCAAATTCACCCTGCAGAAGTTCACTCTGCCTTGTGGACAGAGGCCACCCGTGCCCCAGGAGCACGGCAAACCGCTGCAGGCTAGATCCAGAGCAGAAGACCAGCTACTGCCACCACCAGCCCTCAGCAGAAGGCCTCCAACACCAACCTTCACACCAGGCAGCGCTCGCCACAGGCACATCCACCCAACCACTTGAGAGGGCAACTGCCCACAGCGCCCACACCGTGCGGCTGGGGGCATCCCCCCGCCCGCCACTGCCTCCCCCACGGGCGAGCCCAGGGCGCCGCATCCCACCCCGGGGAACGGGGCGGGGAAGCGGCCTCTCACCTGGAGGAGCATGGCCAGCAGAACGCACAGGTACACCTGGTAGGGCCCCATCTGCCCCACCAGCGGGAACGCCTCCTCCACCTCCATCCCGCTCCCCGCAGCCCCGACGAGCCGCCGCCGCCGCCGAGCAGCGCATCCCCGGCCCGGGGCGGGGCACGGAGCAACGGCCGGGCCCTCGCGGAGGAGGAGGATGAGGAGAAGGAGGAGAGAAGGGCGAGAGGCGCCAGGCGGCGCTCATGCGCAGGCGCCGGGGAGAGCCGCTGGGAAGCGGCCCGCCTCCTTTCTTCGGCACCCGCCAGGGAAGCGGAAGCGCAACGTTCGCCGTCTTGCCGTTACGGGCGTTAGCGCACGCGCACCTTCCTGGTTTAAATGAAGGGCAGGGGTGAGGGAGGAAGGGATGTTGTGGGAGTGTGTGTGACAGCGCTGCTGGGGGACTGCGAGAGAGGGTTGTGAGGGGGGTCTGCGGGGATGTGGGAGGTCTGAGAGGGGTGTGGTCTATGAGGGGTCTGAAGGTGTGGGGTTTGTGAGAGGATGTGTGGGGTCTGCGAGGGGTGCGTGAGGGGGTGTGGGGACTGTGAGGCGTCTGAGGGGATGTGGGAGGCTTGCAAGGGGTGTGGGAGGTGAGGTGTGAAGGGGTGTGGGAGGAGGTGTCATGGAGGCAGCGCGGAGGTGCCTTGGGTGCCTGGGTCGCTTGCAGCACTGGGGAGATGGGCGCTAGGCAGAGGGCGGGTGGTGTTCCTCTTGAGGTCATAGTTGTTTGGAATGGGAGGGGGGAAAGAGGCATAGCATGACCCCTGGACCCTTGGTTAGACCAAGGCAGCTGGCTTGGCAAGAAGGCTGCTCTGGGTCCATGCTAACAAGGTGGTTCTGGGTTTAATGGCATTCTACGTGCATCAGCTTCGCTCTGATCCAGGTTCATTACATGAGCACAGCAAAGCTACGGTCTGCTCAGTGGGTTTGCACCTTCATCAAACAGTGTTAGCCCTGTGTCTGGGAACCTGTACCCACATAATCATGGAATTTCAGAGTTGGAAGGGACCTCTAGAGATCATCTAGTCCAACTCCCCTGCTAAAGCAGGATTGCCTACAGCACATCACTCAGGACTGCATCCAGGCAAGTCTTGAAAGTCTCCAGAGAAGGGGACTCCACAACCTCCCTGGGCAGCCTGTTCCAGTGCTCCGTCACCTTCACCATAAAGAAGTTTTTCCTCATACTTGATCGGAACTTCCTATGTTCCAACTTGTGCCCGTTGCCCCTCGTCCTGTTACTGGGAGCCACTGAAAAGAGTCTGGCTCCATCCTCCTTCAACCCACCCTCCTTTAGATACTTGTAAACATTAATAAGGTCTCCCCTCAGCCTCCTCTTCTCCAGGCTAAAGAGTCCCAGCTCTCTCAGCCTTTCCTCATAAGGGAGATGCTCCAGTCCCTCAATCCTCTTTGTTGCCCTATGCTGGACTTGCTCTAGTAGTTCCCTGTCTCTCTTGAACTGGGGAGCCCAGAACTGGACACAGTATTCCAGTTGTGGCCTCACCAGTGCAGAGTAGAGGGGGAGAATGACCTCCCTTGACCTGCTGGCCACACTCTTCCCTATGCAGCCCAGGATTCCATTGGCCTTCTTGGTGACAAGGGCACATTGCTTGCTCATGGATAATTTACTGTCTACCAAGACCCCCAGATCCTTTTCTTCAGAGCTGCTTTCCAGCTGGTCCACCACTAAGCTATATTGGTGCCTGACATTCTTCCTCCCCAGGTGGAGGACCTTGCACTTGCTTTTGTTGAACTCCTTAGGTTCTTCTCTGCCCAGCTCTCCAGCCTGTCCAGGTCACGCTGGATGGCAGCACGGCCCTCTGGGGTGTCCGCCACCCCTCCCAGTTTGGTATCATGAGTGAACTTGCTGAGGATATGCTCTGTCCCATCATCCAGGTCGTTGATGAATATGTTAAACAATACTGGTCCAAGTATTGACCCCTGGGGGACACCACTGGTTACAGGCCTCCAACTCGACCCTGCTCCATTAATCATAACCCTCTGAGTCCTGTCACACAGCCAGCTCTCAATCCATATGCGTGCTGCTGAAGCTCTGTAAATTCATGCAGGGCCCTAAATGCTGAGATATCACAACTGTGGAATATTCTGTAATTATACTTCATAGCATACCTGCTGGTAGTTGAAAAAAAACCCCAAATTTGGCATGACATTATTATGCAGGTGCCACTAGAGTTCAGTTCTGGACCTACACAAATCTTGCTGGTTTTGATTTAATGCCTAGTGAGGACATGCCTCTCTCTTTTACAGCTGTCTTCATAAAACTGTAGCTGTAATATGTTTTATGAAAAGTATTTGCCATTTATTTGAGAGCCTTCATTGTGAACTTGTGTTAGAAGTTCTCACTTAGAAGTAATGGGTCTGGTTTGTGAAGGAACGTGAACTCTACTGAGTAGGAAAGGAAGGGAGATAAATGCACGTGTGAAATAATAATATTAATGGAAAGTGGCAATGAGCTTTTCATGATCCATTTTCATTCCACCTTTACAATAAAGCTCGAAGAACATGAAACAACTTCTATCCTTGAAACTTTTTTACCTGGTGGTACCAAAAAGCAGCAGCAACATCTTTATGCTTGTGGCTTTTACTGTATGAACAACAGCTGGAGAGAAAGGAAGAGAGTTGTGTCGTGAGATGTGACCTTTAGGACCATACCAGGAGCCTGGAAAATAATACCATTTCCTTGCTGTTAAAAACCTGGCAAATGGACAAGCATCAAAGCAATTTACTCTTAATATGAAATTCACCTTTGCCCTAAGCACTTCTTTTCATATTTGAGGCTTAGTACAGATTGATTAAAGGCAAAACAGCAAAGGATTTCTGAAATGTCAGGACCTTTCTGGTGTTCATCCAACTGCACTTGTCTCATTTTATTACTTGTCTAAGATGCAGAGGAGGTGTCCCAGTGCTCAGGACGTTCTATGTTCCTCTCCACTGCACCCTTCCAACCCTCCCAGGCAGTTCAGCTGTGCTTTATGGCAACTGCAACTTTATTCCAGCTTGCCCAGCACCAGGGAGGGCTGTTGCCTTTGCCACGAAGTCTTGGCCCTACCTTGACTCTGAAGTTTTGGGGTTTGTTTTTTTTTTTACTGTAAGTGGTCAAACATGGGAACAGGTCATGGGAGTGGTCCAACATGCTTAGACAGGTTATGGAGCGTCCATCTGTGGAGATATTCAACACCCAACTGGATGTGTTCCTGGACAACCTGCTCCAGGTGACCCTGCTTGAGCAGAGGGGGTGGATTAGATGATCTCCAGAGGTCACTTCCAACCTCAGCCATTTTATGATTCTCCCAGTTTGCATCTCCCAGCTATGATTGAGCCTCTCATATTCCCACTTCATTCTAAATCTCACAGATTTTGGTCACACCACCAAAAATGCCTGATTTTAGTAGGGATTTGGCACTTTGTTTTTGGCAGTAAAACCTGAGTGTTGGCAGAAAGGGTGTTGTTTCAGGGTCAGCCTGAAGGATGGGACTTGGCAGGAGTGTATCTATGGGACACTGACCAGAGGTATGGAGCAAGGAATCCGGGTGGAGTGTAGAGCAAGAAGAAGAACTGGCCAGGTGAAGTAAAATGCCCGTTAACCATCGCCCTAAACCCCAAACATGCAGGTCACCTCATGTCACATTCTGCAATGACCATACGGTGAATTTAGAGGAAAACAGGCGTTTTCATCTTACTGGTTTTCACTGACAATGAAAGCTCTCTGCCCCATGAGGCCAGTGGTTTTGGAAAGAACTGGATACAGTGTTCAGGGGTTTCAGCATGTTGTGGACATAATGGTAGCGCTGCACTCCACTTGGCCAATGATCTCTCCTCACTGTAGCCCTCAGATCTTCCCAGAGTATTATTGTCTGTGAAGTTCATTAATGTGCAATTTGCTCCGTCCTCCTCCTCATTAATAACCATGTCAAATAAGAATAGTCTTAACAATCCTGTCTGCGGGGAATTTTTCTTTTAATGAGACTGATTCAAGCTTCTTACTCAGACATAAATATGCTATCCCTCTAGGTTTTCCCACATCGCTCCCAACCCCCCCTCTGTTACTACCGCTTCATGGGTTTGTTGCTTTTTAGAGGCTTACATGTCAAATTCATGTGGGCACCCCAAAACTGAGACAGCTGCATGGCTTCTTTTTCGGCCTTTCCAAAATAATATTTCCATATATGTTCAGCCCCTTTCTGTCTGTATGTAATGAAGACCCAGAGCGTTCACAGCGCTAGATATATGTAAATGCAAAGGGATAGCCGTAAGCTAAGTTCTTCTCTAAAAAAAAAAGGTTCATTGGCGTTGTGTTTCCGGATTTGTTGTATTCATTTGCAGTAGATTCTGACACAGTTGTTAATTTTGCCTTGGAAACACAACCAATAATAGTTTGAAAAAAGACCTTAAAAGAACCACTGCAGTTCCCATCTTCTACGTGGGGATTTCTCACCCATTCAGAGTGGCCACATGAATCATTGATTCGGCACTTAGCAGCTGAGATCTGTTCCTGATGGAGGGAGTTTCAGCTCGTTCATCGGTGGACATCGTGAGCAAGCTGTGAAACTCCTTAGCGCAGGCTGCTGTGGATGCCAGAAGATCAAGTGGGTTCAAGTGAAGGCTCGGCAAGTAGACAGAAGGGAAGTCCACAGAGGTTTATCTCATGCAAAGAGGAAACACCTCTGTCTCCAGAAAGTCCGCAAGAGACAAACTGCTCAAAGCTGATATGTGGAGGAAATACTTACCCTCTTTTATACTCCTGCCTAGGCACCAGCATTTGGCTACAGCAGGAGATGGGATGTGGGGCAAAAAGGACATTTGCTCTCTTGCTGCACAGCCACTTTTGTGATCTCGCACTTCATCAGGTTCCTGTTCCCTCCTGACCGCCATCCCCTTAACTCACAGGAGGTTTCCACCACATCAGCCGAGCTGAATGGTGAGTGACTGAGCTATGACTGATGCAATGAGAATGGCAGCAGCAGGAAGAGGTGGTGGAAACCTCTTCCATAAGAATATAAAAGAGTTATGCTTCGTAAAGACCAGTTACTATTAAACAAGCCTGGGGCTAAAGGGAGGTCCCTCCTTTAGGATGAAAATAAAGCAGAGGTTCTCTTGCTCTCTTAGCTTCATCTGATCCACAGCAAGATGACAGGAGCAGTCAGAAGGGTTGATGGTACCTGCCGGAATGCTTGCCTCTGCTGGCCTCCTGTTATGGCAAGTGAAGATTTTTCCAACCAGACTAATCAGCTGCACGTTGCAGCTGGCTTACCCCATAATACTATGCAAAGCTAGCATATGGCTCATTACAATATACCCTGACGAAGTGTTCAGCCAAACAATCCACCAAGGCATTTTTGCTACTCTGATGTGCCGTTTGCACTTTTTTGCAAACAAAGCAACAAACAATTCCTTTGGAGGCACTTTTCCATTTTAGATGAGCCTTGGGGATGCTGAATTTCTGGCTGTACTGTGAGTGATGTTACAAGCTGATTCCCTATCCTTTGCTAGATGGACAGTTGTCTGTTGCAAACGAGCTCCAGTTCAGGTTCCAGAGAGATCTGAGCTTTCTCGTACATCATGGATCTCTGACAGTGGATGGTTGCTCTCAAGATGTCTCCCCGATCATGTCCTAAGGTGCACATCTGCATTCAACACCCTTCTTGGCCAACAGCATCTGTAACTACTGTCTTGATCCTGCTCAGTTTCCCGTCATTTAGACATCATCTGCAGTGTCCACCCTGGGGTGGGAGCTCTGCTTTCACCACAAACACCTTCAGGGATTTCAGGCTCAGCAAAGAAGTTTATGAACCACATGTGCTTAAATATGCTAAAAGCTTAGACATAAAAAAACCCCCAAACAACAAACAATGTAGTCCTAAGAGGCAGGATTGGCCACTGTGGTCTCCCAGTAGTGACTGAGGCAGAGATAACAATGTTGAACATAAAGGTGAGTGATTGTGCCTCAAAATGGTTCTTTTGAACAGTTGTGCTGCATTGCCTTTGAGAGAACCCATGTGTTCTTCGCAGGCTTTTTTCTTTCCAAGCAGTTACTATTTGGCTGGAGTAGTGCTCATAATCTTGACGTTTATACCCTGCATTCTCTGCCTTATCACCAGCATACAGAAGACTTCTTTGGACCATGTCTCTCGCTCTGGAGACTGCCGAAGATCCCACAGAAGTACGGAGAAGCACTTACAGGTGATTTGTCTGGCAGAAGGGACAGCACCCTGCATTTGGCAGCAGAGAGGGCACTTGGCAGGTGGTAGCTTCCTCACAATGCCCTCAATATGCAAAAAGCCCTTAGCAAGGACAACCGCATGGATTTCAGCAGCTATTCCTTCCTTAGCTGTGCCATGCGGTGCAGTACTGGTGTTATGCTCAGTATGTTTGGCCCCCATTAAATTTCTTAATCTCCGCTGCTGCAGGTGATCACGGGAGTAACTTGTCCTTCAACAGCAACTCCAAACCGCAAAATAAGGCTTTTGGTCCTGTCCCACCCTTGCAAAAGAAGTGAGATAACTTAGGAAAACCCCCCCGGGAATGAAGGTGTAAAGACAGCTAGACATCAGACAGGTGCTGCTGAGTGTCAGGTAGAAGCTCACAGTCAAAATTAGCAGAAGTTGGGAGACCTAAGAGCACTGTGTCAGTGATGTGGAAAGTCTCATGAGGCCCTGCTTGTCTCACCTGATGGGTTGGCACCAACTGTGCTACATGGACTGCCAGGTTCTGGCTGGTGCCAGCTCAGGGCTATCCTAAGTATGATCTACTAAACTGTGTAGATATACTTTAGGCCTAAGAGAAAGCATCCATGGGTGATGGGATTCTGCATTTTTACCTCTAGACATGGCAGGTGGGGGATGCTCATTATGTCAATAATCATGAGATGTTTTCTATGGGTAATAGTAGAGCATTTCTCCAGTAAAAAGGTTTGCACCTTGGGGGAGTTCCCAAGACTCAAAGGTCCTGTGGACTTCGTTTCTCCAAAGAGCTGTAGTTCTCAAAGTGATCTCAGGATCCTGTAGGAGCACCTACAAAAGACATCTGCAAGGGAAGACCCTCACTCAATAATACCAGGAAGGGACATCGCACACAATCAGGGTTTCGCAGCAAAGAAGCACTTTGGAAGCTTGTGCAGCGAGACAGTGGAAAAGTAGAATTTCAGGTGCTTCCCATTACCCAAGGAAACAGAAAGTTTCAAATCACCTTTGTGTTCAGGCATTCCAGTTGATATGTGGGTTAAAGACAGACATCAAACCCCTTGACACAGCGCAGTATCCCAGAGAAATAGCTGGCTTTACCCTGCAGCTCCTGAACACCTGTAGTCAGAAGAATCTCTCAACCGTCCACGGTACTCGTTTTTATTTTCCCTAAGTTGGTGGTTGCCTCAAAAATTTACAGTCTGGTGCAAGACACGAGTCAATGAGAGCAATAAGGGACAGTGAATCGGGGAGGCAGTAATGTGAATCCAAATGAACACGCAAGTTAGCTGGATGCAGAAAACACGGAGACGGGGTTTTGCCACTGAGGTAAATGGTACAATACAAATGAGATAAACACACTGGCACTGAACTGCCCATTACTGCTAATATGTGCTGGTAGATTTCCACAGGCACCCACATAGAAAGAGGTCCTGAGGAAGGCTTTCAGATGGAGTGGATTTGGACTATATGGGGTTTCTCCAGCAGAATCGATGGCAGGAGATGTTACGTATCCTGGATCTGAAAGGCCAGACGGCATGATAGCTGACATTACAGTGTCCTGACATCAGGAAAGATGCCTAAGGACTTTGACTGCTAAGGACCTCAGGAAGCCTGGAGATCTCAGCTGGGACCTTCATGTACATTTCATTCAGGACAACCTGCAAACCACTGCAACAGCACGGACACCCAGCCGGGGTCAAAACATGCAGCTGGCTATACAAAGAAACAACGTGGCTAAGTCTGAATTTCGGAGGAGGCTAGATCTGTACCAAGGTTGGCTGTCCTGTTGCTCACAGTCTGAACATTAGGAGCTGTTTGGTGAGTCTGCGAAGGAACTTCTGGATTCAAAACACTTCAATCTCACCTCTTTTTTACTGCACATTTACAACCAGCTTTTAACACAAGCTTAAATCCCCCAGACACCAAAGGTGATTCTGCTCCTTTACTCAGCTCTCACGAGACCCCCACCTAGAGTGAGTACTGCGTCCAGCTCTGTGGCCCCCAACATAAGAAGGATGTGGACCTGTTGGAGCAGATCCGGAGGAGGGCCATGATGATGATCAGAGGGCTGGAGCACCTCTCCTCTGAAGACAGGCTGAGAGAGTTGGGGTCTTTCAGCCTGGAGAAGAGAAGGCTCCAGGGAGACCTTATAGCAGCCTTCCAGTACCTAAAGGGGGCCTACAGGAAAAACAAGGCTTTTTATCAGGGAGTGTAGCGATAGGACAAGGCGTAATGGTTTTAAACTGAAAGAGGGGAAATTTATATTGAATGTTAGGAAGAAATTCTTTACTGTGAGGGTGGTGAGGCGCTGGAACAGGTTGTCCAGAGAAGTTGTGGATGCCCCATCCCTGGAATTGTTCAAGGCCAGGTTGGATGGGTCTTTGAGTAACCTGGTCTAGTGGGAGGTGCCCCTGCCCATGGCAGGGGGGCTGGAACTAGGTGATCTTAAGGTCCCTTCCAACATAAGTCATTCTGATTCCCTAACCATTGAAGTAATTCCTAAGACAAGCCCAAGAACGGGGCTTTGCAATTCAGCTGGGCAGGGTTAGCGTCCCTTTTTTTTGCAGAGGGCACAGTTTCTCATGCTGCTGCTCAGCATCCTCAGCAAACTGCACTTCGGGGAAAACAGAACCGGCTGGTCGCAAAGCAAAGCCTGCCCGGCCGAGGTGGGAGGAGGGAAGGCGGGTGTGTGTGTGAGGGTCCCCCCGAGCCCCAGCGCTGCCCGAGGCAGATGAATCAAACGCGGGAGGGCGAAGAGGAACCGAGGAAGATGCCGACATCCCTTCCCGGGACGAGGAAAGAACGATAAAGACACACCAGCGCCGTGCGTGGCTCCCTCCGCGCTGAGAACAAAGAGCGCCTGCGGCGCCGGACGGGGCCAGCAGGGGGCGGCCCAGCGCTGCCGCGCCCGCGGGGCCCGAACCGGCGCGCGTCCCCCCCACCCCCGGCGGGGCCGGTGCTCGGCGCTCCCCGCCGGCGGCAGGGCTGGGGCTGCCCGCTTGACGCCTTGTTGGCCGTCGGGGGGAGGCGGGGGGTGTGTGGTGTGTGTGTAGGGTGCTCGTTGAGGGTGTAAATCTCCCCATGGCGATGGGGAGGGTTTCCCACACACGCACACCCCGGCACCTTCTTCTCCGCACGTGTTCGAGTTCGGCCCCCAGTTTAGGAGAAACGCGGTGGGGAGCACAGGGGGGGCTGCGCGGATTCGAGGCGGATTTTATTTAATCGCCGCAAATTGGTTCTGCGGCCACGCAAGTGTCAGTTGCAAACTGCTTACGCACAGCAGGATTTGAGCATCAGTCCCCGCAGCGTGTCTCCGGAAGCGGGAGTCGCGCAGGGCATTACAACAACTTTCACATCTTGCTGGTTAAATACGCTATTTAAATATGACCACGCTGGCTTGCCTGAAATCTGGTCTTGGATTCTGCAGCCTGGATTAATCTTTGTCAGAGTACGAAGGCAGTCTCATCAGATGTTTCTGGCAAAAGATACGCAAAATTTGCCATTCAGACTTGTAAAGATCTAGTTCTTAATTGATATTACTATCAGTCACCGTGCCCATCACTGTACCATGCCATACAGGCATGGAGATACACAACAAAAGCCGAAGAACATTTTCCTACCAGAGGGGAGAGAAGCAGCTGCTCTGTGGAGGATTGACTTACTCGACATGGCAATGCTAAGTACCAAGCTTACCAGCATATTGGTCACTTTTGACAATGATGGTCACATTTTCCATACTGCTGGGGAGTATTAAATTGCCATAACATGTACAGAATAGCTGCAAAATTTGTTAATGGTGGCAAAGCCTAGGAAGTGCTCAGAGAGACAATGTGGCCATTCCAAGTCTAAATCACATAGTTGAAATCCTGGAGGTAAATGCATGCAGTGTTTTTATACCTATTTAGGCCTCTGGGCTATAACACAAAAGCAAATTTGTCTTCTTTGAGTAAGCTTAGGCTGAATGGGAGAAATCCTTCAGAAAAAAATGAAATGTGGAATTCAAGTCTAGTGCAGCAAATTCAAAGAGTTTTTAGAAAATCTGGATGATGCTGAAATCTGAGAGAGTCACCCTTATCCTCCAAAAGGAGAAGGATGTCTCCACATTAAAAATATGTGCTCTTCTGGTACAGTGCTTTATAGAGGAATTTGAAATACATTCAGCATGAGGCAAACAAATTTCTGGTCTTTTTGGATTTGTAGGATAAGGGAAAGGGAGATCTTAATTCCCCTAATATTTTTAGCCTGTAAAATTGTGGGTGACCCCTTGAACAAACTTGGCAGCTCTGGTCTCTGCTGCACTCATTACAGGCCAGATTCTAATCTCTGTGGGCCTGTTGAAAATGTGATCTCTCCAAAACTTAGTGTTGCTGTTCTGGGTAGATTTCAGTAAAACTTACAGAGGTGCATGGGAGTGAGCTTGGATATCCCCCTCAATCCAGAGCCAAAGGGCATGAATGCCTGCAGTTCTGTTCCTGTGAATGTCTTCAGCCACGGGAGAAAGCATACTCTACCCATGTTAGCCAGGGTGGGCTATCTGACTGAAATGAGCTCCTTTTAAGACCTACCTAGTCCTGTTCATCCTTACCAGTATCAAAAGTATGCATTTCATATAAAAGTAGCTGTATTGGGTCTGACCAAAGATCAATACCGACTCCACTACTGACCAGTTGCAGATATCAAGGGAAGAGGAAAAGCATACCCCAAGGCTTACCAGCCCCCTTTCCCAGGCTTCTTGCAATGTGTGACTGAAGTCACAGCTGATGCCTTTATGCTTAGTAGGTCTGGACATGTTTTCTTCCATTGCCGAATTCCCTTTGGATGCCCTGGCAGCTTTTTTTTTTTTTTGTCCACTGTGTCCTGTGGCAAAGATTTCCACCATGTGACCGCATATTCAGTGAAAGAGGACCTCCTTTTGTTATCCTGGAACCAGCCACCTGCCCATGCCATATTCTTAGTTTGGTGAAATGGAAGAGAGTTCACATCCTCTGTGCCACTTGCAGTTCTATAAACTTTGATGGGCGTTGTAAGGTCTCCTGCTATTCTTCTAGGAAAGACTTCCTGGAAAAGCTCCTTAGCTGTAAACACAAGGAAAATTAATAAAAGGTTCTCAGATGTGTGATTTTCTGTGATTAGCTCCCAAACCCCTTTCCCAGTCCAGATCGGCCATTTGGAGCAATCTGATTTAGGACTGTCGCTATATTTGAAGTAAAAGCTGGAGAGCACTTTTGGTGCCAGAAGTGGTGGTGGTGCTGAATTCAAGTTACAAGTAGCCTTCGTATCCAGCAGACTTCTCAGTGAAGGTTGCAGGCAGTGCTCCTGCTCCATTTCCTCCTTCTGTGAGCTCTGGATTGTGAAAATAGTCCATCCAACTGAGTGTGGTTTCCCGGTCTAATTCTATCAGATATAAGCAAGCAGGCAGTGAAGCAGGCAGCGATTCCTCCCCCCAGAAATCTGTGCATCCACAAGCTGTACTTGGCATCTGGCCCCAGACCCTGCAGTTCTTCCTGGGATCACTCTGCCCATCCACTCCCAGATCTGTCTCCATGAGACCTCTGTGAAGCCAAGGGAAGAAGTTTCCTGAGCAGGAGACGGTTCACACAAGTAGCTTTATTGGATTCTGGTAACAAGCGGCATTAGTAGGAAGCGACATCAACTCCAAGCCCCAGTAGGCAGCAGCAACAGAGAACTTCCCTTCTGCTGCTTCCACCACTGTCACTCAGGGCCTGAGGAGTCCTTTTGGAGACCAGGTTCATTCTTCAGCACTTAGCTCCTCATTGACTCAAACTGCCAAAGAGGACATCTGGTAGCAGAGGGAGCTGGTGCTTTTTCTGAGGCAGCAAGACAGTATCTTTATTAGCAGCTGCATTTAGACTTCTAACTAATTTCATCTAGGCCAATGAACAGTTGGAGAATGACAGCGACTCCACTGAGTTTTGAGGGTACGAGTGCACCTAAAGGCTTCAGCTGTATTAACATGTTTGGCTACTGTGTGACAGATCTGCTGTTGGGTATGAATTCATGGATGGCATTCTAAGAGGAGCTGGCATTTTTGATCGGTTCATTGGTCATGACACCTGAGGCAGGAGTTTGCATAAGTCTCAGACCCTGTTTCCGACGCCTTCAATGATTGCAGTCACTGAAGTGAGTTGTGTTGAGGGGGCAGAGGCTCCATTAGGAGGGATAAAGGAAGCGCAAGTGTGAACAGCTGCGCTACTCTTTATTGGGGCTGGGATATCTATCCTAACCCCAGGGTGAGCAAGAGAAAGGGCTCCAAGCTTCTCAGCAGGAATTAACTTTCTCACTGCCTCACAGTTTATTTTTAAGATCCTCATGTGTGGGTGTTGGGAGCCGAATCCCACCCTAGATTACCCAGGGGGTAGAGTGGAGTAAGAATTCAGAAATGGGTGTAGGAGCCTCAGGGAAATGGCATAGCATGCTCTGGTCTGGCAACCTTCCTACAGGAGGGGGACCAAGAGTAGAAAACTCCCAGTAAGAGTAGACACAGTAGGACAACAGAGATCTAGGAGAACAAAATAAGGTCTCTACAGGGAGTTGGATTTTAAATAATTTGTGAGATGCACAGGAAGCCAGAAGGGTTTTAAACAGGGATTGTAGGGACAAGCTCATTGCTCAAGAAAAGAGAATCCTAATCTGATTGATGCCTCTGGTGCATACCACATTTTTTATACTGAGTGGAAAAAGAAACGCGACTTCTTGGACTTGACTTGCTTTGCTTTCTGTGTAACGTGTTTCTAAAGATCAGTCTGTGGAGCCGAAAGAGATGCATGGGACAGGAACAGAGCATGGTGCAGTGATGCTAACATGCTATAGCATTTCCAGTACCCTGAATCAAGTATCTCTGCATGGCACCAACTTCTTGACATCCAGTTGTCTAACAGACTTAGCCATTCTGGGCTTGCTGAGAGAACTTTGCTTGTTATTTCTTCACGGGACACTTTTTCCTAGTCAAAAACTCCATGTCAGTTCAGCCTGTTCAGTTCAAGTTACAGTGGTGGGAGAGGGAAAGCTACCAACATTTGCTTTCTGTACCAAGAACAATACTGTTGGAAGCACTAATGAAGAGTAGGAAGGGTGTTTTCATAGAAAACATGTTGCCTACGTTTCATCTGAGAATGCGAAAAAAAACTGTGGTTGCCAGCTCTAAGCTTGACAGGTTGCTGCCAAAACAGAAGCATTGCCAATAAAAGCAAGGAAAGATTTGCTAAGAATACAGGCAAAACTGCCTTTGCTTCTCCTGAGTGGAGAATAGTTGGGAAGTGATTAGTCCACAGTGCCACTTAGAACAACTTTATCATATATGCCATATGGACTGCAACCCAAACTTGTCTATAGTTTAATATTTGCTGATAAAGAAAGATGCTAAGTGAAAAAAATTACATATATGTCTATGTAAACTGAAAGCGAAAAAGTCAAATTGGAAATGTAGAGTCTTTTTTTTTTTTTTGCAAGGATGCACTGCTAGATTTATAAGTAAACAGTCAAGAGGTGAGAGCCCCAGATTTGACCGTGGGGAGGAGAGAAGAACTGGCCTCAGCCAGCATGGATGATACAGGTCCTGGGAAAAGGAACGCAACACTGGAGGTAGAACTGAACGTCCCTTTTTTTTCAAAACCTGCTGTGATTTTAGTAGTCCTATGTTCCCCTCTGGCATGCTCTGGCCCATCTTGGCCACTAGTTAAGTTATATTCCTAATACAAAAAGAGGAACCACACTCCGTAATTCAGATGGGGATCTATTTTTTTTCAGCTAATTGAAAGTCAGTAGAGACTTGTCAGTTGAGATCTGCGATCATAGCCAGCTCAGACTTATGCAGGAACCACAGCACCTGTGGAAGTCAGTTCCTAGATTTTAGATTGGGGGATCAAGGTCTTTCCTAAGCCAGGAAAAGCTGGGGTCAGGTTTGGATAATCTAAGTTATTTTCACATCACGTGCCAGAATGTACCTGCTGCTACACCATCCATCCGTCCATCATTATTGCCTCTAAACAAGACTGGTTTAAGTATACACTCATTAATTGCTGATTTCTTTGGAGTTCCAGTTAGGCTCATTGAATTAATTTATATTGCATTTCCAATTATCTGTAAATAAAACATAAATAGCTACACAGACACCAAAGAAGGGGAAGGCAAAAATGGAAGAAAGAATAGTCAAGGGAGCATTTTGGATTCAATTAAAAGAAGTTTGTCCTTAATTCATGCGATACCAAATCCATATGAAGCTTTGGGATTTTTTTTAAACTGAAAAGTTTCTTGAAGTGATTTGAATTTGAACTTTGAAGTTTAGCCCATTTCACATCAACTCAACATCCTCACCCAATGGTATGTACTTCCTAAAACATATGTATTTACCTAGTGTCAATCTCAGATTATCCAAGCAGCACCAGACAAGATATTTCACCTTTGTGCCTCCATTTCCCCTTCTCCCCCACAAAAGGAAATATATTATTCTTCTTGCCTACACACCAGGATTTTCCAGAACCTGCATATTTCCTTATTTTGGCACCTATCCAAAAGCTGCTTAAGGTCAGTGCAAAGATTTCAACTGATTTCCCTGGGCTTTACCTTAGTTAATAAATATACTCTGAAGTCTTTGAACAAATAGCACCGTAGAAATGCACTGTGTTAGTACTAGTGCTTCTCATGCTGTCTCCGGTCAGTTCTTTGGCTGGCAATATTCCCACAGAAGACAGACTGAGTGAAAGCCAAGTGTCAAGCTCCAGATTTCACCCATTGTCTTCTAAAACAACTGACTCATAGTGCAAATTGTTCCGCTTTGTTAGGAATGAAGTGTAGCAACTCACCAAAAGTGTTTATTCCCAGGTGTGTTTCTTGGTAGGCAAGAGGCATTGCACCCAGGTGATGGGGATAACACCCTAGGAAGTTTAACGGCCACAGGAGATCTCGCTTTCTGTCACATCTTAGGCAGTGCAAGCCTGGAGAGAGCTTCCCTGGCGAGCAGAACTATCCTTATTTCTTAAGTAGGGAAGAGGAGGCAATGATAGTTTAAAGCCAAACTCCTGGTAGACAACAGGAAACCTCCCATTAGCCTTAGCAGTGCCCAGATTTATCTGATGAATCCGTAGCACAGGCAGGGAACTGGTCCAAACCTCACATGAATGACAGTAGCTCTGCAGATTGACCCCATGACTCTGCTCCTTCTTTTAGCGTTGTCTAAACCCTTTGCATTCATTTAGTCGTGTTGATGAATGGTTGTCGGCTTTGGCTGTTCATTAGTGCTAATGCTGGGAAACAGTTTGGAGGCCTTTTAGGTCCCATTTGCTTTAACACTGACCTGCTCTGGTCTCTGTTTAGCATTCAAGACCATGACAGGACCCTTTCTGTGGTGAAGATACAGCACTAGTTAAAACTGGAGAAGAATCCTGCCAGACAGAGAAATTCTGCAATGTTTTCTCAATATCTCCCAGGCTATAAGGGTTTACCTCTTAGAAAGCGCACCGAGATGAACAGATGCACCCTGACCTGAAAATTCTCAGCATTATGATCAGTGTATTAACACACAGCCCTTGAATTGTCAAAATCATTTACACCCCCAGACACATTTCTTTTGCCAGGCAGTTGGAAGTATGTTGAACATCTAAACAAAGGCACTGACCTGTATGTGAGACTCAGCTAGCATTTTGGGTCATACACCCTGTAATGCTGCTTGTCAAAGCAGGACAGAGGTATAGTTCCTGAGTCTGAATTGCCACTCTGGAGTCACACCACCCACAACAGACATTTCTTTCTTTCTGGCCTAGAAGGGGTGCCACGTGCAGAGAATTCCCTGTTAACTTTCAGTGGTGCCGCTTGTGCAAGCACATCATGTCACTTGGGTAGGCAGGGAAAGTCAATTGTGCCGCTTCTCACAAGCTGCTTCCCAGGGCAGGGCAAGAGGAACAGCATTTATGGTCAGATAAAAGTCAGGAATCAGTAGGTATCAGGGCACATTTCTATGATCTGTTAATCAGCAAGTTCATCTTCAGATCCTGTTACAAAAGTGTGCTGGAGCGTTCATCCTCATTGTCTGAGGGACAGATATTGAAGATTTCAGTTTCTGTTCCTAGGACATCTTCAAGAAGCTGACAACATCTTATTTCTGTCAAGTAATTTACAAAAGCCGCCAGTTCATCTTGAAGAGGACCCACAGAGGAAGGGAAGGAACAATAATTTATTAGACCTGAGCTGTTGACTCCTTCCATAAATGAATAGTTTAGCTATCGGGGATCAAAGACATTGTCTCCAACACACATCTGCTTGGCACAAAGTACCAAGGGAAATGAGAGCTTGGAGAGCTGCTTTTGGGGAAGTTACAATGTGTTGTTGCTTACACAAGCATATAATGCAGAAGAAACCTATACTTAGAGCAACACCACCACCACTGGCATCGAGACTCACTAAAAATCCCTGCAAGTGACCCCACCTCTGAACTGAGAGAACTCCAGCTTGTCCAGAGACACAGACACAGAGCTAGGGAAAGAGTAGCAAAGGCTGCTGAACCGAACCAAAGGCAGCATCAAAACAATGGCTGCTATGGTAGAACAAGTATATTTGCCAGAGCTAACAGTTTTCATGCAGCAGGAAAGCCAACTAATAAATCACAGCAGAGTGCACACCCTCCAGAAAGAATTCAAGAGACAAGAAAGATAACATACAGGTCACAAATAGGTGTGGAAGATGTTGGAGAAACAGCACCATTTCACCTCCCTGTGGGGTATCCTCTGCAGAAGGGAAGCACAGCTGTGTAATGGATAGTAAGGTACATGACACAGACTTCCAGTGAAGATGGTGTCTGTAGCATGATAACGGAGCCAGGGAGATTCACACATGCTAGGCACATCTCTGAAGACTGCTAGCCATTCAGGTACCCATTGTAGTAACTCTGCTCTAAGATCAATGACCGATTTGATTTGTGCTGGACTACAGACCCATCTGCCATGTAATGTTACCCAGTGTAAAGACTTAGGGGGCAGAAGAGCAACAATTCTTCACCTGAGAAGTAGTTTCTTGCAACCCATGGTAGGAATGATGTGTGGGATGCAGAGCTGTTGAAAGGGCTGTCAAGATAGGCAGGCCAGCATCACAGCACAGGAGGCTGAGACTGCGCTCAGGGGTAGGTCTGCTTCAGCTATCAAGTAGTCCCACAAAGGGCGTGTGGCAGGCAACAATTTGAGCTACAGTGAGATGTAAGCACTGAAGTAGCTGCAGTCTCAGGACAGAGGGGTACATACCGCAAAAAGGCAATGGAAGAGAAGCAGCAGATAACACACCCAAAGCAACAAGAGCCACGTCCAGAAATGGGAGCACTTATCAGAAGCCTCTGCTGCCAGCTTGCTTGATGTAGGAGAGTCAGGAAGAAAGAGCTGTGGGAGCAGTAAGACGGACCAGCAAAATGGATGCAGCAAGAGGAAGGAAATTGTGCCCCTGAGAACAGCAACTGTGCAAACAATGGGTGAGAGAGGGACTCAAAAGTCTGGCAGACTTGAAAGGCAGTAATAAATGTTCTTTCTAGATGGAGCTGGGCACTGGTAATGGCAAGGGTATGGCAATTCAGCAAACATTCAAACAAAACAGAGCAACAAAAGCAGCTAAAAAGGAGGCAACAGCAAGCTGCATGGGCCATAGGGCAGTGAGTGCAGGCTTGGAGGAGGCTAGAGTTTGGAGGATGCCCTAGGAAGCCTGTCCAGCCACATGCGGGTACAACGCTTGCTGTAACTGCAATGCCTCTAAAACAGCTGTTGCCAGTGAAGCAGAGGTTTAGTCTTAGAAACGTTGCACCGTTCCTTGCTGGGTGTCCTACTAAGCAGTGCATGAAATCATCTAAAAAGCTGTACTCCAGGTGGAATTCACTGCCAGTGGCCCCAGAGAGATTTAAGCCTCTCCTCCTGCCTCAAACTGCCTCAGCCCCAGGACAGGGCAGGTTTCTAGAAGAAACTCAGGTCCAAACCATACCAGGACCCCTGATTTTCCAATTGAATTGGCTTTGGGGCTGCTGAGGGTAAGCAAAGCCGTGCGATAAGACACACTGAAATGCCTGACCTGAAGACACTGTCTCCAATTCTTTCAAAACAAATAGCATGCAAAAAAGGAGCAGGTTTTAACCAGCCTTGGTTTGCAGCCAACATGGGCACATGGTTAGCTTTAGCAGGACTGGACAGCATATGGCACAGCGACCTGGCTTGTTGTGAATAATGGAGTATAATAAAACCTGTCAAACTGCTATTGGCAGCTAGGGTGAGGAAAAACTCTCTGTGCACAGACAGTTGGAGAAAACCTGCTTGTCACTGCCGTGCAAAATATTTTCCGGCAGTAAATATACATTCAGAAAGTGCCTCTCAGCCTAGGGTGCTTTATCCTCAGTTCCTGAATTTCTACTGAAATCCTGCACTACTGTGGGGGTGGCAAAGTGGGCAATGCTAACAGCTGGGAGGAACAAAAAACAGGTGCATGGGAAGGGGAAGGAGAAGGAAAAAGAGCCAAGGAGCAGATCCAGAAGCAGGAGGAGCTAGAAGGGGTGGCAGGAGGACAGAGGAGAGTCACGGCCACCAACAGGTGTGTTGGCTGAGAAGCAGATGAGGGGGCTGCCTGGTGGCCAGGATGGAAGAGGGGGCAATGGTGTGTCCTCAGCCAGGCAAAGCGAGGAGAAGGTAGGATGCTGTCAGAGAGGCTCTGTGATTGAGGGATTCTTTGTGGGTGATGGGAGGGCTGCATTTTGAGTGTTAAAGCTTGAAGGCAAGGAATCAGTGGAGGAGTTTCTTTGTAATCCGTCTACCCAGCCAGTGCTGGCAAGGAAATATGGGCTAGGGGAAGTGCAGCACTTTATTTATGAAAGTTCAGCCAGTGCCTGGCCTCCGTGACGTCTCTGCAGAGCACGTGGGGCCATGAGGTGGGCTTGCAAGCACAACTCCGGCGCACGTGCAGGGGACTCCAAGTCCCAGTTCCACCCCCAGCCTGGGAAGGCTGAACAGAGCTCTGCCAGAGCAACACAGGTCACAATTAACCTTGAATTTTCATGTCTTGAGTCATCAGGCTGGGCTTTGATTTTAGGCTGCATCTCTGAACAAAAGCAAGTACCACAAGGCTTAAGGGCAGCTCAGCCTGGGCTCGTTTGTGCCCTGCAATGTTCTTCTCCCTCTGGCCTTGGATTTGACTGGTTTCTGCAGTTGTCCTGCTCCTCAAGAACATCACAGGGAAGCAGGAGCACTGCGAAGTCATTACATCCTGCCATTTCAAGCATCAGTCTTGTTTTTTTTGAAGAAAACGCCGAAAGTACCTCCCTTGTAGCCTCAAATGCCTTAAAATGTTGCTACTGCTGCTTGGGGTGGCTGGTTTGTAATATCAATGGCCTGCCTTAGCTGTGCTAAATGCACTTACGTGGGAGCAATAGCCACAATCTGGAATTCAGAAAGTCTACAAACAGGCAGCCCCACTTTAATTAGTTGAGTACAGAGACTAATTAATATGCAAATGAGGAGCTTACCAATATTAATCATCTGTTTTACTAGGCTGCTTTACTAAAGAGTTTCTACCGAATTTGCAGACGATGTTTCCATGACATTAAAAAATCAGCTAAACACCTATCTGAGAAATACTCTCCACTTAATAGAAGGGAAAGAGTGAAAGGGGGAGTGGGGCTTTCTTTTTTTGGAAGGAAAACAGCAGTGACTAAAACTAATTTTGTCTTTGGCAAGTGTCGCATAGGCTCACTGAGTCAACCTTTTCCAAACCCTAATTGAAAGCATTTCAGCTAGACACCAGAAAGCGCTTGGACCTGTAGCCATGCACGTGAGTCTCTGTGTGCATAAGGTGCTTGTGAAGCACATATTGACTAAAAAATTGCATGATTGACTAAAAAATAACTACCTTTGACATCTATCAATAGCTGTCAACACTGTGGAACGTAAGCCCCAAGTAAAATCATGTTGGGATTGTATCTTCTATGATTTTCCTAGCTCTATTCCTGTTACTAATGCCTTAAAACACAGTAACTGAAATCCTGCCCCTGAGCTGTGCCACTCTTTACTCTGCTAGGTTTACATTTTGCACTTAGCTGAGCTTCCAGGTGAGTTTGGAGAAGCTTCTTGTCAAATTCACTCTCTGATTCTCATACATTACTTCAATGCAATTGCATATGGGTTCCCCTCACTGCCCCAGGGAAGGCAGAAATCAAATAAAGAATGTTTTCATTTCTAACAAATCTGCCAAAGAATTTCTCTACTTCCTGGTTTTCTTTTCATATCCCTTTGCCCCCATGTTCCTTCCATTAAAAGCAGAGCCTAGATTCTTGACGTGATGTGTCCCTTTAAATGACTGAAAAAGTGAAAATGAGATTTGCAAACCTCTTCTTGAGTCACAGGTGGGACCAAAAAACCGCCAGCAAGATACTTCAAAAAATTAAAGACAGCCTTAAAAATGAATCCAAAAACACTGGCTGATCTTCAGTGCCAGTGAACGGAGCTTGGCGGGTGGTTTGGATTAAAGAGGTTCCTGAGGTTGCAGAGCTGGAAAATGGAAATAGCTCAGCAGCACCTGCCATCACTCCTGAGATAGGCTTCTCCTTCCCAGCTGACCACGTGGAACATACACATTTCATTTATTCAGAAGCAAGACCTGGGTTGAGGCTGCCCTTGCTCTTCATTCACCTGCACTTAAGTGACAGCTAGGGCATGTTTCCTTCCTGAGCTGGAGATACTGAGATGCGAAAGATAGTTGAGCCCCATGCTCACTCCCAACATCCCCTGAAAAATTCTACTACTGCTAACTGGTAACCAGTTTTCCCATAGCTTTCTGTAACATGGAAAACTGCTTTAATTTTCGTTTTTGCGTTTAATGAGGGAGCATTGCTCATTCTTCCTCCCAGCACTGCCTCTTTTCACCACTCCTTCCATGATGCTTTTAGCTCCCAGCCTCAGGAGCTCTTGGGGTGGTGCAGCAGTGCCAGGGGAACGCCAGGGATGGGAACACACTGAGATGCTTGCAGGTCTTTGTGGGGGACAGAGCTGGGGCAAAGGGGAGAAGACGGGCTATGGGTGCACACCTGGAAGATCTTGATGTGCCTGGGACTAAAGAAGGGAAGCAAAGGTGGGGAAGTGAGGACTGGGAGACATTGCATTAGTGTGGGAGGGTCTATAGGCTTTGAATCCGCATTGGGAACCGTGTTTAATAACAACTGCCCCGCTGTTGTGAGTGCATGAGCTCCGATATTCCCCATCACGCTAACGAACCCAAATCTGGCTTCCATGGAAAAAGCTGAGGTGTGCTTTCAAATCAGGGATGCTTCCATGGGTGTTTCAGCTCTTTCAGAGGGGCTGAGATATTAGGCGGGCATGTAGTGTCTCCCACCATACTCCATGCAGAACAAAAGGCTTTGCTTTCTTCGCCGCCTTCTTTTGAAATGTTTCCGGATAAGGCTTCCCTTCTTTGCTCCTGTCCCAACATTCAGAGCAGACCCTCTTCCCAATGACAGGAGCGTGCTGGAGGGTTTGTGGCCCCCTCTCCTCTCAGACTACCCTGTCCCACGCAACCCTTCCCCCTCAAGTCCATGCCTTTCACACCCTCCTGTCACAACCCCTATCCTGGTCCCCATCCCCATGCTGCCGCACACCTCCCACATGCAGGAAGATCTGAGCCTCATCCCTTCAGGTACTTGTGGCACATCCCATCTCCCCATCTTCTGCCTGCGGAGCTAGAAACACCGATCCTGGCACCCACTGAATCCTGAGCTGTAGCCTGGGGATGGAGCAAGCCAAGGCCTGCAGGCTGGCAACCTCCCCACATCAGTTCAGGGTCCTGTTCTTCCTGAGGGATGCCTCCTGCTACCTCTCCGCCTTGTCCCCCTAGTCACTGAGGGGATAGAAATACCTCCTTCTACACAGCTGCTGAATGGCTTGGGCTCGTCTTTCCCCAGATAAATCCACCTGTGAGCGGTCACGAGGAACTGGCAGGTTTCAGTCTCCAGAATGAACGTTTTAGAAAGTTATGAGTGACTGAAGATTGGCGAACAGAGCAAAAATGTTTAGCTGGCTTTAGCTGTAGCTGTCGCTAGCACAACACCCACATCAGCAGGCAGAAAGAAGGCGAGCGCAAGAGACAGGGAGGTGCAATAAATACAGCCAAGTAGTCTAAAAAGCAAAGAGCTACTATTTTGCTGATACAAACAAATTAAAGTAGCCTCAAAATTTAGGGTCTGTGAAACAAGCTCTTTCTAAGCTTAAGACAAATAGCAATATTCCCATGGGGGGAAAAAGACCCCATTGATTGGAGAGATTTTTAACAGGGAAATGTTTTCTCTCGGTATTAGCAATGCAAATAACAGCACGGTGCTAGAGTTTGGTAATGGAAGGATGAAATTGTGTAGAAACTGACTGAGGAAAAACCAGAAAGCATGTCTTTTTTTCCTTTTTACATGGCAAGGTAAGCAGAACTGAATGAGATGAAAAAAAAATCAGGCAGGATGTTTCGGGCTATTTTACACAGGAATTTTCCATTGTGTCATTATACAAACTTCTGGGGTCATTTTGATTTGTTTTGTTTTGTTTTGTTATTTTTTTTAAGGAAAAATTGCGATTTTTAATATGGCTTCATTATTTTTACCACATGTCAAACGTCTCAGGGGAAGATGAGGACCAATCTTCTTGTTCCTTGAAGGAAGCACAGGGATAGGGGAAAAGACAGAAGGAAAAAAGCAAGTTGGGTTAAACGGAAGCAGCAAAGTGTCTCATCTCTGATACAGAATGCAAGAAAAAAAGACCTTTGAAATGGTCTTTCGACGTCCTGATGTCACGTCTCTCTCTAATCTCTTCAAAATAGTGTAAACCTCAGTGATTATTAATATATTTTTGGTTGTTTATATGAATCTTGAGGGGGAAAAGAAGCTGCTGCCATTTTAATTCCTTTGTTAATGTCTTTATGAATGCAATTAGCACTTCATTCACGCTTCTTTGTTTCTGGATCCCATTACGATATGGCTTCTGCCAACTTCTTTCTCCCAGGAGAGGTGAGGCATCACACAGCACTCCGCTCAGCTGTGTGGCTGAGCACTGACAAACTCAATTTACTGGAGGAGTGCATGAGATGACACCGTGCAGTCGCTCTTGCTGCGATATGGACAAATGGCCTCTTTCGTTCCAAACAAGACATCACCTGTCTTGGGGAAACACGTCTATACATAAGTAAGTGAAAGAAAAACAGGGTTGATTTACCTGACAAGAAAGTAACCTACCGCAGCTGGTCTTAAAACTGAAATATCTGATTATTCAGTCAATTTTTTACTGTTGTACGTCACTTGCTTACAGGGTACCCATTCAGTTGCTTTTCATTTCTAAACATGAAGCTAAAGTCACCCCTCTTATAACCCCATCAGTCCCTACAGTCTTAAACCAGGGATGGATTTGGCCCCTCAATTTTTTTCCTGTCTCCAAACAAAACAAACCTGTTTCCAACGCTCCAAATGGCTTTGATGTGAGCTGAACAGCACAAGCTCCAGCTCTTGAGGCCACAAGGGTGGAAGCCAGACCATTATACCACCAGGCGCTTGGGCTCACTGGGGTCTCTGATCCTGACCTCATAGTCCATCGGTGCAAGTTAGGGGGAAGCCCGGTGAGACGAGTGGGCTTGCGGTGGTGTAAAACTGAAGTCAGAAGGAGATCAAGCCTTTTAGTCTGTGAGGGCAGCTTTTCAGCGCTACGTGGACATTTACAGATGCAGGGACAGTAAGCATCAGGTGCCTAAGTGCTGCAGCCACCCAAGGGGAGTGAGGAACTTAGGTGTTTCTGAACAACCCACCAGGTACCAATTCACACCTAAATACTTCTGGAAATCTGGTTCTGAACTCCTGCGAAGTGAGGAGCCAAAGAGCAGCCCTGATTCAGGAGTGTGGTAACTGCGCACAGACAGAAAAATCCAGAGAGATTTTGGAGCCAACAGAGCCTGTTGGAGCCCAGCAATGCTCCCAGCTGCAGGGTGATGAGTTTTTTTGTCACCTCCACCAGAGCAGAGGATGGAGGCGGATGCAGTTTACCTGCAGGACTGATTCTTTAAAATCACTACAAATATTCCACAAAGGACACGAAGACAGTGGGATAAAGGCAGCAAAGCCATAAGCTGTTCCTCCCTCCAAAAACTCCTGGGGAAGGGGGCTGGGGGAAACTGGTTTTCAGTGTTGTAGAGCCTTTCTCCCTCTTTTTATGCTGGTCCCATGCACTCTTTGCCTTTCCCCAGTGCATGCTGGCACACAAAGCACATCGGCAGACACAGAAGTCCAGACGCTCCCTGTGGGCTCCAGATCCCCTCTTGCACCGCCCCCTGGTCCCCGAGGAACCCACTGCCAGCTAAAGAGGATCGTTGTTTCCATCACAAAACAGAAGGGAGGGAAAAACTGTGGGCTAAAAGCCCAAGGAAAAGAGACAGGAATTCTTTATCGCTTATTAAATGTGCAATTCAAAACCTGGTGAATAGGGAGATGAAAAGCTCCTGCTGAGAAATGGAGAGAGAAATTGCATTTTGGCCTCCGGGAAACCTGTGCCTATAATATTAAAGATGTGCAAATAAATAAATAAAGGCAATAGCTAGATTTACGTGTCTAATATCCTCGCATGCTGTGATCAATGTCGATATTTTACTTTTTTATGAGGTTCTCCAAAAATCTATGGCCCTTTCCTTTATTAATTGGAGATCCTCATTGCAAAGGTCTTTCGCATGTCTCCAGCAACTAGGTCTTAGCTGTCAACTCCATTAAATTCTATTATAATATGGCATGATTGAATGCTCCAGTGGGATTGGCCAGCCAGTGTGTATTAATATATTATGGAGCACGCAGAGGCAGGCACCAGCACCTTGCTGCATTCACAAAGATGCTGTTGTGCTTACATTTTTTTTTCCCTCTCTGTGCGCACATCTGCTGTTTCAGTGGAAACCGGCTTTACCGTAAATTATCCCTTGCAAAAGGAACAATGTAAACTGTGAGGGAGCTTTCCCTGGGACGTGGAAGCCAGCGGTCTTCCCTCAAGTGAACAGATTCTCATTCTCTGTCTGGAATGTATTTGTACGACTTTAATTAGTTTGTGTTTGTACAGTATGAAAATCTAGGAGGCCTATGGTATTTAAAGTTAGGGAATATTGAAGAGCAGAGGATTTCCCACCCTGCCAGTTAGAAACAGGGATGTTACGCTGCTGGGAGGGGGTAGAATCAGAATTCAAATAGGCGGGATCATGGATTTTTTTTTTAAATAGGATACACTGAAACATCACCCCTGGCCGCCTGCAAATGAGGAAATATTTCAAATCAAGACAGCTTTTACTAGGGTGGAGGCAGGTTGTGTGACATATTTTTCGAAGAATGGAGAGAGGACTTTTGTGGCAAAACCACCACATCCTTCTACACCAAAAGCTCAGTTTGCCCTCCCATGGGAGGAAAGTACTTGATATGGCTACAAAGCTCGTCTTCACAATCCCTTGGTCCTCTCAGAGCCTAAGCAGCCAGCTAGTGCAGAGCTCTGAGCTGGTGAGAGCTGAAACAGCCCTCTGCAAGCTGCTCCCCTCTCCAAAGGTGAGGAGAGTCCCTGAGATGCCACCTTGCCTCCTCCTGCCCCATCCCATTTCCTGCTCCATCATCTCACATCCAGCTCACCCTTCCTTGTGAGGGGTGGAAGTGGCTGAATCCTTGCACTTCTTGGATATTTGCACCAATTCAGGCTGACATTTTGCTTCAAGAGTCAAATTTGGTCTCAGCTGCATGAATGTCTAGTGGTCTTCTAAACTCTTGTAGCATACAAAGGGATCTGGCAGACCATACATATGGGTAGTGGAAGACCTGTGCCTATTTGGGGCAGTGCATGTAGGGTGGATAGGATGTCACATGCAATGACACTGTTTAGACAATTTAATCCCACTCTCAGTGCCTATTTGCAGCCTGAACTGAGCAACCCAATTTAGGCACCTTCTGCTTCTACTAGGAAGGCAGAGGAGCAAAGGAAGACTGCAGGCTCTGACTGAAAATCAGTTTAATTCAGAATTGGGGAAGAGAAAAGACATGTGAAGGCGTATCCACTCTCAAACCATGTGTAGCTTCATGAGATCTCTGCTTGTCCTGGGATGCTCTGATCTGATGGATTTCATAGTTAGCAGCAGTAAGTCAGCGCTTCTAGGTCTCTGGCGAGTTCTGCTGGGTCACCAGCCTCTCAGCCCAGAGCAGCCGCGTGCGTTGGTGCTATTAGCTCCCTTTGCCTGTGCTTACGCTTGACAATTCCGAAGTCCTGTGTGCTACCACGAAGCAGGAACACGGCCAGGGCAGCGCCAGCCACAGCACTACAATGGACGAGTTTTGATGAGCGTTAACACTGTTGCTGCAGCCAGAAGAGAGAAGTCGCAGCCTGATTGCCTTTTGGGGGCCATGCCGAGGTCAAACCAAAGACTAATTCATGTCTGCCCAGCCAGCGTACGGCTGGCAGGGAATCGGGCAGGGCTCTGTGTACCTCGGTACACTGTAGTCAAACCTTGTGAAATTCCTGGATTACTGGGGGGCAGGGGGGGCTGCCATGATGACATTGGCTGAAATGTAGCTGCCTCCTCCTCCTCCTCCCTCAATTCATGCAGGATCATATTCTGCACTGCGCGGTTTCAGTTCCCATGCTCCTGACACACTAATTGCCTTGGTCAGAGATGTTGCCTCGCCCAACTCAATCTGCCTTTAAAGACGAAAAACTCACCTAATTCCATAATTCATCCTTAGCATCACACTCCACTTGCTTCCAAATAGGAATCATAGACAGATTGATTGATCTGTCACAACGAGGGCTAAAGATGGTCTAGTATTAGGGGCTGAGGCCAGGGAGAAAAAGATGCCGCTCATACTAATAGATTGCAATTCTTTTCCCGGAGGATATCATTGCCTTTAGCCAATTCAAGAGACTAACCATCCAATTTAGGAGAATAAAAATAATCATTATGCTTACAACAGTGACCAGGGGAAAAAAACCAACCACAAAATAAGTAAAAAATCAAACCTTTCTGAGAAGCAAATGGGGAAAGAGGATCTTCTCCTGCTTCCCCAAAGATGTGCTTCACCTTTGTGCCTGTGCTGCGCAGAGAGGAAAACCAGTCTGCTTTGTTCCTCCTGGAGCCAAGTCAAGGGGCAACAGTGTAAAACAGAAGTACGAGCTATGTTTTCCTAGATCCAAGGAGGATGTAAATGCGTAAAACATGATGGAAGAGGTTGGATATTTTTTTTCCCTTTCTTTTTTTTATTATTTCTCTCTCAGGAATGGTCTGACAGCCCCAGGCTGGAGTATGTGTCTCTCCCAACTACTCTGTCACCCGGGTAACCATGGAGACCATGACGATCGATTAGATGCCATCTGATCTCAACCTCATAAAAAAAACCCCACGTGCACCCGCGCGGGCGCATACGCGCACACACTCACAAAAAAACAACCCACAAAAACCAGGCAGCAGATGGCAACCAGGCCACTAGACCTGTCTCCAGAGAGAGCAAGCTGGGGAGAGGGACTGAGAGATGCAGGCGGAGAGAGACCATGAGGGAAAGGGGAAAAAAAAGACAAAGAAAGAAAAGGTGGGGAGGGGGGAGACAAAGAAGCAAAGAGATCAGGGGAGAGAAAGGAAAGAGGGAGAGATGGGAGCGGGTCCTCAGCTGGTGTGATTTCTGGGGGACCTGTCAGGGTGGAGCAGCGACCATTTACACTGCCTGCAAGTCTGTCTTGCTTTGAGAGTGGAAAGGCTGAAAGAGATAGGGGAAGAGGAGAAAAGTAGAAAAATACCAAGTCAAATCCAAGGGAAAGCCCATGGAAGTGCAGTAAATGTGCCTTTGTGCACTTCTACCCCTGCAACAGCCAACCCCCTCTGCAACTGCTCAGGCCAAACAAGGTCTCTCTCTAAGGATGTGAGAAGGTGTCCAAATGGAGATCAGAGCTCCCCATCCCACCGAGGCCACAGCACGTATAATCTGGGAGCTCCTGCACTAGCTCCTTGCCACCAAGAGGACAGCTGCTACGCTCTGGTCACCCCCACTTGGGACCTTCAAACTCTGAGGGATGGAGGCAGAGGAGCCACCTCACCTCTGAGGACCCATGCGTGGTCTGACCAGACACAGTCTCACTAACCTGGAGGTGACTGGCAGGAGTAAAGCTGCCTGAAGTCCTTCACGGCAGGAACTCCTATGTTTGTACAACACCTGCAACAACTGGGTCCCTCCACTTGCTGGATGCTCTTGTGGAATTGCGAAATAACCAAATAAATCATAAAGGGATCTTGGAATTGTAGGACAAGTGATTGGACTGAGACCCCAACAGTGTCTGGGAAAAAAATTAGGGCTTCGACCACCACTCTGTAGGGATATACCAGAATGAGGCAGGTTAAGACCTCTCTGAAGTCTCACAGCAAGAATCCTGGGGTCCCTTTTTCCGCTGCTGTTAGTTGGAGAAGAATTGGAAATGCTTTTTTAATATGAACTGCTTTGAAAATGAGCAGGCCAAGGGCAGAGAAGCAAGGGTGCAGGAGCAGAAACTCAGCTGAGAAGGCCAGGCATATATATGTGACTGCATGGGCTTCTTCTGGAAGCCAGGGCTGGGATTTATGTGATCAGTGCTGAACATCTCCATCTGCATCAGTCTGGGCTCCCTTTAATGGGGACAAACAGGTCTTCCTGGTAGGTACTTCACCTCACCCTACCACAAATGTCTAAAATAGGCTAGATGAGTTGCACCATCATAGTGCCTCCTTTTCCCTGTGGATGTCAAGAGAGTCAGGAGGAACTATCTCAGATGAAGTGGGGACATAAGAGCTTAGCTGAGACAAATCCCACTCCAGGTGTGTCAGTGGCACGAAGGCTGCTGCTAAATAACTCATCTATCTCCTCACCACCATCCTTTTACAGACGTATATGCAGCACATCTCAGCAGACAGGAGCTGGTCCCTAGGGATGCCTTCTCAGGATGCTGTCAAGAATGGTGAGCACTGTGTGGATGATACCCTCACTGTGAGGACATTGCCATATGAGGGAAATAGTTCATGTTCAAAACATATTGACTCAGGTGAGTTTGAAAATTGCTCTCAGGAACACAGCACCTATTCACTAAAGTTAACCATATCTAGTTTAAATGGGGAAATTAGGATCATCATCTCTTGAAGATGGTACCTCTCTGGTGTTGGGCAGGGTGTGGAGGGTGGGGGGCTGGTGATTGTCTGGAGCAGGACTTCTTTGAGACCAGTGCTCAAGAAGGTGCTAACTCACCTGCACTTTAAAGAGTGGGTGAAGAAGACCAGATCTGTATTCATGTTGCATAGAGATTACTCATATGCATGATTTTCCTTTCCTGGGGTTTCCTGAAATGTTCAGAACAGGATATTACCTACACTGATATCTAAGGTTCCTTCTTAGATTGACATTTACCTTAGCTGAGAGAGCAATCCAAACTTGAGTGAAGAACACGAACAATGAACATTAGTGAATTCAAAGAATGGTTCTGCAGACCCCCAGCATGGCCTACAGCCCAAATCCATATTTTCAGAATCGTCAGTTTTCCTGTTTTCTTCTCTGAATCACTGCTATTAAAAGAAAGCTTTGTCTACCTATCCCCAAGTAAGCACAGAAGGAAAAATTAATCTGAAAGCCAAGAGGAGGTTGCTGATGGTGAACTGCACCCATGAAAGCATTTTTCCCTAGATACCTTCAAGGAAGACAGAGGCACAAAGTCATCTGTCCTCAGCTGCCCTTCTGAAAAGTCACACTGAAAATTTCTGTAGCCAAAAAGTTAGTCTTGATTTGCAGTGAAGAAACTGTAAAGGTAGCATGGCAAGTCATCTCACAGCAGTCTGATCAAGTCTAGTGTAAGCCACCTGACCACACTGGTTGTTCCACTCAACCTTAGTCTGTCATCAGGCAAGGGTCCTGCGCTTGTCTGAGTATAACCCAGTGACACTGGATTAGTATCACTAATCGAGGCATGAAATTGCTCTAACAAGGCTAAGAGTCTAGCTGTCATGTATGTGATTCTTGAAATTAGTGGGAAACAGATCAGGTGTCCAGAAAGGGCTGATTTCCAGGACTGCTAGAGCAGAGTCATTTCTAAAAACCAGTGCTGTTTCAGATAAAATTTGTTTAATTGAGTACTAGATTAAAATCAGAAAGAGCCAAGGTATGTTCTATGATCTGTATTACACGGGACAAAAAAAAAATAACCAAAACATCAGTGTCCCAGTCCACTTCTCAGCCTGCGAGTAAAATTCTGCTACCTTGAAATCAAGAGCAAGTTGTTCTGTGATTCAGATTTTCCTCCCTGGATTTTCCTACCAGATGGGTAATGGGGAAATAAGGGATATGGCCTATGTTATCCAGAAACGCATGGCACTGACTCAGCCTGTCTTGAGGCGCTTGTCTTGTTCTCTTGCAGAGGGAAGAGATTTATTAGTGTTTGGTGGTTTAAGCAACTTCAGTACTCATGACCAGCCCCTGTGACTTTTTTCTGGGATGACAGGCCCAACACCTCCTTAAGCAGTTTCTGGCTTCACAGAGAGATGACAGAATTGATGGTTCTGGTTCTGTTAAGAGTCCACCAGTCCACTTATACCAAACTTCCCTGCTCTCCACGGCCTTTCCCAGGTTGTACCAATTGATGGAGCCTAAGAAAGGGACCGCGGCTTTACCAACATTGATCGCAGTAAGAGATGCTTCAGGGCACCTCACCAGCAGCAAGGACAGATGTATGCCCTAGTGAGAAGCATCTTTTTTTTAAGATGACATCAAGTTGGGTATAGGTTGGCAGGGTGAAAGCACGTTCAAACATTTGCCAATCACTAATGCATCTATCTCCCATTGGAACTGAGTATTCATTATCCTCGGGGCAACATTATTGCTGCAGTGTTTTCTCACCAGGCTACCATGTCAAGTGGCAGCATGTGACATGGTATTTTTAAGCAAATGTTTCAAAATGACACCGGATTAGGAAAAAAATACAAACGTGTGATCAATTCCACCTCAGAGATACTACAAGAGGAACAGGAACTGGACAATGGTCTGGATTTGGACTGTTGAGTTGACGGAGTTTTGCTTGACAGCCAAGCTGTGTTTCTTTCTCCTGCCTGCCAAAAGATGACTGGAATGCCCAGTTTGGAGCAAATCATCAGAGCATTACCTAGGGAATTTTCTGAAATACACAATAATGGAAATCAATATCCCATAACGATGCAACGCAGGAGTACAAGAAAACTGGTATGTTTGGTGTCTGTGACAAATTCTGAGTGGTTTATTTCTCTGTTTTGACTTAATTGCTGTGGGTTACATGACCATGTCCTTAGGAAAAGAGTGCAGAGCTTTTTGATTTGGGTGACCATAGTTAGGTTCCCAAAAATCAAGAGTCACTGAAACAAATAATGGCCTCATTTTCAGAGCTCCTGGACATCCATAAACCCTCTAGCCTTATCTGCTGTGGAAAAGAAATTACATTTTTATTTAGATGGCAGGATCTGAGAAATTAATTTTATTCACTCAGATATGAGAATATAAGCCACTATGCTTACACAGGTAATTAAAAGTGCATGTGGGGATTCCTCTTGAAATAACACCCACGATAGACCTTCATCAAATGGAGCTCATTGTTCTTGCTCTTTGGATAATTGTTCTTTTCCTACTGGTTTAACTGGGAGAGGATACAGATTTGTGTCATAAGAAAGTACATCCCTACAGGCTGCTTTCACTTGTCCTCATTTCCAAGAGCCCTACCAGCCAGTCTGCGAGCCATAAGGCTTCAGCAACAATGTAGAATATACCCTCCACCTTTTTTTTTTCTGTTTTCATCAAAACCTGTTTTCCCATGACTCTGCCTCCTCTTCCTCTTCCTGCATCTCATTTTCTGCCTGCACACTTAGCCCAGCTATCCCAGAAGACTGTGACCATTCCAGCCTCCTCTATGCCAAAAGTTACTTCTCCTTCAAATAATTTCTCAGAGGTTTTCCAAGTCTTATTTAACCAGCAAGGCAAGAAAAAATATTCTTACTTCAACCCCAGGCTTTCAAACTCAAAGGCATCAGCTCACAAAGCAAGACAAGGACAGATTAAATTTAAAGATCTCCAAAATGGCCTTTTTGCCTAGTGAACTCATTGTAAGTACCTGATTTCCACAGAGACAAGAACAAACTATAAGGAAGAAACCAAAGAGCAATAGCAATAACCTTAGATAGGGGCAAGAGGATTTTATTTTGAGGAAAGACTATGCGTGGGAAGAGTACCTAGCTTGGCTAAGCAGCAACCAAGAGAGAGCACAGCCTGAAATTATTCACAAGTACAAGTAAAGTATTGTGGGGGTGCAGTAACGAACAAAACAAGAAAGCACACACGACATAGCAGTAAGAAAATATAAACTGGACTCTTAAAGATAGAGGTCACCAATGAGTGGGTGGCCAGGCATGCAGACCTGAATCACCCTGCCCTAAAGAGTGGTGGGCACAGCCTCATGTCAGTGGAGGACCCTGGGGGTCCACATAGCATGGTGGCACAGTGTCATTAATGAGAGGTGTAAGAATCCATTAGCTTCCTCGGGAAACCACTCCTGCTAGCAATCCCTGAAACAAAATAATAATCTGAAATGGAATGGAACGGTACTGAAACGCTGTGTGTCTGAGTGGTGCTATCGGTGTGGTGTTTATCGGGCTGATATAGCTCAAGTAGTCACAAATCAGACAAGCTTTCGAGGACGTATGCCCTCTTCAGGTCTGCCATGGGGTGGGGTGCTGGAGAACGTCTCATGAGGCACCTGTCTGCAATTCTGGGTTTTGAGGGTGTGAGAGGCACTGTTTGATGGAAAAGCCTCCCATGGGACATGGAAGCCCTGCTGGCTAGAGTATTTAAAACTAGACAAAACACTAGTAAAGGTACTTTAGTTTATAATCATGTGCCAGGAGAAAAAGGGAACAGATTGGGTGCCATAAATCTTACCTATTTCTAGTTCTCATGAGCCCCTTTTCTGTTTTGCATTGCCCCATGACTGCATGCTATGTGTGTAAAGGACTCAGAAGGATGACAATGCCGATATTTGTAAAATGTCACTTATGCCTATGTCTGGTTAAAGAAATAATGACACTGATAATAGTAATAGTGTGAGAAGCCCCAAGCGCTAGGTCAGAAGAAGCAGGGCTTGGGAAACCCATTATGAGCCAGAGTCTTCAGCCTGGGCTGTCCTTCTGAAAGGAGGAGGACAACAAACACCGGAGCTCAAGTTTTGCTTCTGGGTCTGGGTTTTTTTGTTGTCTTTGTTAAGAAACTAGTTAGAGTTTTACCACATCTCTGTTCTTGCTCAGACATCTTGTTTTTATGACAGGATGTTGTAATAAAAAGCATCTTGCTCTTAGGCTAAAGAGTGCCGCTTACTCCCAGCTGCTCAGGATGGGCCAAATTCACTAATTTCAAGCCCCTCTGGGTTTGTTTGCCAGTTGGCTGGCCACAAGCATCGAGACCAGATATGAAACTCATCTTTAGATCCTTACTTTTCAATACCACAAGTCTCAAGTTTTGTTTCCATCTCAAGTCAAAAATCATGCAGAATTCCTAAGTGTGAATAATTTACATTAAGGGATGGTGTAACAGCCAGTTAGATTAACGCACTCAGACAAGTTCCCCCCTCAAGGATGCTCAAAGCTCAACATGATGATCTTACTGCTAGGAACTCCGTTTTCTTTTTCCCTTTTCTTTTTTTTTTTTTTACCATTGCCTTCCTCTTTTCCTACTCCTTTCCTCTTTCTACCTCTCTTTCTACCTCTCTTTCTACCTTTCTTTCCTCTACCTTTTCCTACCTTTCCCTGGCTTCCCTCCTTGCAGTATACTGTCGTCTCTCCTCGCCCTTAGTTAGCGCAAAGCCCTGTTTTGTCTCAACAGAGCAGGATTCAGACAAGATGACCCAGAGTGGGTGCTTACAGCTCCCAGACCTCTTTCAGACAGCACTTAGCCCAACAACTCTCTTCCTCATGCACCTTTTTGTCGAGGCTTGCTCTGGATTTGATTCCCCCCAGCCTTCAAGACTGCATCCCGCCAGTTTGATATAGTGCGATGCCAATTATTTCAGCTGTGACATGTGAGGATAAAGTTGTGGGGGAGGAGGTTGAAGAAGTCCCTGAGAAATCACACTGGCCAGATCTTCAGAAGCACTGAAGAAACTAATTCCCTTCAAAATCAATACTGCAATGCCGTTGAGGAATCAAAGCAATGTGCTTGAGCGAGAGCAGAGCTGAATATACCTGTGAACAAGTGTCCTGATCACGTACACCACGGTGCCTGATCCCTCTCCCTTGCAATATTACAAGTCACGGGGAAATTAATTGCAGTCCACAGGGCAGTGCAATCATAAAGCGTGGGTAAATGAGTGGGGAATCAGGGCCAGTAAAAATACACTCACGGTGATCGAAACACTCTTTGCCAGCCCATTTTTTTCCTCTTCTAGTTTTTGTCTTCTCCTCTTCATGCTTAACTTCACTTCTCAGGCTTCCTAGCACTATGATTATTATTATTGCTATTATTATTATCATTGTTGCTTTGTGGGCTGAGAGTTGCAGATCTCAAGAATAAAGCAGATGTCAGCAGCTCCGAAGGATTCTATTCTATTACACAGCAGAACAAATGAGTATGTCAAGGAAGGGCTCTCCAATCTAACAAGAAACCAGCACAAACAGACACAAAATAAATAAATAAAGAAACCCTGCGGGGACAGGCAGGCTAGTTCTGATTAGATATTATGCTAACATGATGCCTACTTTCTACGCTAACAGTGTTTTAATACATTTAAATGATACTGGGGAAATAAGTCATGAAACAGGAGAAGAAGCCTTCATGTCAGAAACGATTAAGATTATCCAAGGGGGCCAGACTGCCTCTCTCATGGAAACGCGGCTCATGGTGTGGGATTATGAATGTAGCCCAAAAGGTATTTACATAGAGTGCTCGACGCGATCTCATTACCTTTGCCAATGATTGCTTTTCCTGGCTGCTGGAAGAGTAGTCCGGCTGGCGAGGAGGCCAGCACCAACGTCTGCACCACGGCAAAGTCTCAGCCTCTGCTGAGGCTCCAGGAGGCCCCTGGGTTTTGCAGGGACATGCCACGGGGGAGACACCTGAGCAGCTGTAAGAGGGGATGGAGCCAGGTACCACCTTGGTGCCTGCACTTGACGCTCGCAGGGGTGCATGCCCGCCTCCAGCTTTCCTACAGAGGGGCTACGAGCAAAGCTGAACTCTTTAGAAATGCACATTTCTGGAGCAAGGCCATGCTCACAGTTCTCAGAGTGTTCTCCCTCCATACTTTCTGAGAAGGGACAAAACCAAAAAGTCTTGCCTGACTCAACCTGTTGCCTTTCATCTTCTCCCCAGCTGCCTCCCCATGCTCCCCCATCCCACAGATAGAAGATCTCTTTTCTCTTGAAGGACTTGCATAAAAATCTGAATACACTTGTCAAGCTTCATGCAGCAATGTTAATGTTGCTTGTGAAACTGTGGCCTTGGGAGACCCTCCATCTCCCGAGTCTTTGCAGCCCTGGTAAATGGCCATTTATTAGCTGCAGCCCACAATTTCCTTCCTCCTGTGACCCATCCTGTAATTTTCCTTGAGATGACAGGCTACAAATGAAAAGCATACTTGTTTTCCAGCTATAGCATATAAAATATAGATGTAGGCATGAGATCTTGAATCCATCAAGAAAGCAGAGACATTTCCTTTTAGGACCTAAGGCCCTAAGGACCCAGGGCTGGGCTGAAGCCTCCATACCCTGCGAGCTGGCATCTGCCCAGGCACAGAGCAATG